>NW_020664530.1:7420430-7432313 GCF_002925995.2 Terrapene triunguis | reverse complement strand
CTCCTGCCGCTTTGAGCCGCATGGTTAGGGGGTGGGGCTGTGAGCTCCAGCGGCTGCGCGGCATCCTTACACAGCAGCATGGTAAGGGGGCCGGGCCGAGAGTGGGAGGAGGGGTTGGATAAGGGACAGGGAGCGGTTGGAGGGGGCGGAGGTTCTGGGGGGGGCGGTCAGCAGGGCCGGCTTTAGCAAGCGCGGGGCCCGATTCCTGTGGGCGGGGCTTGCAGCAAGCCCCGCCCCCAGGAATCGAGCTGCGCTCCGGCCGGGGTTGCCGGGCTTGGGTCCGACCGGAGCCGCGCCGGGCCGGGCCGAACCCGAGCCGCGGGGGCCAAGCCGCGGGGGCCAGGCCGGGCCGGAGCCGACCTGAGCCGAGCCGCGGGGGCCGGGCCGGGCCGGACCCGAGCCACGCCGGGCCAGAGCTGCTAGGGCCTGCGGGAACAGGCCGCGCCTCCCCGGAGCCCTTCTCGCGCCCCCACCACGCCAGCTTACCTGGTGTTGCCTGCCTGCCCCTGCTCCTTTTCAGACTTCCCGCGAATCTCTGATTCGCGGGAAGCAGGGGAGGGGGCGGAGCGTTCAGGGGAGGGGAGGAGGGGGAAGTGAGCTGAGGGCGGGGTGGAGAGCTGCAGCGCGGGGCCCTCGCAGCGCGGGGCCCAATTCAGCCGAATCGGCTGAATCGGCTTAAAGCCGGCCCTGGCGGTCAGGGGACGGGGAACGTGGGGGGGTTGGGTAGGCATGGGAGTTCCGGGGGTCTGTCGGGGTGCTGGTGGATGGGGTCAGGGCAGTCAGGGGACAGGGAGGAGGGCGAGTTGGGTAGGGGGTGAGGTCCTGGGGGGCACTTAGGGTGGGGGGTCTCGGGAGGGGGTGGTCAGGGGACAAGGAGCGAGGGGGGTTGATGGGTTGTGGATTCTGAGGGCAGTCGGGGGCAGGACGTGGGTTGGGGTCGGGGGGCGGGAGACAGGCACGTGGGGCTTGTACTCACCACGCGGTTCCCTACCGGGTCTTCAGCGGCACTTCGGTGGCGGGGGTGGTCTTCACTCGCTCCGGGTTTTCGCTGAAGTGCTGCCGAGGGTCCGGTAGGGAACCAGCTCTTAGGATTTTGGGAGCTCAGCACTGCATGTGACCCTGCGTGCCCCCTACCCATGTGGTGTCTCAGGAAGATGCAGTGTCAGGTAGCAGGAGATGCGGGTCTGTCCAGGGCTGCCCAGAGGGGGGGGCAAGTGGGGCAATTTGCCCCAGGCCCCGGGCCCCGTAGGGGCCCCCACAAGAGTTTTTCGGGGCCCCTGGAGCGGGGTCCTTCACTCGCTCCGGGGGCCCCAGAAAACTCTTGCGGGGCCCGGGCCCCTGGCACTTCTTCCAATCCGGGTCTTTGGCAGCAATTCGGCGGTGGGGGGTCCTTCCGCTCCGGGACCCGCCGCCGAAGTGCCCTGAAGACCCGCGGTGGGGGGTCCTTCCGCCTTGGGACCCGCAGCCGAAGTGCCGAAGACCCCAGGCCCCCTGAATCCTCTGGGCGGCCCTGGGTCTGTCCCCGGGGCCCAGCCAGGCATGGAATGCAGAGAGTGCCGGGCAGGGAGGGTTGGGTCAGTCGGTCACACACCTCCCCCCCGCCTCTCCCCTCCTGTGTGAGAGATGTACCGGATTGTGTGTGTGTGTATCACCTCTCCCCGTGTGTGTTGGGGGGTAGGGGTGTGTGTGTCACCTCTCCACGTGTTAACCCTAAAGCCTTAATGATAAGAAGGTAAATAAAAAGAATCCAACTACACAGTATTCCTTTTTAACAGGGGCTCAGTCAACTTTTCCCATATTCAGAATAGGGAAATGTGGTCAGCCTAATAATTAATACTATGAGTGAGAGTGTGTGTGTGTTGGGTGGAGCGTGAGGGAGGCTGTGTGTGTTGGGGAACTCTGTATGTGTGTGTGCGAGTGTGTCAGCACACTGTCTCTTTAAGCCGAGCACTCGAGAGCCTGAATGCTTGTTCAGTACAATAGCAGCCACAGCTCCCACTGAACCAGAGGCACCAGCACAGACAGGTTCTCTGTCCCCCACTCCCCAGCTCTGTTGAAACCCACTTGGGCACAGCCACCTCTAGCATCGGGCAAGCTCCCCTGGTGCCACGCCAGCCATGGATCAGCTTCCCAAAGCAGGGGAGACTGCTGTGGTGTCAGGAGCTGGGCGGCTGGAAAGCGGTGGCTGCTGGCCAGTTGCCCAGCTCTGGGAGAGGGGTGGCTATGTGGGAGGGGGGACTAAGGAAATTTTGAGGTGGCTATAGCCCCCCCTGTGCTGCCCCTCTTTGTAAAATTATAATGTGGCATGAAACCGTCCTCCCCTCAACCCCCCATCCTCCCTAAATGGTGCCCCTGAGAGGCAGTAGCTGGGTTGATGGAAGAATTCATCCAATGACCTAGCCACATCTACACTGAGGGTTAGGTCAACCTAACTAGAGTGCTCATGGGTGTACATTTTTCGCACCCCTGAGCAACATAGTTAGGCCGATCTAATTTTTCCATGGCCAGGCCAAAGGAGGTCAGTATCATTATCTCTGTTTTACAAATGGGGATTCTGAGGCATGTCATGTTGAAGTGACTTGCCCAAGGTCAGTTCAGTGCTCTATCTGGTATACCACACTGAAAATAATGTACAGAGGAGAAATAGGAAATAGATAACAGGAAACTATTGGAGGGAGTGAGTGTGTCTGTGTGTGGGGGGGGCGGAATAAAACCTGCTTTGACTGAGCTGGTGTTATGTTGACCTTCTTCTCAAGACAATCAGCCTGTGAAAGGATAGTTGTTAAAGCTATAGGAAAAGCTTTGATAGACAATCACTTGAAGTGAGAGGAGGGGTTTGAAAATACGGGCTTCAAGAGACCCACTGTAGGGACCTACCATCAAAGAAATATTTGAGGGTGATAAGAAGCAAGGGTGGAACAGGCAAACAGAAAATGAATACCCCTGGGGACTCCACCCTGGTGGTTGTCTAATATGTTAATAAACTAGAATATCTGCATAATGTATCCAAAGCAAAGCTGTCCTAAATTCAGCTCTCCTGAATGGCCTTAACAGGTTTAAGGGAGATGAATGTCATACTTAGGGTATGTCTTCACTAGCAATGTTAACGCGCTGCTGCAGCAGCACTTTAACATGGCTGTGTAGTTGTGGCACCAGCACTGGGAGAGAGCTCTCCCAGGGCTGTAAAAAAACACCCCTATGAGGGGAGTAGCTACCAGCGCTACACTGTCTACACTGCCACTTTACAGCGCTGAAACTTGCAGCACTTAGGGGAGAAAGTTGCAGCACTGCAAAGTGGCAGTGTAGACAAGGCCTTAGTCATCTATAGGGTGACCAGATGTCCTGATTTTATAGGGACAATTCTGATATTTGGGGCTTTATCTTATATAGGCACCTATTACCCCCCACCCTCTGTCCCGATTTTTCACACTTGCTATCTAGTCACCCTAGTCATCTGTAATTTATTATTAGGCCTTGGGAAAGCATATTATCTGGACAGAATCTTTGACTACATCTGGTGAATGACCTCTCCGTCTTTCCCTGCACCCAATAGCAATTAATCTCTTCTGCTGCCTTTGTATACATACCTCCGAAAGACAATGACCATATTTTATGGTCATAATGGTGTGGATGAAATACACCATTGTCATGCTGGTGCACCAATGTCATGCTGAAGTAAATAGTAGGTACAGGGTTCACAGATATAGTGGACAGGGAGACAGAGCCCACACTGAGGTAAGGTAAGTTTTTTTGTTTGTTTTCTTGAACGCATTTTAAGTGACCTTTCATGGATGCATGTTCATTGCGGGGGATCAGGGGTTAACAAAAAAACAAAAAGCCAACATCATTCAACTTAGTATCTAAAAGGAAGAGGAGCCATCGGAAAATGTGGGAACACAAAAGCAGTGGGCATTTAAGATGATCAGAATGGTGAAAATAGAATTAACTTTGCACAGAGATATTGCTGTACTCGTGTTTTATTCATTGCTTTCTCCTGTGATCATCCAACCTTATGCTTTCAATATACATCAGTGTTTCTCAAACTGGGGTCTGTAGACCCCTGTGGGTCCCCAACAGAATGCCAGGGGGTCTGCAAACCCCACTGATCAACTCCTTCCTCTCCCTCCCTCCCTCAACTCCTCCGCCTCCCTCTATCTCCTGGAGGCTACTGAAGCCAAACCGGGAGATTTTAGCCAAAAGTCCAGCGGTGCAGCAGGGCTAAGGCAGGCTCTCTGCCTGCCCTGACTTTGCGCGACTCCCGGGGCATGTCCCTGCGGTCCCTGCGGGAGTGGGGTCTCCATGCACTGCCCCCGCCCCAAGCGCAGACTCCGCAATTCCCATTGGCCGTTGTTCCGGCCAATGGGAGCTGCGGAGGCAGTGCCTACAGGCAGGGGCAGCGCGCAGAGACCCCCTGGCCCCCCTGCCTAGGAGCTGCTGCCAGAGAGATGTGCCAGTCACTTTTGGGAGCCGCCTGAGGTAAGCACCACCCGGCCGGAGCCCACACCCTTCACCCCATCCCGCACCCCAACCCCCTGCCCCAGCTCCTCCTGCACCCAAACTCCCTCCCAGAGCCTGCACCCCTCCTGCACCTGTGACCCAGCCCAGAGCCCACCCCCGCATCCAAACAGCCTCCCAGAGCCTGCACCCCCTCCTGTACCCCAACCCCCTGCCCCAGCCTGGTGACAGTAAGTGACAGTGGGGGAGAGTGAGCAACGGAGGGAGGGGGGATGGAGTTAGCGGGGGGCAGGAAGAGGTGGAGTAGAGCCTTGGCGGAAGGGATGGAGTGGGGAAGGGTTTGGGACTGAGCGAGGGGGTGGTTGGGGGGGTCCCCACAATTTTTTAAATCTAAATGGGGGTCCTTGGGTTGCTAAAGTTTGAGAACTGCTGATATACATCACATCATTGAAAATGCCAAGCATCAAAAGCAAAAGACTAGTCAAGTGAAGCAGTGGGAGTGGAGAAAGAACAAAGAAATCTGTAACTGACTGTGATCAATTAATTATAAATTCCACTGCAATCGGACCAGCCAGAAAAGAGAGTGGTCACACTTAGTATATATATTCCTGAAATTGTTACATTTTTCAGCTTATGGTAGTTTTTCAAACAGCCAATTTAGATAATAATATCTTTATATCATTCATTTCAAATGTAATGTAATAAACATATTTAAAATGTAAATTCATTTATTTTCATGTGAATTCCTTGGTTTGAGATAACTGGCTCTGCTGCATTATGGGTAAGTGATATGCAAATTAGCACAGCACTCTACAAATGTAAGATTGCAAAAGATGGGCTCAAATTCATGCCTTTACACCTTTAAATTCAGTGAAGCAACCTAATTTCAATTATAGAGACACTAAAAGGTTATTAATTGCTCCCAGAGTGTCTGAAAGATATAGAGTTTTACCTAACAAATGAAAAGTTTAGATCCGTCATATGTGGATTAACACTGCCGAAAGTTTGCACTTCTGCATTCAGCAGACATCCACGGACATACACATATTGTGCATCTTGTAACACAGCAAATTCCTTTGTTTATACAGAGGAGGAGAAGCATAGGGGAAGCTTTTCACCAGGAATTGCTTACTGCTATACAACTGATCAGCATGTGAACTGAGGAAGAGGGGAGAAGGATAAAAATGTCTGGCTCCGATGGAATTCATCCCCTCTCTGGCTATTGGAAAGCCATTCCTGCCAGGCATAATTTCAATCTCTGGCTAATAAAGATGCTTCAAAGCAGCAGTTTTAAAATTTATTTATTTTGCTACTGGAGTGAGCTAAATTACATCAAAAATCATATTCAAAGAGTTCTTTTAAAGGAGGACACCCTCAAGTCTATTGCCTAAGGGACATGATAACAGTTTTCAAGTACATAAAAGGTTGGTACAAGGAGAAGAGAGAAAAATTATTCTCTTTAACCTCTGAGGATAGGACAAGAAGCAATAGGTTTAAATTGCAGCAAGGGTGGTTTAGGTTGGACATTAGGAAAAACTTCCTGTCAGGTTATAATTGCCTAGGGAGGTTGTGGAATCTCCGTTATTGCAGATTTTTAAGAGCAGGTTAGACAAACACCTGCTAGGGAATGGTCTAGATAATACTTAGGGTATGTCTACACTGGCACTTCATCAGCAAAACTTTTGTCATTCAGGGGTGTTAAAAAACACACACACACACACACACACACACACACACACGAACAACAAAAGTTTTACCACTGAAAAGCACCGGTGTGAACAGTGCTTTGTCGGCAGCAGTGCTCTCCTGCTGACAAAGCCGCTGCTGCTCATGGGGGGTGGAAATTTTTTGTGGGCAGGAGGGAGCGGCACGGCTGTAGCAGCACAGCCATGTCGCTAAAAGCCTTATAGTGTAGCCATTGCCTTACACCTGCCTTGAGTGCAGGGAACTGGACTAAATGTCCTCTCAAGGTCCCTTCCAGTCTTACGATTCTATGTAGTCCTTCAGATGTTGGACGTTATTCAGTTTGAACTCTCTTGCTGTGGTGCAAATCCTTCTGTTTGTCATTCTCCCAGTGCTTCCAGAAAACACAACTCTGGCAGTTAGTGCTAGGTGAATTTTGACAGGATCTGCTAAACCCCAAAGTATCTTAATTCTTTCTTAAATGAAACTTTATTTTAGTTGCAAGCTCAAGTCGAAACAAAGCCGTTTGGTTTTATGCAAACCTTTAAAATAAATAAATAAATAAAAAGAGCTCAGTTACATCAGAGAATCTCCACAGAATTCAGTGGAGTTATTTTGGATTTACACCAGTGTAACTGAGATCAGAATTTAACCCAAACATATTTGAAATATTTCTTTAAGCATCTTACAAGACACTCTGTCCCTTGGACTCCTCATCTCTCTGCTTGGTGCTGGAATAGGTTCATATCAGCTCATATAGACCTGCCTTTTTCACTTGAAAAGAAAACAAACAAAAATATGTTTGAGAAGAAACAGCTGTGCAGCTTGTGTACAGGCTCATCTAGCTAAATCCCTCTCCCTTTCAGGTGCTTGTTTCAGCACCCAATCCTTGAAAGATGCTAAGTGCCTCCAACTCTCCTCAAAGTCAGCTAGGATTGAGAGTTCTCCGCATCTTACAGGATTGGACCCTCAACCAGTAGACTCTACAGCAGGGGTAGGCAACCTATGGCATGCGTGCCAAAGGCGGCACGCAAGTTGATTTTCAGTGGCACTCAACACTGCCTGGGTCCTGGCCACCGGTCCGGGGGGCTCTGCATTTTAATTTAATTTTAAATGAAGCTTCTTAAACAGTTTAAAAACCTTATTTACTTTACATACAACAATAGTTTAGATATATATTATAGAGATATAGAAAGAGACCTTCTAAAAACGTTAAAATGTATTACTGGCACATGAGATGAAGCCATTGTATTTTCCAGGGGAATTGGAGTTTGGAAAGATAAACGTCCATAGTGTGAAAGTCCTACAGCCACTGTTTGGACCAGCTAAAAGTTCCCAGTCGCTGGCAATGGGGAGTCATGAACTCTCTTGCCATAGCTACAGCAAGGTGGGTTGAGGGAAATCCTATAGCTGAATGCCTAGGGCACTTTCACTGTGCACAATGGTTGCAGAGACACTGGAAGTACTATCCTCCCCCAGCCTGGCACAAGGGGCATCTTATTGGATTTGGAAACTACACAGTGATACTAAATTCAGCCAAGTTTGTGCATTCACAATGAAAAGCAAACTTTTAGAGGACAAAATTAAGTGGGCCTTGGTAATAATGCTCTTTCCCTCTCCCTTCTCCCCCACCTGCAGTTGTAAATATAGGTTCTCATATCCAAAACACAAAGCAAGTCCTGCTTAAATAGTCAATATTCTGTTCCATGCAGCCAAAAGCAAGTCAAAAGTTAACACTTTTAGCTGATAGCCAGCTTAAAATAAAAGTATAATTAAACTTTTAGTTTATGTCTGTCTGGGTTTTAATTAAACCATAGCCCAATATTTGTAAAGCCCAACCATTGTTTTGTTTATGAATAAATGCTGACATTAAGGAAGAAAGAAAATGCAACGCTGAACATTTATCTAAGAAACTCATTTGGATCATAAGGACAAATGGTAATTTTATTTTTTTCAGCGTTTCGTATACAGATGGAAGTAAAAAGTAAGGAATTACTTTGTAGACTGCTTAGCTTTTACATGATCATATGTGCTTCATGAGCCAGCATTTTCATGGTCTCAAACAAGAGAGCTATTCAGCACTGATATCTTAAGATCACAACTCTTCAGTGTCTGAATCTGTTTGGGAAAGAGGGGAAAATAAACGGTGTACCAAGGGATTCCATTTTGAACGGTTATTTTATTGTATTTTATTTGGCCTCTATTTTGGGTTCTGCTCAGTGTGTTCTATTGATCATCAATGAGCCTCCCATGAATACCAGTGCATCATTGATTCTGTAGGCTTCTCTTTCCTTCCCCGGGGCTTATTAAAAAGCATCTCAGATATTTAAAAAAAGAAATCTGAGTACCAGACTCTTGTCCAGTGTTTTCTATAGTGATGGACTCAAGCCATGAATATCAGATCCTGAATTCAAACAGTCCCAGGTTCAGGGATGTTCAGACGTAGGGGTTTGACAATGGCTAAACAGAGGTGTTCTGTGGTTGCTGCCTATTACGCTAGTCATGTGTGTTCCACTACTGTCCTGTCCTCCCCTAGTTAGCTTGTTTTACCCACCTGTTGTCTTGTTAATAAATTGTAAACTGTGTACAGCAGGGACAGCAGTTTTTTGGGGGTGGGTGGTTTTGGCCCAGATTCTCAAAGGGACTTAGGTTGAGCATTGCAGCACCTAACTTTTAGGTGTCTAGAAAAATCGCAGCAACAACACTGTGCTTCCCAAAACCAGCATGCTAGGTGGGGGCCGCCTAAGCTAGCCAGTGGGAGATGATCAGGGGCGTGCCTTAACCATTGGCCTATGGAATATTTTCATGGTGTGGAGGGGTCTCCTAGTGAAGTTGTTCCACTTTAATTAAATGAATAATTAAATATTAATTGGGCTAGCAAAAGTTAGAATGACCTTATAGCCCAGTGTTTAGGGCACCTCACCTGAGAGAAGGCAAATCGTGGTTCAAATCCCTCCTCTACCTGAGGAGGAGGGGAACTTGAACTGGGGATGTCCTACATCTCAGGTGACTACTCTAACCAGTCAGGTTATAAGAGAGGTTCCTCCACACCACCCTCCAGCTGTTTTGTGTGAACTCGCCTGAAGGGCATTGTCACACTGCCTGGTATGGGACACAGCTAAGAGTGCCAATCTCAGGTCAGACTGCCAGAATACAGGGCATGTATACCCCAGACTGGTGGTATAATCTACCATAAGATGTCACCAAGTCAGTAACAAATTGTGCTTCCAAAATAATATACTAGTTATTGTGAAGCCACTGACAGTCTCCTTCAGGCC
Organism: Terrapene triunguis; assembly: GCF_002925995.2. Classification (NCBI taxonomy): domain Eukaryota; kingdom Metazoa; phylum Chordata; order Testudines; family Emydidae; genus Terrapene; species Terrapene triunguis. The sequence goes on along the minus strand of NW_020664530.1, from coordinate 7,422,897 downwards.
CTCTAGCCCCTCATGCACCACTCAAACAAACCAGACTTCTGTGATAAATGATTATTAAAACCAGAAATCACATATATTAGGTTCTTGCAGCTCCAGAGAGCCAGCTGCTGACCCCAGGTCTGAGTATACTTCAGATCGTATCTCAAAAGCCAGTCCTTTAGTAAACTGAAAACTAAAGGTTTATTAATATAAAAAAGAGAAGAGAGTTATTAAAATATGAAAATGAATCCTATAAGTCAGTGGTTCTCAAGCAGGGATACACGTACCCCAGGGGAACGCAGAGGTCTTCCAGCGGGTACATCAATTCATCTAGATATTTGCCTAGTTTTACAACACTAAAAGCACTAGCGAAGTCAGTACAAACTAAATTTTCATACAGACAATGACTTGTTTATACTGCTCTATATATAGTACTATACACTAAACTGTAAGTACAATAGTTATATTTCAATTCATTTATTTTATAATTATATGTTAAAAATGAGAAAGTAAGCAATTTTTCAGTACTAGTGTACTGTGACACTTGTATTTTTATGTCTGATTTTGTAAGCAAGTAGTTTTAAAATGAGGGGAAATGTGGAGGTACATGACAAATCAGACTCCTGAAAGGGGTACAGTAGTCTGGAAAGGTTGAGAACCACTGCTATACATTACCGTTGATTTCAGAGTCTGTAGATCAGGGTGACAGCAGTGATGTTAAATTTGCTAGCTTGCACTAAGTCTCTCTGGTTCATCCCAGATATTGGGGTCCTAGGTCCATTGTTGAAAGCACAGAGTTAGAGTGGAAGATGTATATCATTTAGCCCAGCAGAATTTTCAAGGAAAATGTAATACAGCCTGAGGCTTTATTATCTGTTCCACAGAGCCTAATCTGAGGTGGATATACCCTTTGAAGATAATGGAAATAGGTCCTAAAAGAACTGATTTCTGAAAGCCCAATTTAAGGTTAAAATTGGCTTCTGTTATAACCCCATTCTTGCAAACCATTACTCACCTGAGTAGCCCCATTCACTTCAAACAATTTTAACTCTCTCTGATACTACACACATACTGTATATTTAGTGATTTAGTAGTAATCAAAATATTTGATGTGCATTGTGGGTGAGCTAATGTTGCTATGGAGACCTTTTCATTTCCTGGATTTTATCAGTAAAATTATTGTTGCTTTCACACAGTTACTTGCATGTAATGACTATAGACTCTGCACCAGGAAAAAGCTGGGAGAGATTCTATAATATATCCCCAGTTGTTTGCTACATAAACCCCATCACATAATTTTTATTTCAGTATTCTAGGCATTCAATAGCAGTAACCAATGACAACAGTAGACTCACTTCTTAACTTCAATGTTACGCTTCCAAAAATGGAGTGTGGGGTATGTAGCACAGCTCACCTTTGGTGACTAAATCAAAATTCTGCCAATTTAAAGATTAAAGGGCCAAGTCTCTTTCCACAGCGTTAGGCTAGAAAAAAGTAAATTAAAAACCCAAACCATTATTTGAGAGAATTAACGTCTCCGTGGGAATAAATATCTCATCCGTGGTTGCCAGTCCTACTAAACAGTAATGTAATTCATATTTTGGAAGGTACTTTTGTTCACTAAGGTTCCCATTCAAAGATTTGAGAAGTAAAATTTACTGAACATTCGTTAATCTAGTTAAAGAAAATACAGCAGGCCTGGAGCCAATCAGTGACCATTCCAATGAGCTCATCTCTCGATTAGATTCCAGTGGGTGGAGAGAAGGGCATGAGGTCAGTATCTATTTTCTCCCCATCTTATATTTCCTAATATCAACACACAGGTTATTTTTGTTAGTGTTGTTTCTAAAGTGTCCTGGGCATATATATTACAAAGAGTCTCAATCACTGCCAAAAGACGGCATTAAAACATAATGTCTGGCAGTTGCTTTTAAAATTCAAATTTCTTCCTTATGGATAAGCTTCCAATTAAAAAAATCACACACCAGCATATGTCAGGATGGGACTCACTTTCTGTAAAATGGCTGGGTTTTTCCCCACCATAGCTCCTTGGCAAAACCTCTCATTCATGGACTGACTCAAGAGCTGCCCTCTGAAGACATAAAGGGTCTGAGTTTATATTACCCATAGTGTGTTTGCTATGCTGCTTGTGCTTTCTTCCTATGAACTTTAATCCCAATAACTGCATAATATGCTAGACATGTAAAAATTAAGTGCAGAAGGAGGGAGTACAAGCAGCAGAACAGCTGCATTAATAAATGGACCCAGACCTAATCTCGGATTTTGCTGGATGTCTGAACATGAGGTCATAAATAGCAGCATTTTCTAGAGACTGAAGGTTGGTCAGGTGTGGTCTCATGACACGGTTAGGTGGAAAGTCTTTGGTTTTTCTTTTGAGGGAAAGTCTATACATTGGTATTTGTGCAATTGGAAATTTGAATAGAAATATTGTATTATTACCTTTTAGACTTTTAATGATGAGTTTAAG
>NW_020664530.1:7411338-7420420 GCF_002925995.2 Terrapene triunguis | reverse complement strand
AACAGTATGCACATACTTTATCTGAGAGGCTGAGGCATATGTATAGTACAATTTACTGAGATTAGCGAATCTAGCCAGCTGCACTGCCCAAAGCAACAGACCATGAATATTTAAATACTTTTGATTTTCATTTTCATAGTATTAGCATATAATCACAGACTAAAGTCAGTTTTTTTTTCTTCCTGTCCAGCCAACCTTAGGAAATATTTTTCTGAAAAATTAAATTCTAACAACAAAACAAGAAAACTCTTTCTATATATCTTGGCCTGACAGCTGTGACTGCTTGCATTTACAAAATGTTGATTTCAGCAGAAATAGCCTGAAAGAGCCTAACCATAAATCTACCACTATCCCCCTCCCCACTGCATCTTTCTAATTTGACATGTTCTTGCAAACTAGTTTAGTGTTAACTTTCCCTAATTTATGAGCTGTCATTATATGTTTTTCATTGACATTTTTCATTCCCTATTTTTTTTCACCCCTTCTTTTTCATTCACACAATGGACATCTTTAAGACTGCTAGTAATTCCCAAAGCTAATGCTTCACTAACTATAATACATTAGAAATATTTTTTCCGTCTTCCAAAATGTATAGACACAGCCTAATGAATGAAGTGCATTATATACACCACAGCACTGGGGATTTGCAACAGCTATGCAAAACAAGGAATGTACTAATTTTCTTTTTTAAATGAAATCCAATTTATTGTCTCATTTTGGAACCTATGGATGATTACACATTAATATAGCTGTGCCGTATATCAGCTTTTGTATATCAGTTCAGTTTGCCATCAGGAACATCTATTTTGATCTGTTCATGACAGGTCTGATCAGGGAGTAGAATTTCATCATGGTGAGGCCAAGGTTCTGAATATAAAAATATATATGAAGGCCACGACTGTTAGCAGGAACATAAACTAAAAATACATCTCTTCTGATTAATAATGATTTAGGGTCACTCCTGAGAGGTGCTGAACATGTCCTATTGATTCTAATGGGTATTACATGTGCTTTGTAACACTAGAACTTAACCTTTAGTTTGTCTTTTTTTTTTTTTTTTTTTATTACATACTCTGAGCAAGGGACTTAGGCTTTGTCCACACACTACAACTTTTATGTAAGTTACTGCATAATGCAGGGGTCGGCAACCTTTCAGAAGTGGTGTGCCGAGTCTTCATTTATTCACTCTAATTTAAGGTTTCGTGTGCCAGTCATACATTTTAATCTTTTTAGAAGGTCTCTTTCTATAAGTCTATAATATATAACTAAACTATTGTTGTATGTAAAGTAAATAAGGTTTTTAAAATGTTTAAGAAGCTTCATTTAAAATTAAATTAAAATGCAGAGCCCCCCAGACCGGTGGCCAGGACCCGGGCAGTATGAGTGCTACTGAAAATCAGTTCATGTGCCGCCTTCGGCACGCGTGCCATAGGTTGCCTACCCCTGGCATAGTGGGTTTATGTCCATGCACAGTATGAAGTCATATCAACTGATCTAACAAAAAACACTTGCATACCTATCAGCACATGATTAATCAAAATTACTGAAAACATGCTTTAAGTTTTGCAGATGCCATGGTTTTCTGGATCAGGGCCTTATCATGTTTCACCCATGCCAGTGGACTAGGCTCGCCTATGGCTATCTTCCTGTACTTTTTTTTGGCACACTATATCTATGTGCTGTATGTCATGTTCTTCAAGGCTTAGGCAAAAATGCGGGGAGAAATGTTTTTGTAGTTTCGTATTCAAAATACAATATACTCACTTATATTTAAAGAAAATTAAGCCGGAGTATTTCATCTTTGTTACCTTCTCTGAATTGGTATGGCTCATATAGTAGTCTCTCTAGCATAACCTCATCCTTAGAACGACTGAACAGCTACTGTCCAAAGTCTTCACTGTTGTGAAACTTTTAGCTGGTTTTGCTTTCATATTTAAATATTCATTGCCCATAATGCACTAGTAGATAAATAAAGCTCTGACTATGCTAGGTACTTTATATCATTTCAACTAATATAAATTTTAGAGGCAGTAGTATGCCCTTTTTTCCATTCCATTGCTGCTGGAAATCACAGTTGTGTTTTCTCTCGTGAGTGGGAGTAGCGTTCCAAAATATCCCCTAACCATAAAATGTCAGCAAATTCAGTGTCATATATAGAGATTAAATCAGCCAGAAACATAGTTGGTCCGCTAGTAGTGGGTTATCATGTCATGATTTTCCTCCCACCACTGCCATTGACTAGCTATCTTATTTTAAGAGTTTTCTTTCTTACTTTCTTTCTTTCTTTCTATGTGAGCGAAGTCAATATGTGAAACATGAGTGTTATTTAAAACAAACCAAGCCTTTCCATTATTAAAAGGAGAAGGTTGACTCTGAGCTAATGCCAAACAGACAGAAGAAAATACTCAAGCATTGTTTTCACTGGGATGTGTTGAAGCAGATATGTTAAGCTTAAATTATAGCCTTAAACTATAGCTGCTTCACTTCACTCCTCACTGAAATACAGCTGCTTCTGCAGTGAAACTTGGCAACAGCTTAACAGCATATAACAACTCTACACAGTTTAGCACAGGACTACTGTATCTGTTTGAAAATGCCAAGGGAAATTGAGTAAGTAGGATGTAATTATCTAGGTTAGAATTTGGCCACACAACCAGGTTTATCATCCCAATTTTCATGAAGTCTTCTTTGTGACCTGAACAGGTCAGGACCTTAGTTTTATGTCTCCTCCAAAAGACGAAAGTTTTGCAGCTCAGTGGCCCCCTAAAAGCCATGTGGAGGGCAATGATTCAATGCTGGTTCACAGGGGAAAGTGCCAACTACCGAACACGGACAACCATCCTGTAGTACCTAGAACCGGTGTTCCATGATCCAGCTCAAAGTGAATTCTGACAGGCTCCCAGCACAGAGTATGACTGCAGACTATTAGATGTAGCCTATATAGTGCATTGAATCTTCTTTTTTTCCCCCCTTAAGACTGAAAAAAGACCAGTCAAAGTTAGCAGTGGGGTGGAATATAGAAAGGTTAGTTAAACTAACAGTAATAATTTCTGATAACCCACTACCATCGGACCAGCCGAGAGAAAAAGCTTTCTCAGCTTATATATAAATCTCTGAAAACAGTATATTAACACACTTAGCATGATTTCTTTGACTAGCAATAGCAAAGCAAATTATCATCACATATCATGCATTTTGTGTCACAAACAGCAACCAACATTCATGACATCATCTGCCTCCATTTCTTTGAAAATTTAGAAGACAGAATGAGATCTTAGATTGCAACAAATGTGCATGATGGGAAATATAAGCAAATTACTAAGCAGTAGTCGCTCTCTATTCCTTGTATTAAAATATTGTTTCAGTTGATAGACAACCGAGAGAGCTGGTTTTAAGTGACTTAATAACAAAATTATAGGGTATCTGATGTTTCAGAAACAATTTTTTTTTTTTTTTTTTGGAGGGGCTTCTTTTTTTCCCCATTGCTCCTGGCTATAATTTGGAAAAATTCTTCTTTGAGAAAATGCAGCAGATGGCAGTAATGTACAAAGAAAACGCGATCCGTTGCTTATCTCAGGATTACTGCAAGCATATAGACTTTATCACTCCTCACACAGAGCTGGTGAAGTCTCCATTTTATTGTCTAGATTTTGATCTGTTTCAGTATATTGTCAGCAAGTGTCTTAAGTTAAGAAACAGAGAGATTCAAAGCCACATCCCTCTACCTAGCCCAAAAGAACATATTTTAGATGCTATCACAATTTCTTATTTTTAAAGAAATAGCTACTTATTGTTAAGACACACCTATTCAGAATAAGAATGTCATTTTGGTTTTATTTTAGGCACTTCCTACAATACATGCGGCAGAGATAAGGGATTCAGTGAAATATTTCCAATTTCATTTTTTTGACAGTTCAGTTGTATCATGGATTCATAGCTACTATAGCAGGGGTAGGCAACCACTGGCACGTGTGCCGAAGGCGGCACGTGAGCTGATTTTCAGTGGCACTCACACTGCCCGGGTCCTGGCCACCGGTCTGGGGGGGCTCTGCATTTTAATTTAATTTTAAATGAAGCTTCTTAAACATTTTAAAAACCTTATTTAGTTTACATACAACAATAGTTTAGTTATATATTATAGACTTATAAAAAGAGACCTTCTAAAAACGTTTAAATGTATGACTGGCACGCGAAACCTTAAATTAGAGTGAATAAATGAAGACTCGGCCCACCACTTCTGAAAGGTTGCCGACCCCTGTACTATAGCAACAGTTATTAGAAACAGTTAAAAAAATACCTGGCCCACTTTCTGTCATTATACCTTTTCATAGCAAACGTAACTAAGGCCTGATCTACACCGGAATTTGAGCCATTGTTATAGCTCCACCAGTGCAAACCTCTAGTGTACACATGATTTCTACCTCTGCACATCATACTGAACCATGTTTACACTAGGGGTTTGTACAGCTACAAACCATTGGTGGCTGGAATCCCACTGGAGACAAAGCCAGAATTGTCAAATGCAAGGGTTCAAACATCATGAGTCAGGCCCCCCCAAAATCATGGGATTTCAAAAAAAAAAAAAAAAAAAGTGGGTTCTTTTTATGTGCCTTCTGGTTTTTAAGCCTTTTGGGTCCATGTTTTAAGTATTTTTCTTTGCAATCAAGAGGGCTAGAAACTGAGATTCTCCTGTGATCACATCTCAAAGTACTTTCTTGTATGATTTTGGCTAAGGAATGGAGAACTAGAAAAGTCGGGCCTCTCTTCAGTTTTACCTGAGACTCCAGTTGTAAGAATTCCTTTGGGCTGCTGTATTTGTCAAGAATACCATCAATGAGCCAGTATTTGATAAAGCTAATTAACTACACAGGACTGAAGACAATACTAGATCATTTCTATCTCTAACAGTAATTTCTTCAAGCGTCTTTGAGCTATATTAAAAGAGATGGTAGCATTTTCCATCTAACCATACCCACTCCAAAACTATCTAAAAAGGCTAACATTCACTTATAAATGGGAAAGGGTAAAATTTATTTTTTAAATTACATCGACATTTTTCATAAAATCACTGTGCCAATCAGTCCCATTCCAAACAAACAAATCACTTGTCCTTGTGGTATAAGTAATACAAAAGACTAGGCAACATTAGTGGTGGTTGGAAGGTGCAAATGGACAGCCACTAGTCTCTACCATAGCTAAGATTTCTCAATGAAGAGCCCACAACTAGCAGACTAACAAGATGATTAGGTGAACTATTAAGGGGAAAATCTTTGTTAAAGTGGAGTTGAATCAGTAACTTAAAGTCAGATAATTTTGCAGTATATATACTAATTTAGCAAGAATGTTGTAATGTTTGCCCCAGGGTGTGGCAGTTGTCATTAATACCTTGTAGATGAGCCAGAGCTTAACATATCTGCTTCAACATATCCCAGTGAAAACGATGCTTGAGTATTTTCTTCTGTCTGTTTGGCATTAGCTCAGAGTCAACCTTCTCCTTTTAATAATGGAAAGGCTTGGTTTGTTTTAAATGACACCTATGTTTCACATATTGACTTCGCTCACACAGAAAGAAAGAAAGAAAGAAAGAAAGAAAGAAAGAAAGAAAGAAAACTCTTAAAAAAAGATAGCTAGTCAATGGCAGTGGTGGGAGGGAAATCGTGACATGATAACCCACTACTAGCGGACCAACTATGTTTCTGGCTGATTTAATCTCTATATATGACACTGAATTTGCTGACATTTTATGGTTAGGGGATATTTTGGAACGCTACTCCCACTCACGAGAGAAAACACAACTGTGATTTCCAGCAGCAATGGAATGGAAAAAAGGGCATACTACTGCCTCTAAAATTATATTAGTTGAAATGATATAAAGTACCTAGCATATTCAGAGCTTTATTTATCTACTAGTGCATTATGGGCAATGAATATTTAAATATGAAAGCAAAACCAGCTAAAAGTTTCACAACAATGAAGACTTTGGACAGTAGCTGTTCAGTCGTTCTAAGGATTAGGTTATGCCAGAGAGACTACTATATGAACCATACCAATTCAGAGAAGGTAACAAAGATGAAATTCTCCAGCTTAATTTTCTTTAAATATAAGTGAGTATATTGTATTTTGATTACGAAACTACAAAAACTTTACTCCCCCCATTTTTGCCTAAGCCTTGAAGAACATAGAGGGTGATCTCCTACTGCCTGCAGACTTCTAAAAAGCATAAAGCATAAGACACAACAGTGTGCGTTAAGAAAATATCTTCATCCTTATTATTGTATATCATGGCTTTTTATTTTTAAGTTAGAGCTGTAACATTATTTTAATGTCTTTTTATGATCTATCTCCTACTTTTTTACAAATAATTTATTACACAATGTTTTCTAAAAAGCCAAACACATTAGAGAGAGGTTTAAACCAAAACCTAAGTTCCAAATATCCCCAACTTTTTAATATTTGAAATTCAGATCTGGATCTCTAGTTGGCAACTTAAGCCCATCTCTAAATATGGTAAAATAGAGATGGTCTGACCCTAGTAAGTTTCATACTGAAGCCAGCTCTTTGGGTCAAGCTTTTGTGTGTGGGGAACAAGGTATAACTCAATTTCCCCTGTCATTGCAGGCGTGACACTGCAAGAGGAGCGATTAAAAAGAAATGGTGAATCATGTAATGGAAGAAAATTAGGAAAGGAGACACACAGGAAAAGTAGCAAAAGGGTAAGATAACAGGTGAAGGGAGGGGAGTGTAGAATAGTCATGAGGGATAGAAATGCAGAAAAGGAAGAAAAGATAACCGCTTTATTAATGGTGACCCTACCTTTGGTATTGTGTATTTCTAGTTACACATCTTTCAAGTAGATTTATAAAATGAAATTTGATAGGGAGTGGGGAAAAGTTACCAAAAAATGTAACTTTGGGATGTTCACTGGATTACAATGCAAAAAGTCATTAGTTTGCTTTGTGGAGTCAGAGTATGGATACAGTATATATACATCATACATTAAGTATAGTTACGCTATGTTAGTATACTAATGTAGTATACAGCATCTACTTGAAATGATAGTAAACTATATAAGTACATTAATTAGTATTGAAAGTCAAGGCTGAGCCTCAATAGATCAGGATGGAACCTTAATACTTCTCAGGACGGAGAACACATTCACTTAAAAGCTTGGGCCCTTTTACTTTTGACAGTTGAGTTTCTATATAGATATTAATTGCAGCTCTGTAATTAATTCCCGTGAAATCAACAGGAACTAGGGGTACACAGGGTTTGGGATTTTCTATGTAGAGGCCACCAGAGACTTGGGTGAGCATGGGCTCTTTTAGTCTTCTGTTTCCCTGAACTTATGCCAGGTGGACTTTCTTAACCCCCTTAAGACAATGACTGTGGTTTTCCTCAGGCCAAAATAGGGTTGGCAAGGCTTTCCCTGACTTTGTGATTTTGGTAGGGTGACCAGACAGCAAGTGTGAAAAATGGGGACAGTGGGTGGGGGTAATAGGCACTTATATAAGACAAAGACCCAAATATCAGGACTGTCCCTGTCAGGGCCGGTCCCTAGGGCGGCAAAAAAGCCACCGGCCGCCCCCCCCCCTCCCCCATTGCGGCAGGGGAGGGCGCCGAGCTCGGCCGCGGGCCCGCAGTCCCCGACAGGCCAGAGCGCCAGGGGGAGGGCGGCGAGCCCGGCTGGGGCTCTCCGCTCTCCCCGGCGGCCAGAGCGCCGGGGGGAGGGCGGAGAGCCCCCGGCGGCCAGAGGGCCGGGAGAAGGGCGGCGATCCCGGCCGGGGCCCCGCTCTCCCCGGCTGCCGGAGCGCCGCGGGGAGGGTGGCGAGCCCAGTCGCGGCCCCGCTCTCGGGCCGGAGCGCCCCGCCGCGCCGCCCCCCTCCAGGCGCCGCCCCAAGCACACGCTTGGTGGGCTGGTGCCTGGAGCCGGCCCTGGTCCCTGTAAAATCAGGACATCTGGTCACCCTAGATTTTGGATGGACTTTATACAATTCCTTCCTCCATAGCAACTGCATATATACTTTGTGGTGTCCAAGAGGGCAAGCAATCTCCTATGCAAATTACAATGGTACTCCACCCACCACCACCAAGAGAAAGAAAATGCTGCAAGCTACACCCCAAATTTCTCTCCATTCAAACTGAGTAAAGTATCTCAGTCCATCTCTGAAGCTACCTTGTCACCAGCTAGCAATGCAATCTGTGATCTGACAATGAAGCTGGAGTCTTTCTGCCTCAGACACCATCACTAGTAATAAAGATTCCGCAATTAGAATTTAGCTGACAATTCTGTTGATGATTCACAAGCCTGAATAGAAATTAACTGGACTGGTTCTGCAGTGCCAACAGGCGTAAGAATTTGTTTTAGTCAGCAAAGCAAGTGGGTGAGAGTCAGAGATAGAGCAGATGTGTTGTGTAGGAAGGTAACATTTTTACAAACACACGTAAAATAGTATCTGTTTATAATATAAAACTTTCATTAATAATACAAGTATTTTAAATTTAGGTGTTTTGTGACATTATGATTTTTCAAAACAAAATCCCATGTCTTCAAATCAGTGCATGTACCTAACATTTTTGCCTGTTTTATGGTAATTCAGAATATAAAATAACATTGACATAAATTTAACCCGGTATTTTGACCCCAGCAGTGTTTTATGTTTATTTGTCCTTGTTTTATTATTCGTATTTCATAACTTTCATTGACTTCCTGCACTCATTTAAAATACTACATAATCCAGAGGGAATACCCTGTAAAACACCAATCTACCTTCCTGTAGATGACAATAGCAGGAAACTGACGAGGCCCAACCAACTAATATGAAACGAGTGATTTTTTCTGAAGTTTAATTATGTTCTGATTTTGATCAGAAGAAATTAGATATTTCCTGCCCACAATAAGAATAATTGAGCAACCAAGAAGTGAAGTATAGACAGCTGTGCACGTTTGTTTTTTTACCTTGGTCTCTGTGGGACAGACATATGGTATTGCTTTACACCTCTACCCCGATATAACACGACCCGATATAACATGAATTTGGATATAACGCGGTAAAGCAGTGCTCCGGGGGGGGGGGGGGGGGGG
>NW_020664530.1:7393072-7411238 GCF_002925995.2 Terrapene triunguis | reverse complement strand
GGGGTGGGGGGGGGGGGGGGGGGGGGGGGGGGGGGGGGGGGGCTGCACACTCTGGCAGATCAAAGCAAGTTCAATATAACGTGGTTTCACCTATAATGCGGTAAGATTTTTTGGTTCCCGGGGACAGCGTTATATCGGGTAGAGGTGTAATATAAAGGAATCATAATAGGATAATAATACTTCTTACTTATATAGAGTGGCATCATACAAGGGTCTCCAAATGCTTTAAAAAGGCATATAAGTATAATTAGCCTCAATAAACGGAGAAACTGAGGCATGAGAGGGGTGAAGTGAGTTGGTTCCACTATCACACGGGAAAGTGAAGAACAACACCCAGGTCTCCTGAGTCCCAGTCACTTGCCCTATTGTGTCATCAAATATTAAAAGTATTAAGGGAGGGCTGGAATTGAATGGTGGACCTGTCACTTCCATGAATTGGTTTGAATGCAGCTTGGCAATGACTGAAAGTTGTTATTTATTTTATGGTTGATCGCTGATGTATGAAAAATGACTCGATGGTCTCCATTAAACTCATAATAGGCAGAGATCCACATCAGAAAAGAAATAAAAAAGACCACCACGCTGTGCACCCACCTTGGCCCTCTCAGCAAGTGAAGGGAGGCCGAAGATTGAATCAGTATAAAGATTAAATTAGCTTCAAAGCCCATAGAAAAGCCCCTCATTGACTGAGGCACATTGGTGAAGCCAGGACAGAGGCATCTATGCTGTATTTGTTCTGTGGATGGAAAACTTCACCCTCCAGCATCTTCCAGGTACACTAAATTCACTTAAAAAATAACACAAACAAAATCTGAGTTTTTCAACCCCAAACTACAGCAGTTCATTTCTTAATCTCTACTCACACAGGATGAAATTCTCCTCAAATGGCTGCACATGATCCTGTGCATCACTTAAGCCCTTAACTTGAGCTTTAATGGTCCGTAGGGCTTGTCTGGGCTCTCTGCACGAGGGTGAATTTCACACTTAAAATATGCACAAGTCCTCTCCTATTTTCAATGGCCCATATTTACTGGCCATGTAAGCCAACACAAGTTCATTTCTGTCAATAAAAGGATTACAATATATTTGCCCTTATACTAAATTAGAAGTCAGGCTGATTATGTAGTTAAATATTCTTATGTTTAAGTAATTTTACATACAAGAGACCTGTTTCAATGATTAGTTAAACAAATACATTATCATCTGCCTGACTTGTGAGCATAAGGACAAAAACATTTTAATTCTTGAAATATTTAAAATAAAAAATCAATACCATACAGCTGTGAATGCAACATTTTGTGCTCTGCTTTGTTATGGTTTTGTCTGTTTCTTGTCACTTTCACAACACAGGCTTTGTTTACACTGGCAATTGTAGACAAAACTTTTGTCTTTCAGAGGTGTTAAAAAACAAAAAAAACCCTGAAAGACAAAAGTTTTGCCGCGACAAGCACCGGTGTGAACAGCGTGTTGTCGGCAGGAGAGCTGACAAACAGCCGCTACACTGCACGACTTTTAGCGGCACAGCTGTAGCAACACAGCCCAGTCACTAAAAGCTGTGCAGTGTAGATATGCTTACAGAGTGGATGATCTCACATTCCAGGGGACATATGTGGGTTAGGGATGGGGTAGAGGGGGTTACATTTTCATTAGTTTTATATAGGGAAGTAGGCTTTCTTAGCAAAGAAAGATTAAGGCTTGATTGAATGCATCAACCAATCCTGGCCCTGTGCTCTGAAGTGAGTGATAAAACTCCAGAGGCCACGAACACACACACACGTATATATTTTGTTCTATTTTTAAGTGCTATACTTAAGTGGTTTTCTGAATCAGGGTCTATAGCAGTGGTGGGCAACCTGCGGCCTGCTAGTGGTCAATGTAAACAAACTGTCTCATGGCCCGCCACTGGATTACCCTGACGGCCCTCAGGTTGCCCACCACTGGTCGATAGTATTAAGATATGATAGTGTGTCTTTTTTATATAATTTGGCTTAAAATAAATAGGAATTGCATCCACATACAAATCTAATATTACAAAACTACTTGTTCTGTAGTATTTAGTACTAAACTTTAGTACTAAACAATTTAGGGCCAGCAGAGAAGAGAAGATTTCAACCAGTTTAAATAACATCTGAATCTGGCCTTCAAAGCTTAAATACATAACTATCATATTCCTGGATCATGTGATAGCTACAATAAAAGTATGTGAAGGTAACTGGAAGAGTTTGACTTAAGCCCACAAGAACAAGGGAAAATATATTCAGAAGGGCACCATAAATCTGTTTAATCCTAAAATTATATCTGCTACCCTATGCTTGTTCTAGACAGCATTTCAGCATAAATTGATGTACTTTAATGCAACTTTGTTTTACAATAGTATACATATATATTTTTAAATCATCAGACAAATTAATTGACAGCAGCTGTAACCCTAACTCTTCCAAGCCATTACGATCTAATATGTATTTAATTACATTTTTTTAGAGGTGTATAGAATATTTGGTAATAAAGTAATTGGTATTTATTCTTTGATGGCTGTTACAGACGACTGTGTAAGCACGTAATTGTGAACTTGTTGAAGTGCATTATTTACTTGCTAGCCCAGAACAATAGTTCCTAAGTATCTTCACGAAGATCCCTAGGCAAGTTTGAAAGGGTAATATTTTTTCTTGCATGACTGGAACAGCTCTGACTATGGATTAATCTATCTGTGAGTAGAACTTTTTTTAAAAAATCTGTTACATATAAAACAAAATCAGAGAGAAACAGCTGACAACCAAGGACAATGAACCAAATCAAATAAGTACCTCAATAAACAATATCAGTAATTCTGAGCCTTTACTTGCAATCCTTACTCACGTGAGTATTCTGATTGAAACTGGATTTCTCATTTGAGTAAGGATTGGTGAATCAGGCCCCTTGTGAGTGTACCATTCCATACTTAGGCGGTGATTCTGTGAGTACTCCAGGGCTGGAGCACTGACAGAAAAAAAATAGAGGGTTTTCAGCACCCACCAGTCACAGCTGTTCTGTGGCAGCCGACAATCAGCTGCTTGGTGGTTCAGGAAAGGGCTTGGGGGAGGGCGGAGAGCAGCGAGCAGTGGGCGGATGGGGACCTCAGGGAGGGGTCAGAGTAGGGACAGGAAGAGGCAGAGTGAGGGCAAGGCCTTGGGGAAAGGGGTGGAGTGGGGGCAAGGCCTGAAGGTGGAGTGGGGGTAGAGTATCCCCCAGGGAAAAATAAATGTCAGCACCTATAATTCCATATAGTCTGGTAAAAACATGCATTTCAAAATCAGTAGTGAACAGTTTAAAATCAGACTGGTACCTTAATTTTTATTTATTTTTAATGAGAATTATATTCCCCCTCCTCCCTTGGTGACAAAACGTGTGTGTATGAATGTGCGTGGGAATGGTGACTCTGGTAAGAAGTGATTAAGGTAAACAAGTGCACTTGCTAAACCACAAATTATTTTTAAGTAAACCTTCTGTATCTATTTATAAATGTTAAATAACACTTATTTTCTTTGTTTAATTGGAAGATCTTCTTGGGAGCAGTTCAAACATCTAATGTGAATATAGCTAGATAAACCTTTATAGAGACACTTTATTTAGCCAATAAACCATATGAGTGCTTGGATAAAATGAAATTTAATGGTCATATAGTGTAAAAATCCCTACAAAGTATCAAGAAATGTGTTTTTATAGCGTCTGGTGTGTTTGCTGTTTTTTAAATCTTACACCTCAGTTGATTTCTTTCATCCAAAAAACTTTTTAAAAGCAACTAATCCATAATATTGTTTGGAAAAAATTATTGAAAAATGTAAACAGTTATTGAATTAAGAAATATATAAATGATGTGCCAAATCCTGAGAGATGATGACTTCAAATACAGATGCAGAGGTGCAGTGCCTCTCAGGATTTGTCTCTGTCATTAACTTATCAATGTACTTTTTTGTACCCCTATAATTCAAATTAAATTGCTCTTCTAAGATGAGACCTTGTATGTCAAGTTTCAGCCCTGAGCAAATGTTATGGATGGGTTACACTTGATAAAAAGGACTGATGATGGAAATGCAGACTTCAGTGTCATGAAATAGGTGCCTTTTTAATAGGTTACAGAGTATGGGCAGATGAAGCTATAGAGGCGTTGGCTCTAATTTATAACAAAATTCTCAAAGGTATTGAGGCATGTAATTCCCATTGATTTAATAGGAGTTGGGTGCCTCTACAGCAGTGTGTCCCAAGTTTGGGAAACACTGCTTTAGAGCTTTGAAGATCTGGACCAAAATGTCCAATTTTGTAATCACTATCCACAGGAAACTCCCATTGAATTCAATGCACCTAGAAAAACAAATGCAACATCTGCTTCACGAACCCAGATTCCTCCCTCTGAACTGCTGAGTAGGAAGGAACCCAGAATGTACAGCTCTTCTAGGCAACTGTCACAACCTACATGTCATCACACCATACCTCTCAAATATCTTTCATTTCAAGGGACATCACTCATTGGTCACAAAACCAGCTCCATATCACATATATTTGGTGTTCCTTCATTTTTATTCCTGAAAATTATTTATGTCAGAAGGAAAAAGTCATGTAACTAAGGTTACAGAAAGAGTCACTTACACTTAGAGAGGGAATCACGTTATTTTCCCTGCATTGACTAAAGATTTGCATTTTCCCCATTCTGGATCTTTGCTGTATGTTGCATCTCGCACTCGGGCGTTGGCAGGTTGAGAGGTAGGATCACAACTCAGTGCTATGTCTGAGTCCTAGTTTACACTTAAAATTTGGATTGACCTAGTTATGTCGCTCAGGAGTGTGAAAAATTCACACCCTTGAGAGCTGTAGTTAAGCTGACCTAACTCTTGGTGTAGATGCGGCTAGGTCAACGGATGAACCTAGCTACTGCCTCTTGAAGAGGTGGATTACCTTCATCAATAGAAAAACTCTTTACATCAAAGTAGGAAGCATCTACACTATAGTGCTACAGCGACATAGCTGCAGGCATGCCCTGACATTAAAAGAACTCAAACTCACAAAAATACAGATTTAGTTCAAGAGACTACGGTGACACCCTGGCACCCCAATATTCACCACTGTCATGTAATTAGGATATGTTTTGTACAAAGTATGCCTTGTGAGGTATCATTCTAAAAGTCTTGATCTGCTAGACAGTAATATCTCATTGTATTGTATGTGCTATCATCATATGTGAAGTTATAAAGTTTGACTATGCATGTGTTACTGAAACACGTTGTGAGGTTGAAAACACCACAAGCAGCTTTTCAGGTACAACAGTAAAAAGGCCAAACAATGTTAACGGCTGATTGAGGAAATGCACACAGGTACAAGGATTACCCCAGGAACTGTGTACAATAGAAATCTCTCAGCGATAGCAGTACACAATGGGAACTGTTTGACTTAGGTCAGAGCAAAAGAGCTTTCCAGCAAGTGGGAAGAAGATATAAAAGGGGGACAATGACATCATGATAGTATCTCACTTTCCCTACAACAGCACACCTGGAAACACCTGAGGTGCAAGGACTGAACTGTGGGACGTGAACGTCCCAGGCTAGAGGGATTTTTAGCCTGTGTATGAAAACCTGGAAAAGCCAAGGCAGCTTGTGTCTTAAGAATCTGCCAGCCTTTTTATCACTCAGGGTGACAATTTGCTAATTCATATCCTACATATTTAGTGTGTTAAGCTCAGTTTGCAGTTTTGTTTATTTACTAAGGTAATCTGCTTTGATCTGTTTGCTATCACTTCTAATCACTTCAAGTCTATCTTTTGTAGTTAACAAACTTGTTTTGTTTTGTCTAAAACCAGTGTGTGTGGAAATTATAACTTGGGGCAGAAAGCTGTTGCATATCTCTCTCCACAGTGAGGTGAATTTCATGAGCTTATACTATAGAGTTCTCTATGAAGCGCAAACCGGTACAATTTTAGGTTTACACTCCAGAGGCGGGTGCGTGCCTTAGCAACTGGGAGATGCCTTAGCCGAGCCTTCCCATGCACAGCTGATCTCAGCATCTGTGTGTGAAGCTGCAGTTGGGTGTGTCCGCACCTGTGTGTATGCTGGTGAAAGAGCAAGCTTGGAGAGCGTGGCAATTTATCACAGCACCACAGTGTGAAAGGGAGTCCAGGGTGGTAGGTCAGTCGGGCTCAGTGGTATCCCAGTTCCAAGTGGCACCCTGAGTGGAACCCATCACAACTACAACAGGGCCATTTTTAGTGGGTTCAGATTCCTCAGTTGTTTTCACAGCCTGCTATGTAGTCCCTGTTGAAAGTTTTAAAGAAAAAAGAAATATTTAAATTATGCTTGCTTTACACAGGCAAAAAAAAGAACAACACCGAACAAAACAAAACCAATTCATTTCAGGTGACAGCTTACAGAACAGATCTCCACCTGTCCTCATCTTCTTTCACGTTCACAAACAGAATTTTAAATTACTAGGTAACAGGAAAAGAAGCCTAGAAACCTAATATTTTAAACTCCTAAGGGTCTGTGATCTTGCAAACCCTTACTATGACACACTATGCAAAATAGTTAGGGTTTACATGATTGGGCCTAATACAGTATATTAGTTGAATATGCGTCTGTATTTTCTCAATCATACCTAATTATTCTTGTTCACATTAATAAACTATAACTGTTGTAATTCTATTTTTTTTTATTCTTATTATTCTGGTAACAATTATCCATGTGTGGGTGTTTTCTCAATTTACCACAGGCAGTTTCTTATATTGTGCTCATCAGCATGTTATCCGAGAACCTTCCAGGATCAGGAAATTTAATAAAGGGACTAAAGGTTGATCTCCATCCCCCTCTAATCCCCTCTTCTCCAGGGAAAATTGTATTGATAGTGTGGGTGTAGATTTTGTTTGTATTTCTTTAATAAGTTCATGTGTTATGTATTTTTTTCCCCTTAGGGAAAATGAGATTTGAAAAAAATGCACCCTGCTTTCGAATTGGTTGTGGCAATTGCTGTGGGAGATGATTCCAGTCTATTCCTGAGCCATCCCCTAAGAAAGCCTGATCGCCATACAAACTTTGCCTTTTAGGTAGATTTCTGAGAACAGAACTAGTGAGAGTTGTGGTCCCAGAGGGTGATCATGGCAGAGTTTATGCTCCCTGATTGGATGACTGAATCATTTTAAACAAGAAGATGACATATAAATAGTGATTAATGTGCTTGTGGCACAAATTTTCAGCTGAGTAATCAGGGAAACTTTTAAGATTTGCAAACATTTTCACAAACATCTATTGGCTATGAACAATGAATTATAAGCCCATAAATAACAGCTAACCAAATTCACCACTTATTTTCACAAATCACTTTTTTCATTATTCAATAGGCCCTAAAGATACATCTACAATGTTTAAGACCTGGAATTAATTTGAAGTATAATGATTCTATGGACACATGTATTATTGAAGTGTCAGTTAAAAGCTGTCACTGAGCTTAAGGACTGCTGTAGCACCTGAAATGATCAGAATCAATTTTTGATCTTAGGTATAATAGTAACCACCGAACTCAGTGGATGTGATCCTCAGGTGAGCGGGACCAGGAAATACAGTTGAGTAATTTACCAGCACTTCTTATTCTTACACATTTATCATAATACGATATTTTCATGCAGTCTAATGTACTATCCTGTCTTGAATGCAGAATATTTCCCCATGATAAAAAACATTTAATTTAGGTGAGGGTCCTTTGATTATTACTTACTGGATCAAATGTATTCAGTCCTAACTTATATACCAGGCAGAGTATAAGATCTCAGGGACCAAATTCGACCTTGGTGTAACTACACTGGCTTCAAAAGAGTTGGCACCACTTAAATCAAAGGTAAATATGGCCCTAAAACTTTTATTTGTATCTTCCCTTATATGGAAACTTATTCAGACTATAGCATATGAAATGCTAGTAAATATGTAATGAAGAACTGAATGTTAATTAAGTCAGATATTTTAGTAACTTGTAGAAATATATCAATATAGCAACTACCGGTACTTAATGACAGAGGCACAGGGAATTCTCTTTAGATTAATAACTTCCTGGGAGTTGTTAATTTGGGACTATTAACCAATGTCAGATACATTTGGAACAAATCCCACAGATTCTAGTAGGTCTGGAATTCACTAATGCAGGATGGCAACAGCCAGGAAATGCAAATATTAAGTCTCTACAGTAACATTAACTAGGCCACATTGTACATCTGGTCTGTTTTATGGTACACATTGAGCCACACAAATATAGCAAGTGATTTATTGAGTTTTAGCTTACTATTATGCAGAGTTCTAATTCTAGTTCTCATAATAAGAGCATGCATCTCAATAAGTTTGTGAGAAATGCTAAAATATTGATTTAAAAATTGAGGAGCACCTGGAATTTTAAATAAATTTGAAAGATTGGCACCTAACAAGAAAAACAGGAATGGAAAAGACTGCCTCTATGCAATGTGGTAGAGCTGACCCAGGAACATTAACTTTTGCATTTCCTGACTAACTTTGCATGAATGTAGGATGTTGCTTGTTTATTTTTGGATATAATTTCCCAGTGTGTTTTAAAAAAAGAAAAAAGCAAAGTCCTCAGTTTACCAAGTATAATTAAGTTAATTTTGTGCTTTTTATGTGGTATCCTCCACATGCTGGTTTGGGTACATAGGGATAATTGTATGTTCTTCCTCTGTGACTTATGAGGTATCTGTGAGCTGCAACAGTCCTTGATGTGTAACATGAGTTTCAAGTTTAATAAAGTCTTTATTTACCTTCAGATATGCCTCCACGTGGTTTCTCAGCAAAACACAGCACAGCACAGCACACAGGAAAGGTAATCAATTCACAGTGCCAAAAATGTGTTCTATTCATCCATAGCATAAACAGCATCAATACAAGACTCCTCTATACTGAATATTGCCACATCAATGTTTCAACTGAGTTTTAGAGATGCCACCTTTATGGTGAGAAAGTAAGGCTATGTCTACACTGCAATTGAACGACAAAACTTTTGTCTTTCAGAGGTGTTAAACACCTCCTCCCCCCTCCCTGAAAGACAAAAGTTTTGCCGCAACAAGTGCCAGTGTGAACACCGTGTTGTCGGCAGGAGTGCTCTCCTGCCAACAATGTGAACGCCGCTCGTTGGGGGTAGAAGTTTTTTGTTGGCAGGAGAGCCGACAAACAGTGGCTACACTGCGCGACTTTTAGCGGCACGGGTGTGGCGACACAGCCATGTAACTAAAAGCTGTGTAGTGTAGACATAGCCTAAGTCTCTGGGACCTTTGGGCCTCTCCTCTAGGAATTTCAACAAGGGTGCTAGCTTATTGCAACTGAGGTAGTATTGGCCTGATATCATATAGGACAATGGACAGCTGTCAAATGCTAGCACGTCTTCCTTATTATCAACCCTGTCTGCATTCACACCAATGAACTGCAAGTGAATAACCCACTACCAACCCCCTACACAATCCAGTCCCCAAGACACAGAAATATTCATAGATTCTCTTATCATATAAATTCAGCTGTGAGGGAAAACTCAGACAGAAAATTAATTCATATTGGCTTTTATGAATTGTTCAGATTTGTACTTATTTTTGTTTATTAGAAACGAGTCTATTTCAAATTGACTGCAATGTGGTGGGGCACACACTGGATGCATGTAAGCAAGTTACCCCATCATATATTTCTAGCGTCGCTTACAGCCAGATCTGCAAGAATTACACAAATACAAACATTTGCTTGCTATGTAGTTTTACTGACATGGCAGAGTGCCCTTTGTTATCTGAAAAGCTATTTTAGTTGATGCAGCTGTGGGCAGGGTTACTCTTTCCACATATTTGACCACCCAGGACAAATATGGCATGCTTTAACCCAGGGGTCGGCAACCTCTGGCACGCGGCTCGCCAGGGTAAGCACCCTGGCGAGCCGGGCCAGTTTATTTACATGCTGATGCGGCAGGTTCGGCCGATCGCGGCCCCCACTAGCCGTGGTTCGGCGTCCCAGGCCAATAGGGGTGGCGGGAAGCCGCGGCCAGCACATCCCTCGCCTGCGCCACTTCCCGCCGCCCCTATTGGCCTGGGACGGTGAACCACGGCTAGTGGGGGCCGCCATCGGCCGAACCTGCCACATCAGAGGTAAATAAACTGGCCCGGCCTGCCAGGGTGCTTACCCTGGCGAGCCGCGTGCCAAAGGTTGCCGACCCCTGCTTTAACCCCTACTATGTTCTCTGTCACTCTACTACAACATGTCATTCAAGCTTTCAGATACAGAATGGTCTTGCTAGTCATGTCATTATTTTACATGTAATAACAATTACAATTTATTGTGACAGCAGATATCTCCCAAATAATGATATCTTGCAATTCTAAGGATCTGAAAACACTTTACAAATATTCATTAAGACTAACTTCATATCTATAAATATGATCCTCATTTTAAAAATGGGGAAATTGAGGCGCAGAGAACTGTAGTTGCCAGATGTCACATAGCAAGTCAGAAGAAGAACCCAGAGTAGATCTTGACCCCCAGTCCTGTTCTCTAATCACTCCAGGATATCAACACTCCAGGATGTCAACAACTGATATCGTAAACCACAGAACTAGATTTAAGTAGACTAGAGAATAGTTAGATGAAGGAATGAATTTTTTTTTTAAAAAAACAGGTTAAATATCATGTAAATGCTGTCCTGTCTTCACTATCAAGTGACAGGTTTTTAGAATTGTTGTTGGGAGCCTCCCCCTCAGAAGAATGTTGATGATTCTTCAACCATTAAGAGTTAATAAGATGGCCAATGCTCTGACAAGTAAATATGCATCCTATCTAATAGTAAGACATATATTTTTATTGACGAGATAATAGCAAACACATACTTCTTTACTTAGGAGATAAATGTGAGAACATTCCCTGTTGTTTACCAATCAATATAACACAGAGACCAATAATCCCTACTTCTCTAATATCAGTGGAAATACATTTTTAAGTGGAAAATCCTCAAATTGAACTTTGTTTATCTATGGTACCTGTCATTTTTCCCCTTTTATACATTAGTAAAATCTCATCCTGGGTTTACCAGTAGGTAGAAAACGAAAAGATATTAATCAGAAGATATGAGAGCACAATCCATGAAGTTTTAATTCAGAACTAATCTTACACATACACTAAAGATGAATTTTGCCTATACAGTCAGATAGCCCTTTCAGCTGCACATATACCTAAGAAGATTCAAAAGAGTTCCTCCCTCCAAAGTTAGCAGCATAGATTAATGCATCCAAAATCAAGACCAAATCCAATTGGAAAAATGGTAACATATCAAGAACATCAGCTTTTTGCTAAATCACTTTTTGTTTACCAAGTCCTGTCCCTTTTCTGGAGATCTGCCATCCCAAACCTGGAGGACATGCAAAGTTGAAGATCCTTGCTTTTCTGAGAATGGCAAAATGTTGCCAGATCATAAGATGCAGGGGGGAAAAACACTGCCAGCTGCTCAATTTACTGAAAAATTCTGAGATAGATCAGAGGAAAGATTTTGGCTTAGGATCAGAAAAATGTTGTACTGGAGTATTTAGCTTAAAAGAAGAAAAATTGAAATGAAGCAGAGGTAAAATATTTAACATACATATGTTTCCCATAACGTCAATCTAGAATAAGGAGTACTTGTGGCATCTTAGGGTATGTCTTCACTACCCGCCGATCCGGCGGGTAGCAATCGGTCTATCGGGGATCGACTTACCGCGTCTCGTGAGGACGCGGTAAAATCGATCCCTGATCGCTCTGCCGTCGACTCCGGAAATCCACCTCGGCAAGAGGCGGCAGCGGAGTCGGCGGCAGCGCGGCAGCGGTCGGCTTTCCCCCGTCCTCACCGCCAGGTAAGCCGACCTAAAATACGCAACTTCAGCTACGGTATTCACGTAGCTGAAGTTGCGTATCTTAGGTCGGAACCCCGCTGTAGTGTAGACCTAGCCTTAGGAACTAACAAATTTATTTGGGCATAAGCTTTCGTGGGCTAAAACCCACGAAAGCTTATGCCCAAATAAATTTGTTAGCCTCTAAGATGCCACAAGTACTCCTCATTCTTTTTGCTGATACAGACTAATATGGCTACCACTCTGAAATCTAGAACAGTTTACAATAATAAAAAGCTCTCCTTAGAGCAGGTCTAGACATCATGGTAGTTAAAAAGCTGGTGGGCACCAATGCCTTGTCTACACTAGTGTTTCCAATATTGCTGCCACTGGCAACAACAGTGGGAATTTTTTTTCAGAAAAAGGGTAAGTGCATACCAGGCCAATGGGGCTGTTTGGGATAAAAATGAAGTATGTCCCATAGTGAGGAAAACCAGAGAGGTATAGTGTCACAGTTCCCAAGATCACTGCACTTTTGACCCCTTTGTGGCCTCTCTCACAATTCAGGTCAACTGCACCTTTATTCTCCCTTTGTGGTCTAGCTTCTGGCTCCCCAGCTGTTGCCTCTCCTGGGTCTCTCTCCCTTCTGATTTGGGTATTTCCAGGCCGAACAGAGATGGTACACAATGTAATTGCCACAGTTAAGTTACCACACAGCCCTTGATAAACAATCACATTTATTCCTAAAGTGAATGCATTACAGATAAAACATATTAAAAACAATAAAAGAACTGACACGTATTCCTAAAAATGTAAATTTAATTCAATAAGGTTTGTCTAGGATATTGCATGACATTCCCAAATCTGTCACAGCTTCTTTGAGGACATCCCTAACAGGTCTCAGACCTCTAGCCACCACCTTTCTCGGGGCAGGAACCCACATTTCTCTCCCTCCAGCCTGGGGATTTAGGCTGCAATTTCATCCTGCATATCACTGTGATCATATTTAGCAAGCCTGAGTTTCATTCAGTATTTGCTTCCCTGTTACCTTCAAGGAGCTATGAGAGGATTTACCAGTAACCAGCCAGCCTTCATAAAGCAAAGTATTTATTTACAACAAAAGTATTACAGAAAACACATCTATTGAAAAGAGGAAAGTTTACATGCACCCATCTTCCACATGGAGACCCTGGTAGATTTCAAAGTGCTTCAAACCCTTTCATCAGGGCCTGTCCTGGTTAAAGTCTCACATCAGTTCTTGGATCTAGTGAGAGTGACCCCTTCTCCATATGGAGGTTGCCCACTTTACACAATTCATAGTTCTTTGTTTGCTGGACCTCTTGACTTGATCAAAAGAAGTATTTGCAATTTCCCCCAGGGGTGGTACTTCTACAGACTTCTTTGCCTGTCTAGGGATTTGCATTAAGTACCCGCTAATGTTGTTTGTTCCTAGTAAATCCCATCATTCATGTCTAGCGACTTCCCCTCAGTCACTGCATTTTCTTGTTTCAAGAATGCAAATAACCCCTTCACATCTGGCAGGTAACAATACAATGTAAGAGAGAAACTGAGTCAGACATGCTTTCATAAAAATAAATCAGATGTTTCCCAGTTCTCCACATATAGAATTGTATTCCTTTGATTTGAATGGATTTTAATAGATTCTTTGCTAATTTCTGTTCCCTTTTCTTATTTGCATGGAAGCATTTGAGAAATGGAACAGCAGATGAATCAATTTAGTAGAATTTAGGAAAGCTTTGGTTATTACTAAGTAAGCATTTAGAATATGATAATTATTGCTAAGCTTGGTATGTATTTTGGAAACAATAAAGCTGATGTAAGATAATGGCCAAATTCTTCTTCATTATACAGGTGTTACAAAACAGAAAAGTGGTTCATTGCCTTATATTTCTTCCCTTTATGTTTGACTACTAGGTTTGCAATAAGATACAGTCTGCTTTGGGTAATGTCTGAGCCTCCTCAGAGCATTGTAACCAATATGGATCTATCTGACTGAACAGGCTAAATGCACCCTGGGTGAAACGGCTGATTGCACATTTCAGGGTTATATGAATGTAACTAACTGCTGACTTAGGCCCAGTGTCTTACATGTTTCAGCTTTGTTTCCAAACTATATACTAACATTAGCCATATTTTACATATTACAATTTTCCAAATACTTGCACTTCAGTGTAATCAAATGATGGAAGGACTACACAAATGTATGGATTATTCAATACTGACCCCCATGCATTCATACACATGTAATAGCACAGTCATTCACTCATGGATAGAAATGATCACAGAAGGAAACGATATGCTGAATCATTTACATAATTAGTCAATCATTGATTCATTCATTTTGTTGAATCAGTCATTTGTTCTTAGAGGCTTAGAATCTGATCTCACTTTCACCTGTAAGAAGTAGAAGTAACTCCAATTAAGTGAATGGAGTCATACAGCTTTAGAGCAGCAGAATCAAGTCCTCAGTCTCTTAGGCCTTGGCTACACTTGCGAGTTACAGCGCAATAAAACAGCCCCGGGCGCCGTAGCTCACTCCCCATTCACACTGGCAAGGCACGTAGAGCGCTCTGACTCCGCAGCTACAGCGCTGCTGGTACTCCACCTTGGCAAGTGGAATAACGTTTGCTGTGCCCCCGCTGGAGCCAGTGTGAACAAGGTGTTGCGTTACTGTGCTGCAATCAGCCTCCAGAAACGTCCCATAATCCCCTTAAGTCAAGTGGCCACTCTTGTAATGGTTGTGAAATCGGGTGCAGGAATGCGGACATGCCCTTTCAAAGCTCTGATTCGAGAAGCCGGCTGCTTATCAGCTCCAAGAAAAAGCAAACATTTACTGTTTGCTTTGAGTGAGTGTGGGGGGGGCGAGGTCTGAACTTACAAGACAGCATGCTGACACACTCTCAGCACCCCAAAAACCCACTCTCTCTCCCCCCACATACAAACAACACACTCCCTGTCACACTCCACCCCACCCCCCCGATTTGAAAAGCATGTTGCAGTCACTTGCATGCTGGGATAGCTGCCCATAATGCACTGCTCCCAATGCCGCTGTAAGTGCCGCAAATGTGGCCACGCCAGTGCGCTTGAAGCTGTCAGTGTGGACAGACTGCAGCGCTTTCCCTACTGCACTGTACGAAGGCGGGTTTAACTCACAGTGCTCTACATCTGCAAGTGTAGCCATGCCCTTAGATACCAAACACTGCAAAATAACTCTTTGAAATAACCATGCACTATTTTGAGGTATTAAGTAGGACTTAAGTGTTGCACAAGCCTTGTCTGGCTCTCTGTATAGGGGTGAATTGCCTTGAAGCTGCAAGATCAGATTCTAGTCTCAGATATTTTAAATTTATACCAGTGTAACTGACAGCCAAATGTGATTTGAAGAATAGATTTTAGCTGTTGTGCAGCTGTCCAGTTGACAGCAGTCCATGAAGATGGGTATCAATGTCAGTGCATGCAGAGTACTGTCTTTCCTTAAAAATTGTTCATTGCTAAAATCCAATGCATATAATTGGTTAGGTAATTCCTCCAAATTGGAGGCGTCATCTCCAACATTACAGCCCCAAAGCATAAATAATAAGTTTTCTAAATTGTTAGACAGAGATTAGCTTTTTTATCCTATGATGTAACTTTGATATAAGTTCAAATTTGGGATTTTTCTTTTACTCAGCTGCCCATAATGAACGCATATACTAATTCTCAAGATTCTAGTTCATATGAAACATGGTAATTAATTGTGTCAGTCATTCACCCTGTTACAAATTCTATATTATTGTGTACTAGATTTTGATATATAATGCTGTTGGATTTTGGATATTTTTAAATTCAAAAGAATCACCTCCTACTGTACTATGAAAATAGTAATGCTTTCCATCATAAAACATGAAATCTCTTATTTGTTACCCACTGATTCAGGAACAGAATATTGTTCTCTAAATAATGGTTTTCCCTATTGATAGAAGTGTAATCTTTGTTTTCACTATTTCTGTCTGCTGAGATATGTACATAATAAATCAAGCTAAGGATCAGATTCAGTGTTTTCCTCCATGATTGTCAAATACCTACAAATCCTGGACTAGAAGGAATTAAATTGATTGACACAAAACCACCACAGCAAATGGGCCAGTATAATATTTTTTCTGAATTTGCATGTATTTCCAAACATTTTTATCCAGGACTTGGATTGCGCTGGTGCATATGGATCTGGAGTATCTGCATCTTTCTGCAGGTACTATCTTGTTCTCCAGAATCTCAGTATAACTGATGCAGAAATGTCTATGGCCATGTCGAGACTAGGATTTAAAGATATGCTCTTCACACGTTATCTAACATGTGCTAACTAACATGGCTATTGCAGGATGGGCAGGGATGGTGTTTCTAGCCTCTGTTTGCCAGAAACTGGGAATGAGCAACAGGGGATGGATCACTTGATGATTACCTGTTCATTCTCTCTGGGGCAGCTGGCATTGGCCACTGTCGAAAGACAGGATATTGTATTAGATGGGCCTTTGGTCTGACCCAGTATGGCCGTTCTTATGTTTTAACTTGGGGTATGTCTTACTAGAAAAAAAGTTGTGCTCTTACCTCTTGTTATCTAAGGGCTTGGCTACACTTGCGAGTTACAGTGCATTAAAGGAGCGCCAGGCGCACTAGCTCACTACTCATCCACACTGGCAAGGCACGTAGAGTGCTCTGACTCCATGGCTAGAGCGCTCCTGGTACTCCACCTCGGCGAGTAGAATAACGTTTGATACACCTCCGCTGGAGTGCCCCAGCGTCAGTGTGAACGAGGTGTTGCATTACTGCGTTCTGATCAGCCTCCGGAAACATCCCATAATCCCCTTAAATCAAGTGGCCACTCTTGTCATTGTTTTGGATATGCCCTTTGAAAGCTCCATTTGACAGCCGGCATGCTTATCTGCTCCGAGACAAAGCAACCATTACTGTGGAATGCTGTGTGTGTGAGAGAGAGGCGGGGGAGGGGAGAGGAGATCTGCTGCTGCCTGAACTTACAAGACAGCATGCTGACATGCTCTCAGCACCCCCAAAACCCACTCTCTCTCCCCCCACATACACACAACACACTCCCTGTCACACTCCACCCCACCCATTTGGAAAGCACGTTGCAGCCACTTGCATGATGGGATAGCTACCACAATGCACTGCTCTCTATGGCGGTTGCAAGAGCTGCTAATGTGGCCATGCCAGTGCGCTGCCAGGTGTCAGTGTGGACAGACTACAGCGCTTTCCCTACTGCGCTCTATGAAGGCTGGTTTAACTCAAAGCGCTCTACATCTGCAATTGTAACCATGCCCTAACTCTGGTTTCAAAGACGAGGTAAGCTCCTAGTGAAGATAGGGTAGTTTGTAGTTTTCACAAGTTTGCAGGTCAACATAAAGACTGTGGAGGAGCTTAAAACTTCAACTGCTTCGTCTTCCCTAGGATTTTACCTGGTGTTAATTACCACATGTTAGCTAATACAAAGTAGGGGTGTCGATTAATCGCAGTTAACTCACGCAATTAACTCAAAAAAATTAATCGCGATTAATCGCAGTTTTAATTGCACTGTTAAAAAATAGAATACCAATTTAAATGTATTAAATATTTTGGATGTTTTTCTACATTTTCATAGATATTGTATTCTGTGTTGTAATTGAAATTGTTAGGCCCAAAAATATGTGTATATTATTTTTATTACAAATATTTGCACTGTAAAAATGATAAATAAAAGAAAAAGTATATTTCAATTCACCTCATAAAAGTACTGTAGTGCAATCTCTTTGTTGTGAAAGTGCAACGGAGTGTTGCTCTTTTAAGACTTCTGAAAGCATGCTCCATACCTCGTCCCTCTCAGATTTTGGAAGGCACTTCAGATTCTTAAACCCTGGGTTGAGTGCTGTAGCTATCTTTAGAAATGTCACATTGGTACCTTCTTTGCATTTTGTCAAATCTGCTGTGGAAGTGTTCTTAAAATGAACAACATGTGCTGGGTCATCATCAGAGACTGCTATTACATGAAATATATGGCAGAATGTGGGTAAACAGAGCAGGGGACATACAATTCTCCCCCAAGGAGTTCAATCACAAATTTAATTAACGCATTATTTTTTTAACGAGCATCATCAGCATGGAAGCTTGTCCTCTAGAACGGTGGCTGAGGCATGAAGGGGCATACAAATGTTTAGCATATCTGGCACGTAAATACCTTGCAATGCCAGCTACAAAAGTTCCATGCAAGAGGTAGGACTGAGTGGACTTGTAGGCTCTGAAGTTTTACATTGTTTTGTTTTTGAGTGCAATTAT
>NW_020664530.1:7332346-7392672 GCF_002925995.2 Terrapene triunguis | reverse complement strand
GGGGCGGGGCGTGGGCGGGGCCCCGTGGAGTGTCCTCCTTTTGGAGGCTCAAAATATGGTAACCCTACAATAGCTTGTATATCACTAGGGGATGAAACTAATCCCATTGGAAAACTGAGAACCAGCTGCTTGTGATGTCAGCTACAGCATGAGACTCACACAGGCCCTCAAATTGCACAGACAGATGAGAATTCTGATGTAACACCACATGACCAAAGCCCCAAAGTACATTAGCTATGTAATCATTGTATCTTTTATTTTCTTCCTCTGTGTACTGCACCCTTAAATCTCTGAGTATTCTGGAGCTGGCCCACACAGACAGTGTGTCTATGCTTGATTTTTTAGTTGTGTTTTACTTTCCCAGTATGATGATTAATTCAGTGAACACACACTGTGCCGTCTCATGGAGACTTTAGTTGTCTTAGTTTTAAGTTCTCTTAAACTAAACTAAATGTCATTGTGACTAAAATTATGTTTGTACTTTGTGTCTGGAAAAAACATAACTGTACAATTATGATTATTAAATTAACTTCTAAAGAAAAACATGCAGTCTGTGAAAATATAGAAGATACAGAATTAACTTTTGAAACTATGTATAAGGTTGCATTTCCTTTAGGGAAAATAATACCAAGTAATATTTGAATGGAAAAACATTTGAAACAGAAACATTATTTTGTAAAGGAAAATTGATTTTGAAATTGATAATTTTTTTAAAACTTTCACTTATTAAAAGTATATTACTAAATTGATTACCAAAGTTAGTGCACTTAATGAAATAAATATTATTTTTTTAAATGATTTGAAGATTATAAAAACAGTTAGAGGTTGGGGTTGTGTGGGAGGGGAAAGAATGTATACTGCTTTTCACCTTGTAAACATGATAATGGTGGATTGGATTAAGATAATGCTGTTATTGGTTTAGTCCTGCCATCAGTTTCACACAGACAAACACAACTGTGAGTGCAGAGTCACAGTGAATTCATTTGGATTTAATTGCCAGATTTGGGCCATGAAATCTTATTGCTCAAGTTGTCATTGATAGTTTATTGATTTAATAGAATTACAAAACACTAGTTTCTGAAAAAGTGACCAATAACTTCACAGGGAAGATTCACTTTTGCAGCCTGAGACGTAAATTGACATGTTTAAAGTCCAGCATATCAGAAAATGTGTAGAGCAGTACTATGAACTGAATGATTGGTGTATCTGGGACACACCCGCCAGTACAGATACACAGAGAAGCTTATTTAGATTGCTACACCCATAGGCTGCCTACTGTACAAAATAATGTCATTATTATGAATGCCTGAGAGAGAATTTGGATGCATATAAAAAGCGGAAGCAGCTGGTGTTAATGTTGATAAATACAAAGTGGACCTGATCCTACTCCAATTGAATTAATGGGAACTTTGCAATCAACTTCAATAGGAGAACTGGACCTAGTGTTTTTCAAGTCCACTAGGTTGCACCTTGTTATAGACCCACCAGAAAAAGAAAATAAATAAACTCAGCTTTGGTCTTTAGTCACAGCCAAGACTCAAAGCAGTCAGCAGGGGCTGTGACATAATCCACAAGGCAGTGACTTAAACAATGTGTGCTTCCACATAAGAGTAATAGCATGAGGTATGAACTCCTGCTGTCAGTCATCACATCAGGGGTGGAGCTAGCCTACATTGCTCCCTGTTAAACAGGCAGGAAGCACTACATGCAGTCCATTCAAACAGTGTTCTAGCCCTGCCCCAACAAACCATGGCTCTTTCAAGCTAAGGCTGTCCCCTCATTGGTTCCCCCAGACAGAGATATTACCTAAGCCCCTCTGTGCAGAGATCAGTAGTGAAATTATTAGGTGAATAATTATAAACATACTGCTGTAGAGAACAATCTACATGTTTTAAATTTTTTTGATTTACTTTGATATTACAGTATTTCTTTGTGAAAGTACCTCCAGATGTTAATATCGCTTTACAAAATTGTACTCCTCTACACTCAGGTGTGTGCTACTTAACAACAAAAAAAAAAGTGAAGACATGATATCTGTATGTTCCTGTGTAAATGATCATATATAGGTTTTTTGTGGTTGTTTTCAAAACAGTTGGTTTTTATGGCCATGTGCATTGGTGAGAAGTCTCTCTTATTCCTCATATCTAATCATCAACATTCAGCAGTAATATTTTATTCACATATACAAACATAAACAGATGTTTCATTGGTGTTTTTGGACCCAATCCTGATAGTATTGAAGCCATTTTGAATTTTGTCATTGACGTCAAGGGGAACAGGATCAGGCCCTTTAATGCTCAATATTTTATATAAAATTGATTATGTGATTGATAGAAAAAAGAAAAAAATGTTTTAAACAATTCCAGAAGGCTGCCATATCCCATTCTGATTTTCTCCAGATTCTGATTTTATTGACATTGTCATTTAATTTATAAATGTCTTCGAATTTAAACATGTTTTTCAAAACTACTTTTACATAGTTTTATCTTGATATTAGAGTTTTTAAAAACTAAAATTCAAAGAATAACTCCTCAAAATATCAAAGTTCAAATTCTTGTCAGACATTTCCTTAGTAATTGTTACATTGTGAGTGTCTTGTAGACGTTTTCTTTTTTGTGAAGTAGGTTCTTAGCTAAACAGATATTCATCCACCATGAAAATAAGTTAGAAACAAAAAAGCCACTTGGGTGGCTCTGCTGAGTGCAGAACAAACAGCTGCCAACATTCTGCTGGCTGTTTGAAACTGACTGGGAGGGTGATCAGAAAGTCTGCTTCAAAAGAATTATTTTCCAATACAATTTAACATTTTAAGACTTTAGAACTGAATTCAAATGGAAAGATTCTTTTCTTCAAAAACAGGAACACATAACTCCTCACCCCCCCCTCCAAAAAAAGCCAGGTCTTTCAGAGTGTTTGGTAATATTTAATTTCCTAATCAGCACTAGTTGCTTTCAAAAAGTAATGGACACACAAATCATTCCATTCAAGTGCAGATAGAAAGGTGGAATGACATCTGTGCTGAGATGAGGTCCAATTCATAGTGTATATACTGTAATATTAATTTACTGAGTCACGTGACTAAGCCAATTACAATCCATTATTTTAAAGCTTATTCAATAATGACTACTTATATTGCCTAACTGAAAACAAAACTAAAGTGATCATGAAATTAAATTCTGACAATCAAAATAAAGTATACATTCTAAACAGTAAAGGAATGTGGTAGCCATCTTGAATTTGGCAGCCATCTTGGGGTAGTTTAAATAACTTCATATCCAGGAATAATAAATAGATCACATTTTACAAATGTGAAAGTTTTGGTGCTTTTAAACCTGAACAGCAAGTTTTGAAATTGTCAGTCATTTCAGGAATTCAAAGAAGGATAGGGCAATCTATCACTGATGTGTTACTATGAGAAGAAATTAGTTCAAACATTGTTGAACTCTATGCTTGCAAAAAAAAGTTGTTAAAATTAAAGTAAACTACTAGTATAAACCTGCTTACAAGATAACGAGCTAAAGACAGAATATAAAATCAGTGTTGCCAACTCTTGTGATTTTATTGAATGTCTCATGCTGTTTGGTATTTTTCTTAAAGGCCCAACTGCTGGCTGGAATCATGTGATTGCATGATAAACTCGACTTTTTTTTTTAAAGTATGTTTCTATCCCTCATGGTTATAGAAAATATAATTTGAAGGACCCTAAAGGCTCAGTAGCCATAAGGCAAATAAAAAGCACCCAAAATGTAGTATTTAAAAGAAAAGCATGATTTTAAACCACGCTTGTGATTTTGAGGGCTTGACTCATGATTTTTTTTTTTATTATATTATATTATATTTATTATAGTGGCACCTAGGAGCCCCAGACATGGACCATGGACCCCATTATGCTAGCTACTGTACAAACAGAACAAAAAGACAGTCTTTGCCCCAAAGAGTCTACAATCTAAGTATAAGACAAGAGCCAACTGGTGGATACGGACAGACAAAAAATGGAGCACAAGAAAACAATGAGACAGTGCTGGTCAATGTGATAGGTTGTGATCTCAGCACACTATCTGCTTCATTCTTAACTCTTAAAGGAGTTTTAAGAAGGGATTTATAGCTTCATAGATTGCAAGGCCAGAAGGGACCCCTGATCTACAGGCCATAGAACTTCCCCAAAATAATTCCTAGAGCAGAGATGCGCAAACTTTTTGGGCCGAGGGCCACATCTGCGTGGAGAAATAGTATGCAGGGCCGGGACAGGGCGTTGGGGTGCGGGAGGGGGTGTGGTGTGCAGGAAGGGGCTCAGGGCAAGGGATTGGGGCAGAGGAGGGGTATGGGGTGTATAAGGGGGCTCAGGGAAGGGGGTTGGGGTGCAGGAGGGGTGCGGAGTGCAGGAGGAGGCTCAGAGCAGGGGGTTGGAGTGCAGGAGGGGTGCAGGGTGCGGCAGGGGGCTCAGGGCAGGGGGTTGGGCTGCACAGGGGTGCAGAGTGCAGCAGGGAGCTCAGGGCAGGGGATTGGGATGCAGGAGGGGTGTGGGGTGTACAAGGGGGTTCAGGGCTGGGAGTTGGGGTGTGAGGTGCAGGCAGGGGGCTTGGGGCAGGGTACAGGAGGGGTTCGAGCTCCAGCCCCGCTTACCTCAAGCAGCTCTGGGGTAGCAGCAGCGTGCACCGGGGCCAGGGCAGGCTCCCTGCATGCCTGCCCTGTCCCCGGCCCCGTGCCACTCCAGGAAGCACTGCAGCCCCTGGGGAAGGAGGGGGCAGAGGGCTCTGCGTGCACTGCCCTTGCCCGTGCCTCCAGGTACCTCCCCCCAAGCTCCCATTGGCCGCGGTTCCCTGTTCCCGGCCAATAGGAGCTGCAGGGGGCGGTGCCTGGAAGCAAGGGCAATGCATGGAGCCCTGTGCTCCCCCGCCCGGGGGCCGCAGGGATGTGGTGCTGGCGCCGCCACGGGCCGGATCTGGCCCGTGGGCAGTAGTTTGCCCACCCCTGTCCTAGAGCATACCCTTTAGTGAAACATCCAATCTTGGTTTTAAAATTGTCAGTGATACAGAATCCACCAAGACTCTTAGTAAATTGTTCTAATGGTTAATTACCCTCACTTTTAAAAATTTCCAGTATGAATTTGTCTAGCTTCAACTTCCAGCCATTGGATCATGTTATAATACCATTCTATGCTCAGTTGAAGAGCCCATTATCAAATATTTATTGTCCCCCATGTAGATAGTTATAGACTGTAACCAAGTCACCCCTTGTTTCTTTGTTAAACTAAACAGATGGCCTCCAGGAGATCAATCACTGTAAATCATGTTTTCTGATCCTTTAATCATTTGTGTGGCTCTTCTCTGAACCCTCTCCAGTTTATCAATGTCCTTCTTTAAAGGAGTATATTGAGGTACCTGAAAATTCTAGGGTTTTTTTGTAGATAATGGGGGGGGGGTGCCCAAATTTATAATCCAAAGGGGGACTCTGCTCAAAAAGTTTGAAAACCACTCAGGGTGCAGGCAGGGGGTAGCTAGGGACTGTGTGCAGGCAGGGGGATAGCTCAGGGTGCAGGGAGGGGCTATGTCCAAGAGGGTGCTGCTGTGGGGCTGGCTGTGTGCTGCTCAGTCCCTAGTTGGCATAGTGGGCGCAGTTCCGCGGGACAAAGGCTGGGTGAGAGGCATGCTCTTCACGCCCGGGAACATGATGGGCGGAAGGAGGGGGACACCCCAATATCAGCTTCTGCCTGGCTTTGCATAGCAGAACAGGAGGCAGGCTCCCAGTGCCAAACAGCGTGGCCAGCTGCGGCTCCATGGCAGAGGGTGGCGGGGGAGGCAGAGGCAAAGTGGTGGCTGCAGATGGCAGTGCCACAGGACAGTGGGGGGGGGAGAAGGGGCAGCAAACTTCATCCCAATGTGGTACAAAACTTGGGGGGGGTCCCCCTGCCCTCCCTAAATGTGGCACCTGCTGACATCACTGTCAATAAGAAATATCCTAAAGTGAATGAGAGATTATAAGTATAGTGATGATAGGCTATGAAGGGCCTGGAAAATGAAGACAAGAAGCTTATGTTTGTTGCAATGGCAAAAGGGGAGCCAGTAGAAGGACACAAAGAGAGGGGTGACATGGTCAAAGTGCCAAGCTAGGGCAGAGGTGGGCAAACTACGGCCTGTGGGCCGGATCTGGCCCGTCAGGGCTTTGGATCCGGCCCACAGGATTGCCACCCCTGTGGTGCCACGGGCCCCATACCGCTTCCGGAAGCGGCTGGCACCATGTCCCTGCTGCCCAAAGGGTTGGGGGGGCAGAGGGCTTTGCGTGCTGCCCTTGCCTGCAGGCACCGCCCCCTGCAGCTCCCATTGGCCAGGAACGGGGAACCGCTGCCACTGGGAGCTTCGGGGGAAGTACCTGCAGGTGAGGGCAGCGCATGGAGCCCTCTGCCCACCCCCGCCGAGGGGCTGCAAGGACGTGGTGCCAGTCGCTTCAGGGCCAGGGCAGGCAGGCAGTCTGCCTGCAGTGCTTCTATATCTTGGGAAATTTCCCACAATCTGGGAATTTTTGAGTAAAATGTTTTGAATGAAAATTCCCAATTTCCCAAGTTGAAACATTTTACTCACAAATTCCCAGGTTTTGGGAAATTTCCCAGGATATAGAAGCACTGTAAAAAACTTTATCTGGGAATTTTTCACCAGATTTGGGAAATTTTTAGCACTAGGTTGGGAAAAGTTGGCATCACGATATAGAAGCACTGTCTGCATGAGCCCCGCTGTGCGCTGCTGACACCCCAGAGCCGCTCCAGGTAAGCAGCGCCGGGCTGAAGCACACACCCTGAACTCCTCCTGCACCCCGCACCCGCACCCCCTGCTCTGAGCCTTCTCATACACCCCAACCCCTGAGCCCCTTCCTGCACACCACACCCCCTCCCACACCCTGCACCCCAACCCCCTGCCCCAGCCCTACATTCATGACCCTGCATACACAGTAATTGAGATGAAAGATGACGAGAGCCGGGGCAAGAATTTTAATTATAGTTATTTATTATTTGATTATCATAATACCTAGGATCCCCAGTCATGGAGCAGACCCTATTGTGTGAGGCACTGTACACACACAGAACAAAAAAGACAGTCCCTTCCCCAAGTGCTTGCGTGGATGGATTGGAAAGGTTGTATCTTAGAGAGGTGATGCAGAAAGAATCAGCTAGATTTAAACACAGCCTGGATGTGAGGCTCTAGAGAGGGCAAGTTAAGGCTTAAGACCAGATTACGAGTCTGAGTGATGGGGAAGATAGCAGCATTGCTAGGGGTTGGCAATACCCTGAGAGAGGATATAATTAAAACCACATGATCGAGCAGAGAGGTGGCCATACATCTTGCTGGTGCTATGATTTTTGTGATGTTTTGTTAACAAGTGAGGGGAGGACTTGGTGGGCTGTGGTTCACAGGCATAGAGCACCACATGGAAGAAGGTGTGGACAGAACCTGCAGAAGACAGAAAGGAGTGGTTATCTATATGGTTTAGGTGAAGGACAGAGCAGAGATGACAGGGGGTAAGGGGCCCGTCTACACTAGGCAAGTTTTTGACCAGCCTGGCCATTTCCACACCCACTAAAGACATGGCACAGATGCAGTTTTGGGTGGCCTGGCCCATTTTTACTGAAGCCATTTGCTTCTGGAAGCTGGCTCAGTCACGGAAGGTCCGGCTGTCCTCCAGGGAGCTACAGGGCGGCTCCACAATTGGTTTAGCTGAGCTGGTTTGGGAACTGGTTCAGCGAAACCAAGGTCAGAGGCGGGGCTGGGATCGATGCAGGGCGGAGCGCGTCAGGCTCTGGACTGCCCGCCTGGGAGGGGGAAGCAACAGGCAGAGGGGAGGGACGTGGGGCTGCTGAGCTCCCCGCGCCTCCCTCCCGCGCGCGCAGAAGCATGACAGTTAAAACCGTTACAGCTCCCACTTTCGAACTGATTCAAACTCTCAGCAGCGCCGAACAGGGCTGCCCCTCCCTTCCCGGGCTCCGCGGGCGCTTCCTCTTTCAGCAACCCCCAATCTCCCCACCCGCAGGCAAGGCGGGCTTCAAGGCTCTCCCTCCCCGCGCGCCCAGATTCCCTCTCCCAAGGGGGCTCAGGAGCGCGCGAGGATTAAGAGAGGAGCACGAAACTCGCCATCTCCCCAGCCAGCGCGAGAACAAAGAGAGCTCTTCCACCCCCTTCCCCCCGCACGTGGGGAGCGAACTCCCCGCCCCCGGCACCGCCTCTAGCCGCTGCTGATTGGCTCAGGCGGCCCCTCCACGTCCGTCCAATCGGGGCGGTGCTTGGTTCTCTCCAATGAGCGCGATGCCGATTGGGCCGCCGGGTTTGGCGCTCGGTCCGGGAGGGTGAATCCGGCGGCCGGAGGCAGAGAGGAGCGGAGAGGGGACCCGGAGGCGGCAGCACCGGCGGGGGTTGGGGGGGTGAGTGAGCGAGCGACCGGCACCGCGCGGGCGGGAGCCGTGAGCCGTTATTATAACCGGCGCCCTTTATACTGGGGGAGGAGGCGGCGGCGGCGGGAGGAGTGAGGGGAGGGCAGAATGAGGAGTGGGGGGCCCAGCCGCGAGGAAACTCACCCCCCCCGGGGGGAACAGGGTGGCGGGGAGCGGCTGGCGGCGGGACACGCTCTGCCGGCCGGTGACAGCTGGAGAGAGACACGGAGCGTGAAGCGCCCTTTGTCTAAGTTGGCTCTGCCCACCCTGGCGGAGGGGTCCCCCCCTGGACCGACCCGGCTGAGACAAAGGCGGGAGTAGAGCCGCGGGCTTGGGACCGCTTTGGACCCCTAACCAGGGCGGGGCGCCTTGGGGGGCTGCGTCTGTTGTTCTCCTCAAACCTCCCCATTGACTTCAGACTAGTGGCGGGTGCAGGGGCAGTTTGACTGAGGGGACGTCCCCCGATCCCCCTTCAGTCCCCCTCAAAAGGCGAACGAGGTTTTAAATCGCCTGATTGAAACGCCGCAAAATCCTTCGTTCCCTGAGGAGGAGACGGGAAAAAATACAATTAATCTCCCCAAACGAGGGGGCCTCCCTGCTACGGGGAGAGGTTTGGGCACTTGGGCAGGTCTGCTTCAGTCTCATGTGCTCTTAGATAGTCTCCCGGAAGCTGCTGTTCAATGCGGGGGCCGTTGAGCTGTCTGTGGGTTGTTCCTTCTTTTGCTGTTTCACACGAGTTGCTGCTTTTGATTCTCCCCTTTCCTCCTCCCTTCTCTTTGTATATGAAAATCCCGAGTGCAGGAAGGATGTTAAATGCAAAGGCAACTCGAGTGAACTTCTAAGGACAGTAGTGGGTCCCTGTCTTCCACAGCATTGCATGGCATTTCGCAAGTTCAGATAGGCTGGCGACTGTGATTCTAGAACAAAGTGTGTTGAACATGCGGCATGCTCTTACTAAAAGCATGGTTTGTCTTGAGTCATTTTGGTAGGTGTAAGGGGGTGGTGTTGAAAAGAGCTGCCTTTTTATTAAAATTGTAAGAGCGAAAGAGTGACTGGTAAATATGACAAAATAAGATTGATGCGTGATCTGGTATTATTTTGAACAGTTGCCTGCAGTGATTCAGAAGTTATTGGGAGTGAGAAGGAGAAAAAAAGCTTGTAGGTGTGTTTATGTAAATTAATTTGGGTTTTGTTCCAGTGGCTTCTCTCTCCTAGTTCTGGAATACCACCCACATTGTTCTGGAGTGGGAACAATACAATATAGAGCTAGAGAGTTGGGAGTTCAAATCTCTCTTCCCTTCCATCTCAGAAATGAAGTCATTGGAAGACTTCATTTTTATATTTTAATTTCACTAATGCATCTTTTGTGCCACTCCACTGAATGGCGTTGTATATAGATGTAGGACTATATAAATGTACAGGGATCAAAAATATGTAGTGGGAATTCTATTGAATTTCTAAACTGGGATTTCCGTATTGATTTCTAGGGTGTAACGCTTTCTAGAGTCTGAATGTAATTTGTAAGAGTTAATTAAAAGGCCACTCTTTCTGTTTATCCCAAGTGTCCATATCAAATTGGGAGCCTCTGGAATGTTTATTTGTGGTAACCAGAAAGCATGTTGTGAAGGGTGAGTACTTGTATGCATTGTACTGTAAGTACTTTCAATTTGGTCTGTTAAAATTTGAATACTCAAGACCTGCTGATACCTCATGAGCAACCCTGCAATATAGCACGCTTACTTGTTTTTTTCCTGCAGTATTTTAGTGTGGAATCTTGCATGTAAATAGGCTTTTTAATAAAAAGTTCAGCTGTTCTCTTATGTGCTTTTTTAATCTTTCACCTAAAGAGACAATCCTCTATTGCTTAGTTGTTGTGAAGATGATTGTGACATCAAATAAAGGGTTGTATCTTTAAAGAATAAGATTCTTAAGAAACATAAATCCTGTTTTCACAAAAAATGTCCCTAGTAATTAGAGGGCAGTGATGGAAGTTTCTGCTTAAACTTGTTTTTTTAAAGCTTTCCATGAGGTGTCAACAATTGTCGTCTTAGAACTACGCCATATTCAAGATCCTAGTTTTGGTTAATAGAAATCTGTAGGATTTGGGTTTCTCACAGGGATGTTAAAATATAGCTATACTCCAAAAAGTGAGTATGGAATTTATGGAATTCCACTTTATCACTGACTTGCAAATCAAATTTGCTTAGTTTATCCAATCTATCTAATCTATCTAAACTCCACACTGTAAACTGAGGCTGGGAACTTGAAGGTCAAGCTGTTTTCCTTTTTGCCTCTCACTAGAACTACTAAAGACTTCAACTGGAATTTAGTTAACAAGGTTGAGAATAGAAACCAGTTCTCTCTGATAACATTACAAAGCGAAGAAGACTGAAATATAGTGCCCATTACATCATTACACTTAGGCAGCGTATATACTAGGATTTAAAGGTTCTGACTATTGTGTTCTAATTCTTTGTCATAGACAAGGCAATGTAGACTTCAGCAACACTAGAGTTTGAAAACATGTTAAATCTTTAAATCCTAGTCTAGACAAATTACTGTAAATACTCAGGAAGTAGATCTCTTGAATTTGAAGGTGTTGCTATATTTAGTGTTTTTTGTCAGATCCTAAGATTTAATTTGCAAACATCTGAAGCGTTTAGGCTTTCTGGTTGTGAAGATAACCTTCAGTGTAAAAAACAAACAATGTTCTTAAGTCATCATGTAGCCAGACAAACACAGGTGTTAAAATGAACAAAATTAGGCTTAAAAGTTAACAATTTCCAAGCTGATTGTACTTGTCTAGTGTGGCTGGACGTATATTGACTTTCCAACATGTCAAAAAGCTAAGCTATAAGTCTCAAACATTATTGTTTGTATTATGGTAGCAGCTAGGAGCCCTAGTGATAGACCAAGACCGTGCAATGCTAGGCACTATACAAACTGACCCTTTCCCAGAGAGCTTACAGTATATAAAATATTTGATATTTCAGTTGGTAAATTTAAAAACTAGGGAAAGTGGTTTTTTTATTATTATTATTATTATTAGATACTTCTGCATTCCCATGGTCCAGTTAGAGCATTATTGTGGATTTTTTAATAAGAATTGTTGCAGTAGTAGTAAAGAGGATAACTTTAATAGAGGTTTGCTTGCATGATACATAAATAGCATCATGGGACACTTCACAGCTAATTATAATCTATATATGCAAATAAAAGGAAATAATAGGTTACAGGTAGCATTTATAGATGTTATGACACTTATAGATAGAATGATTGAGCATGAGGAAATAAATAGGCAAGAAGGATTTGAAAAGATGGAGTCTGCTAGGCTTTCTTTACAAAACTTTTGCCCACCCAGGCAAAAAATTTTTACCAACTCTTATAAGGATGGAATGGGCAGAGAGAGAGAGTTTAGGTAAGCTCATTTTTGAAGGGCCTCATTAGGCACCAAGGCAGTGTCTGCACTAGAAAACTGAAGCACTGTTAATTAAAACAGTAGGACAGAACCTGTTTAAACAGGTGTTTCAGTGTGTCCATAGTAGCCACTCTGATTCGGGTTCTGATGAGTTGCATTTTTGCCCTGTATCCACACTAGCAGTGTTCTAAACAGTTTCATACGCAGTCTGACTGTCCCAGAGGTCCTGGGATAGCTTCCAGAAGTAGTGAATTCTGGGAGATTTTGAAAGCCCCACCAGTTTGATGTGGTAGAGTCATGGAGGGATTGTTTAAGCATTTTGTGCTTTTTCCAGCAACCTCTGTTCCCCATCCCACTAAACTAACGGTGGTTAGACTTGTTGACAGCAAGCCTAATCCAGATGGTATTGGGGACCCTTGTACATGGTTTTGAACAGTTATAAAACACGTTGCATCCACACACAAGTGTTCTAGGAGGACCAAATCGTGAGTTATTCTAATGTTGTCAGGGTCCAAGAGATAATTCCAAATAGTGGGGTGAGGGAGGGGAGAGGAAAAGGAGCAGGGGACATGACAGTAGACGTAGGATTTACTACCCATTTTGGAGAGAGATGCAAGGAGGAGGAAAGCCTGATGTGAAAAGTGTTGAATGGATGCAAGAATAGAAAGATGGAGGGGAAGGCAAATTCATGGAAGAATTTGAAGACACTGGTCACTGTTAAGCATGCATTCATTTTAAATAGATGTGTAAGTGTTTTGCTGAATAATGATTTAAGAGGGAAACTTTATACTAGATTCTGAAATAGATATTCTGTCTGCCCTCATGGATAGCTACTGAAGATTT
Source organism: Terrapene triunguis (assembly GCF_002925995.2). Lineage (NCBI taxonomy): Eukaryota > Metazoa > Chordata > Testudines > Emydidae > Terrapene > Terrapene triunguis. The sequence continues at coordinate 7,379,995 of NW_020664530.1, read as the reverse complement.
GAGATGAGGGCAGTGTATTCCTGCGAATGGCTTAAAATGAACTGCTACACTTTAATTTGGACAGTTGAGACTGGAAAAGAGAGAACTGTTGGGATCTAGGCAAGAGGAGCTGAAGCTGTGACTTACATTGCTGTGTAGACGTATCCTAAGCCTTGGCTTGAGCCCGGGCTCAAGCCAAACCCCCCTTGGGTCCACACACCAATTGTGGAACCTAGCGATTGAACCTACGGTTCAAGCCCGCGTTAAGCTGGGATTTAGGGTCTGAGCCCTATTGCTTTCCTGTGTGCACGCGACACCAGCTTGACTCAGATCCCAGAAGGCTTCTAGATGTGTCCCAGAGTTCCTTGGGGCCAGGGTTGATTTAAATCACTAGTCAGGAAGACTTGATTTAATCATGGATTTCTACATAAAAGTGCATTCTTGTTGGTTGTTATAACCTTAATACATATTCTTCACAACTCAGAGATAGATGTAGGTTTCATTTTTAGAAGGTACACACTATACATTTTTAAAGTGATTTATTTTGAAAACTTAGTTTTACAGCTATATCAGAAAATGAATGATTGGTTATTTCATTTACCAAAGGTAATTGAAGCAGATATTTATGAAGTCATTGGGAGGTGAACTATCTCCAATTCAACAGGTTAATCATTAATATTTGGAGGATTTTCTTGCCGTGCTATATTAGGAGGAGAACATCACCAGACAGAGATTTAAATTTTTATTTAACTAAAACAACGTTATGTATTCTGGATTTTTTTTTTCTTCATCAGCAAACATATAATATTTTAACAAAACAAGCATGAATTTTTGAGTTTAGTTAAACATTCAAGCTTTTTTAAAATCAGGTTTATTTTTGTTAAAATTGTTTTAACTAAAATAGTTAAATGAATTTAAAAAACAAACAAACAAAAATTAAATCGACTGTCAGACATGAGAAACTTAAAATATTGGCTTCTGCAGCTAACTCAGTCGTCTTCACCTTCATTTTCCTGTTTGTTCAGAATCTGGAAAAGAAAAACAAGCTTTCCTGCTTTTACAGGTCCAAAATGATTTCTCACTTTGGAATAAATTAGTCCAAAGGAAGAAAATTTTCTTCCTACATCGACAGAAGAAGCTACTGCTGTTAAAAGTTAGATTATCAGTTCAACAGTCTCTGAATTCAAGTGCTTAAGTGACTTGCACCAGTTCACTTGTGTGACTTTCTTTAAAACATCATCAGCAAACATATATTTCTTGATTGGTTCTCCCTTAGCTCTGAAGTTTATTATACAGTAACTCCTCACTTAACGTTGTAGTTATGTTCCTGAAAAATGCAACTTTAAGTGAAACGATGTTAAACAAATCTAATTTTCCGATAAGATTTAATGTAAATATGCGGGGTTAGGTTCCAAGGAAATTTCTTTTGGCAGACAAAAGGCATTATATACTGTACAGTACTGTGGTTGGGAAGTAACCCTGGCTTATCCCACACAGGTACAGCTCGCTACAAGCTAGGACGCTAGGAAGCACTTTCACAGCAGCAGCGGCAGCTTCCCCGGAGAAGAACAGGTGCTGTCTATGCCGGGAATGCTCCAGGCCTGCCTCTTCCTGTCCCTGCTCCACTCCAGGCCCACCTCTTCCCATCCCTACTCCACCTCCTCTCCAGAGCACGCTGCATCCCCATTCGTTCCTCCCTCTCCCCCCCCCAGCCCTAAGCGCTGCCAAACAGCTGTTTAGGACTTTCTGGGAGGGAGGGGGAGGAGCGGAGACGTGGCGCTTCCCCTCTCCTCCCCCTCCCTCCCAGAAAGTCCTAAGCGCTGCCAAACAGCTGTTTGGTGGTGGGGGAAGCGCTGGGAGGGAGGGGGAGGAGGCAGAGAAGAGGAACTTGTGCAATGCTCCCTTGTAAAGTCGCTGCTCTTCCACAGAATCTCACAAGCAATGGACAGAGCAGGCAGCCAAACGACGTTATAAGGGAGCATTGCACAACTTTAAATGAGCATGTTCCCTAATTGAGCAGCGATGTAACTTTGAACAACGTTAAGCGGGAGGACGTTAAGTGAGGAGTTACTGTAGTTGGCATTTGGAGGGATGATTCTGGATGTCCATGTCATAGCCAACTCCTCTTCTTCAGCAGTTAAGGTTTGACCCTGGTACCAAGTATTGAGAATATTTGCATTTCTTTGTTGCAATGTTTACATTTTGCCCCCAATAATCTTCTATTCATTGAACTTTTTGAAACTTTGCACTTTTATAGAGTGGCAAGGGATTGACTCTGTACACAAATTTGCACAGGGACAATAGGGTTGAGGTCTGTTATCTCTCACCTCTCTATATTATTTGTTTAAAACATTTTTGCTGTTAAACAAGCATGTTATCTCTGGAGACATAAACCCATATTTTGGGAACTGCAAAACTAAGCATCTCTGATGGTATCTTCTAGACTGATCACTGAGTCCCATTGGGTAGATAGAAAGATTAACCTAAATAATCTATACAGAAGCCCCTGGAATCCCATAAGATTGGGTGCCTAATCCATGAACTATTGGAACTAATTTACAAAACTTTTCTTAAACATTACTTGAATATATTGTCTGATACTATAGAATTAGAATTTATAATCCCTATTCCATTATGAGATATCTTTGAGCTATAATATCTTAATTAAAACTATCTTTAGATTGCTTTTTTCCCTCAAAAAGCATTTTATCAAAAAAAGTGATTTAAATTAAAAAAAATCTGGTTTTTTTGTTTTGTTTTTTAAAATCATTGATTTTTATACACCCTGCTTGGGGCAATTTCCTTGGTCCTCTCTATGCTGGCAATCTGGTGCAGTCTATTGCAAACAGAAGTCACACCTCCCTTTGCAAATGGCAGCAGCTCAGGTCAGTGTTAACGCATTGTCTGCTGAACACCAGTCTGCAAGCACACTATCAGAGAGCCTGCAGGGTCTCAAAGGAGATGGATCAGAAGAAGCTTTTTGCAAAGAGAGCTGTTTCTTGGTCACGAGATTTTGGTGGAAGGACCAGAGAGCAGAGCGGGGACTTAGCAGCTGGCCTGCAGGGAAGTGGAGTGGCAGAGCTCCTGGTTGAGCACAGCTGGAGGAGGATAACCCCAACACCTCAGCCACTTCTCCTCCCCGAAGGGCAGCCACTTGGTCCCTGCTCTGTTCTTTGGGGCCCCTCGTGTCCTCCCTGGGTCTGCATGTGCAGGGGTGCCCGGGCGGCATGTAGAAGCCAGTCCCAAAACCTCCCTGCAGCCTCTTGCAGCAGTGGCGACTCTGGTTCCTTGCTGCCATGCAGAGCTTGTTCAGAGCAGGAAGCAAAGCTGACAGGGAGGATGTGGCTTCCAGCTGCCAGAATGTTGGGGATCATCCCTGAGCTGGAAGCTCTGCCGCTTCCCCTCCCCTCCCTGCCGGGCAGCTGCTTGGTCCTGTGCCGCTGTCTGTCCCTTGCTCCCAGGCTTTTGCCCTCCCTGGGGCTGTGTGTGCAGCGGTGCCTGGGCAGAATGCAGTGTGAGGGTGGTGAATGGGAGCCGGACCGGAACCTTCCCCACAGCCTTCCAGGAATCCCTTGTCAATGCCTTCTGGGGTGCGGTGGAGGCAGGGATAATGGATTGGGGGAGCGTCTGGAGCACACTGCACTCCAGGCTCTGGTGTTGCACTTCACCACTCTGCAGCCAGCAGCAGCCAGACTGAGGGGTGTGTGCGTTTTTCCTCTAAAACCTACATTTTATGTCATACTTCATAACAGACAAATAAAAAACCAACCAAACAAAAACACCTTAGTTGAACTTCCATTTTGAGAATTAAGAATTGCAAAGTTTCATTTTAATAGTTTGACAGACCTGGAAACTGATGTTCTAATTAACCTCAGAACAGGTGCACATGGACATTTTCTTGCCAATATAACTCCACCTAGAGGTAGAGAGCCCAATTCTCAGGTTAGATGGTAGTTCAGTATAAAACCTTCTCAAACTGCTGTTGTTCTACTGAGATAGCCAACAAAGGTGCTAATTATGCAGTTTATGTACTTGTATTCCTTATGGGTTCCTGAGTCCCATCAATAGCACCATCACAGTTAGGAAGCAGGGTGGGCAGTAGAATTTCCCCACTGTCCAGCAAATTAATAGGCCTAGAGTGTCGACACTTTGGGGGAGGAGGTTGCTAGGCACTTTGGGATAGTGTTACTTTGGTTTGGGTCTATACACTGCAGTGTGGATGCCAGAGCCCAAGATTCGAGCGTGGGTCAGAAAATCCTTAACCTAGGGTTAAAATGCAGTGTAGATACTCAAGCCCATGACTTCCTGACACAGGTCAGTTGACTCAAGTCCTATTAAATCTAGGTTTAGATTGTTGTGTAGACATACCCTAAGTCAGTGGGCCCCCAAACTTTTCCTCTCATGCCCCCCACGCCCCTTAGCAGTAATAGAATGTGTCTGAGCCTCCCCGGGCTGGGAGTGGAGCCGTGGCCAGGAGCAGGGGCTGGGGGCCAAGAGCAGGGCTGGGGACAGAGCGGGACTGGGTGGTGCTCCCTCTCCACCCCCTCATGGTCTTGTCCTGGGCCCCACTCCACCCCTTGGACATTTCTCCGTGCCCCCATATGGGGGTACGCCTCACAGTTTGGTAACCACTGCCCTAAGTGTTTCTGTAAAGTATTGAAGTGGCTGGTGCCAGCAGGCAGTGTGACAGTGTCACAGACCTAGGTACTAGGGATGTAAAAGGTTAACCAGTAAGCATTAGGAAAATGCATATTGGGGACGTCTAATGGTATGGGTGTCAATTGCTAGTTGTAAAAAACCAAATCTTTACTTTAGAGAGCAAGCTGTCCATGAAATTGCTGGGTGACTAAGTAATATGAACTCTTTATAGCGAGCTTCTGCTATACAGTATTATGGATGCACTTATGTCAGATTAAGTGGTTCTCCCTGTGCAAGGGAAAACTGCAAAAGTGGGAAATAACAGACTTGTATAGGAGGAACTCATCTCCCTATACTACTGGCCTTTTACTTATAATACATTAAACATTAAAGATCTGCATTCATGAGACAAAGGTTCCTTGTTCATCCCACACATGTAAACTGACTAGTCTTAGATATATAATGCTGTATGGTATACTTCTCTCTAAATGATGAAATCAGTGGTGCATCTAAGGTTACAAGTTTGACTGGAGTCCACACTGAAACCTAGTCTAATACTGTTCGTGCTGTAAATACTGTAGATAAGAACTTTTCAATTTATTTTATTGAATTTGCGTAATCTGTCCAATGAAGTATTAATTGCTTAGGAAAGTGAGATACCAATACTTGAGCAGTTTATTTAGGTGTATAAATTAATCTGACTGGGGGAGAATATACTGCCATCTTGTTGCAGCCAATAAGGACGTGTCAAATATGGACTTGACAAAGTCATTGAAATGTAGAAATACTTTGCAATTTCAGTTTTTTTTTCAAGTGCTTGTTCATGTCCATTCCAATGTAGGCGTGTGCTAGCCCTGAGTACTGCCGCCGTAAAGTTTTTCCCTCAGTGGTATCCTTTGGGTCGGCTCTGATACCCCTTGGAATTGCACCCTCATAGCGTCGGTATAGAGGGCCCTGCTTCCCCTTCAGTTTTGTCTTACTGCCTGTGATGGTTTCTGGAACTTCTGTTCATCCTTGCGTTCGCGCAAGTACTCTTCAGTGGACTTTTCCTTTTCCTGTATATAGTTAATGATAGTAGTTAGAATTTACAATTTAGTGTTACTTAGTAGTTAGACCCCTGGTTGTCGGGGTTATCCCTTCCCCGGTGCATGTGTTGGTCTCCGGGGTTTAAGGTGTGTGTGGCTTGCCATCATCCCATGCCTGCTAGTGACCCCCATTCTAGCTGCCTTAAGTGCTTGGGGAGTCCCACCTGCGGAGCAATGTAGGATTTGTAAAGAGTTCAAACCCCATACCATAAAGGACAGAGACCAGAGACTTAAATACCTCTTTATGGAGGTGGCTCTCCATCCCCCCCTCAGAGCTGAGCCACACCAACTCAGCACCGAGCACTTCTACCTCGGTGAGAAGTGCACCGGCTTCTCAGAGAGCCAGGCAGTGCAGTTCGGCATCTCTGGCATCAAGGAAGGGACTCTTTGTCCGTGTCCCGGGACTCTCGGCACTGCCAGAGTTCTCTGGAGGAGGCTTATGCCTCAATGAGACACACAACACTGCTCCCAGTCACTGGTGCTGAAGAAAAAGCAAAGGAAAATGGACTTTAGGGTAGTCCTCGAATCCTTTAAGCTCTGGAGCTTAGATCTGTCTGCCCTGCAAAGAGAGACATGCCCTCAAAAGAGAGGTCCTGGATGATCTGCTGCACTTGGTGTGGAAGGCCTGAGGCCTGCAACCATGCGTTTCTGCTCATGACCACAGCCGAACCCCTGGTCTGTGCAGCAGAATCTGCTCCATCCAACACCGCTTGGAGGAATTCTTTCACAACTGGTTTACCTTTCTCGACCAGAGCTGAAAACTTGGCTCTGGATTCCTGTGGCAGCAATTCCTTGAACTTGGTCATTGTTCCCCAAGAATTAAAATAATAGTGGTGGTTGGTTCATCTTGAGTTGGAGACCCCTCGTGGAGTAGATCTTCCTACCAAATAGATGTAGTCCCCCATTCAAGCCCTCAGCAATATGCTCTCTACTGTACTTGTCCTGGAAGGTAGCCTTCCTGTTGGCCATCACCTTTGCCAGAAGGGTCTCGGAGATTAGGGCCCTTACTTCAGAACCTCCATACACGATTTTCTTCAAGGACAAGGTCCAAATGCGCCCTCTCCTAGCCTTCCTCCCAAACGTGGAGGAATTCCACAATAATCATGCTTCTACCCAGAGCCACATGCCAATAGGCAGGAACAGAGGCTTCATTCACTAGATGTTAGGCAGGCGCTGGTGTTCTACATAGAAAGGACTAAATCGTTTAAGAAAACTACTCAGCTTTTCGTGGCAGTGGCAGACAGGATGAAAGGTCTCCCAGTCTCAACCCAGAGAATTTCTTTGCGGATCACTTCTAGTATCCGTATGTGATACTACCTCGCAAAAAGTCCCTGCTTCTGCCCTGACAACACATTACACAAAGGCACTAGCGTCTTCAGCTGCATTCATGACCCACGTTCCCATCCAGGATATCTTAGAGCGGCAGCGTGGTCTTCAGCCCACGCTTTTGCAACTTGAACATAACATAAGAACGGCCGTACCGGGTCAGACCAAAGGTGCACCTAGCCCAGTATCCTGTCTATCGACAGTGGCCAATGCCAGGTGCCCCAGAGGGAGTGGACCAACAGGCAATGATCAAGTGATCTCTCTCCTGCCATCCATCTCCATCCTCTGACAGAGGCTAGGGACACCATTCCTTACCCATCCTGGCTAATAGCCATTAATGGACTTAACCACCATGAATTTATCCAGTTCTCTTTTAAACGCTGTTATAGTCCTAGCCTTCACAACCTCCTCAGGTAAGGAGTTCCACAAGTTGACATCGCGCTGCGTGAAGAAGAACTTCCTTGTATTTGTTTTAAACCTGCTGCCTATTAATTTCATTTGGTGACCCCTAGTTCTTGTATTATGGGAATAAGTAAATAACTTTTCCTTATCCACTTTCTCCACATCACTCATGATTTTATATACCTCTTATCATATCCCCCCTTAGTCTCCTCTTTTCCAAGCTATAGAGTCCTACCCTTTTTAATCTCTCCTCATATGGGACCCGTTCCAAACTCCTAATCATTTTAGTTGCCCTTTTCTGAACCTTTTCTAGTGCCAGTATATCTTTTTTGAGATGAGGAGACCACATCTGTACGCAGTATTCGAGATGTGGGCGTACCATCGATTTATATAAGGGCAATAATATATTCTCAGTCTTATTCTCTATCCCCGTTTTAATGATCCCTAACATCCTGTTTGCTTTTTTGACTGCCTCTGCACACTGTGCGGACATCTTCAGAGAACTATCCACGATGACTCCAAGATCTTTTTCCTGACTCGTTGTAGCTAAATTAGCCCCCATCATATTGTATGTATAGTTGAGGTTATTTTTTCCAATGTGCATTACTTTACATTTATCCACATTAAATTTCATTTGCCATTTTGTTGCCCAGTCACTTAGTTTTGTGAGATCTTTTTGAAGTTCATCACAGTCTGCTTTGGTCTTAACTATCTTGAGCAGTTTAGTATCATCTGCAAACTTTGCCACCTCACTGTTTACCCCTTTCTCCAGATCATTCTGTCACTCAGCAGGCCAGAGACAATGCTGGATTCGGCAGAGCGTTGCTGCAGTCTGCTTGTCGTTGAACTTCAGTTCCTCCTCCTACATCTGCTTGGGGGTCACCTACATTGGAATGGACATGAGCAAGCACTTGAAGAAAAAACGGTTAGTAACCTTCCATAACTGCTGTTGTTCGAGGTGTGTTGCTCATATCCATTCCACATCCCACCCTCCTACCCCTCTGTCAGAGTTAGCTGGCAAGAAGGAACTGAAGGGGTGGTGGGTTGGCAGGGCCCTGTATACCGGCACCATGAAGGCACGACTCTAGGGGGCACCAGAGCCGACCTGAGGGATATCACTGATGGAAAAACTTCTGGTGGCAGTGCTTGGGGTGAGCACACACCTACATTGGAATGGACATGAGCAACAATTCACTTAAGAACAATAGTTACGGAAGGTTACTATTTTTTACTTGGCTTTTTTTAGACATGCATATTTAACGTGAAATTAACTGATGCATTATTTTTGTAAATACGCAAGTGAGGTGGCACAAGGTACTGTCTACAGTCAGACCCTTTAAAGGATATTATGACTTCTTAAAATCTGCACAGTAATAAGTTCATTAAAGCTTTTGTAAAACCAGAAACAGATGAGTTGATTATTCTCCTTTGTATGTTTACATCTTCATTTACAACCTAGGCCTGTTGCTCTATCAATTCCACTTTGTGTTGCCTTTATTTCCTTCTCCCATTATGTCTCTTCTGTGCTTGGAACAATTTCTATATACCATGCAATCTCCCTCTTCAAAATGTACATCTTTTCATAATCTTCAATTCCTCTGTCAAAACAATTTGATATAACTTAAAGAAACAAAATTGTACTTTCAGAGACAAGCAATCTCAATCTTAATTTGTATAAGCATTCCATTCCATCTGTTTTATCTTAAGAGGGGGGAGGGCCTGATCTAGAAAACTTTACATGAGAAATTCTTAGTCATGTGAGTAGTCTTGACTTCATGGGGGGCTATTTTTAGAAAGATTGCATTATCCTTGGGATTGGGACCTTGTCTGTTATTTCTTTAAGGCTCTGTGCATGCTTTTTGGTACCACAATCAAATGTAAGATTTGTGTATAAGCTCGAATTTCAAAAAGCAGATTGAATGCTTAAAGCTGTTATATCCCCCAGGTTCTATGGTGCAGATTAAAATATTTTTTTCTGGTTTGTTCTGTGTGGTAACTTCCTCCAATTAAATGTCAACCATTTGTACTTTTGGTATATTTGGCTGGTGCACGTTACTAGTGTTGTCAGAGTAGGACAAAATTCACATTTCTCACGAACATTGTGTTTAACAGAAACCATTGGAAGGGGAGACTGATGACAACTGAATTTACTTGTGTCTACATGAAAACTTCTGCATATTTATTGAATACAGTATAGATTCTCACTCTTGGCTCTTGTGCCTAAAAACATCTATTTTAAGTGCTATGGATCAGGGTTCAACTGTCTCCCATCATGCAATTGAGACACTATTGGTAATCCACTTCTGCAGCTTGAGAAACTGAGCACCTTGAGCAAAGTGTTTATTTTTTCCTTTGGACGAAAGCAATTTTTCTTTAATTTTTGACTTAAACATTTAACATACTGTGGGGGTGGCGGGAGAAAACGGAATTCTGGAGGGAGAATGATTTAATCCATCAGGCTTATACCCATACTTCGTAGGGCCAGAATACCATGTATTAGTCTGTGCTGTGTCAAGACTTGAGACTGAGATTTGGCAAAATAACCATTTTTGACTACTTGCACTGTTTTAAGGCATATTCCTAAATATTTCAGACCATTTGGGAGTCAAGATGCTCCTTCATTTCAAAGGTTCAATTAAGACTGTTCTCTAGTAAATGACTTCTGAGGAGTCAGAACACAGTATTAATTAAGCTTTCTTCCAGTGTGGTGGTGGTAGTGGTGAAGTATTTCATGACTTAGGGTATGTCTACACTACAGCCGCCACAGTGGTACCGCTGCAGCGGTGCCACTGTAGTGCCGTGGGATAGATAATTCCTACAAGGCGTTTTTCCATCAATATTTTTAATCCACCTCTCTGAGAGGCAGTAGCTAGATCAGGGATCGGCAACCTTTGGCCCACGGCCTGCCAAGGTAAGCACCGTGGCAGGCCGGGCCGGTTTGTTTACCTGCCATGTCCACAGGTTCGGTCGATTGCGGCTCACACTGGCTGCGGTTCGCTGCTCCAGGCCAATGGGCGCGGCGGGAAGCGGCGGCCAGCACATCCCTCAGTTGCCGATCCCTGAGCTAGATAGATGGAAGAATTCTATACCCGGAGTAAGGTCAACCTATCTACATCACACAGGGCGCAAAATTGTTCACAGCTTTGAGTGATATACCTAGGTTGATCTAATTTTTAAGTGTAGACCAGGCCAAAGTGCTTCAAGCAATTATTACTTGTCTTCCAAGTTATTACACTGTGTTTGTCAAAAAGGCTTCTGTTTTGAGAAAATGGAGGTGAGCAATAGTGATCTTTAGAACAGGGGTCTCAAACTCCCAGCCTGTGGGCCATCTGCGGCCCGCGAGCCTCCCCCAATGTGGCCCACGGGGCTCCAGCAGTTTTGGGGCCGGGTCCTCTTCCTTGGCCCCACCTGCTGCCTCCGGGCGCTCCCCCTTCAGGGGCCCCGGCAGCGCAGCGGAGCTGAGCGGCATCTGCCTGCTTGCTCTAGTGGCTGCTGGCCCCTCCCTGCGGCCCAGGAGCGGGGCTGTGCCTCTGCATGCTGCTCCCGCCCCAAGCGCCCCTGCGGCCAATGGGACGCTGCAGGGGGCGGAGCCTGGGGGTAGAAGCGGGCAGAGGCCCCCTGCCCCGCCTTGGAGCCCCAGGTAAGCACCACACCCCCGACCCCCTCCCAGAGCCTGCACCCCCTCCCGCCCCAAACTCCCTCCCAGAGCCTGCACCCCTCCTCACACACCCCCAGCCCCCAAACTCCATCCCAGAGCCTGCACCCCAGACCACCTCCTCCACCCAAACTCCCTCCCAGAGCCCAACCTCTCACCCCTTCTGCACCCAAACTCCCTCCAAGAGCCTGCACCCCAATCCCTTACCCCAGACCTCCTCCCCCAACCAAACTCCATCCCAGAGCCTTAGGGAAGGTGGGGGGGCAGAGTTTTTGGGGGATGGGTTCTGGGTGGCATGAGTGACATTGGCCCGCTGGGAGGATTTGAGGACTGGCACTGGTCCTAAGGTAAATTGAGGTTGTGACCCCTGATTTAGAATGTGTATTTATTTGAAATGCTACAGAATTATTGAATTAATTATTTGAAGTTATAGAGAACATATCCCCTGGTCACCAATGAATGCATGCATATATATTATATATACACACGCTCTTGAGGGAATTCTGGACCTCAAAATTCTGCACACAATATTTGAAAATTCTGCATATTTATTTGTCAGAATAACACAATATAATCATGCCAGTTACAATTATTTTGGTAATTTATTTCAAAATATCTGTCAGCAAGTATTTCTGTTACAATACAGACCCTCCCCAAAAACAGATTCTGGTAACCTTTTTTTTTTTTTTTTTGGACAAATTGATTCCTTACTAGGCATATTAATACAGAACTTTGTGTAATTCATTTAAATTACAATACAGAACAGAGTTTCCTGCACAGAAGCAGTGCAAGTTACCAGTCGGCTGTGGCACTAGAGCAGCCGGCATGAAGGCAGCTGGCTGTTCTGGCGCCACAACGGCCTCTGGTGGGCAAAAGGTGGAACTGTAGCACTTCTTAGGTAAAATGTTTGTGGGGAAAATACAAAATTTTGCGAGACAGAGGAATAATAATGGTGGTGGTGGTGTGGGAAGAATCTGAAGAGAAACCTTTAAAGAACTGAAATAATCTTTCATTTGGAGCAGGGGTGGGCAAACTACGGCTCCTGGGCCGAATCTAGCCTGCCAGTCGTTTTAATCCGGCCCTTGAGCTCCTGCTGGGGAGCAGGGTCTGGGGCTTGCCCCACTGTGGTGCTCCAGCCGGGGAGCAGGGTCAGGGGCCGTTCCATGCGGCTCCCAGAAGCAGTGTCATGGTCCGCCTCCGGCTCCTATAAGCGCTGCCCCCGCAGCTCCCATTGGCCAGGAACCGCGGCCAATGGGAGCTGCAGGGGCGGTGCCTGAGGACTGTAGGAGCTGGAGAAGGGACATGCCGCTGCTTCCGGGAGCCACTAAAGGTAAGCGCTGCCTGGAGCCTGCACCCCTGAGCCTCCCCCCTTGCCCCAGCCCTGATCCCCCTCCGGACCCCTCGGTCCCAGTCCGGAGCACCCTCCTACACTCCAAATCCCTCATCTCCAGAGCCCGCACCCCCAGCCAGAACCCTCATCTTCCCCCATCCTAGCCCAGAGCTCCCTACCGCACCCTGAACTCCTCATTTCTGGCCTCACCCCGGAGCGTGCACCCCCTCCCACACCCCAACGTCAATTTTGTGAGTATTCATGGCCCAACATACAATTTCTATTCCCAAATGTGGCCCTTGGGCCAAAAAGTTTGCCCATCCCTGGTTTGGAGGCATATTTTAAAACTATATATGTAAAGTAATCGTCCTTTTAGATATTTGGATATTTAAAAACCTACAAAAGACTTCAACAAAACTGGGTTCGTGTCCATTTTTACTTCCTTATGAAGTACAAAAAAAGGCCTGAGAGGTGTATGGTGGTGGTTTTCTTTTTCTTTTTTAAGAAAACAAATTGTTGGGGTTTTTTACTTTAGAAATTTCAGATCAAATCTGGTGTTTTTATTATTTTGCTGAATGATCTGTGGGAGGCATAAGGGGTGTTTAGTGTGAGCTCTTACAGTTTAACTGAAGGGGGATGGAGATGTTTGTTTATTAAGACATCCTTAATCTGAAATCAAGATATCCTTAATCTGTTTATCAAGACATCCTTAATCAAGGGAGTTGTTAGATGTTTAAAAGCTTTAAACATTCTCACTGAAAATTCTTTCCGTTCAGTTGCTCAGCTTTCACTTTCTGGGTTCTTGTGTGTCAGTTTAATTAGTTCTCAAATGATAGAATCTTCGAGCCTAGGCAAAACTTAAATTTTTAATTTAAAAAACAAGCAGGAAAAAAACAAAACCTTTTCATGCTTTATATATCAGAAAATACTAGCTATTACTACATTGGGTGATTACTTTTAAGTGAAATCTAAGCCATATGTCATTAACTTAATCTGATTTTCCACCCCTATATAGAACTAGTTTATCAAATTCAGATTAATTAAGTTGGTCAGTTGTGGTTTAAACAGTTCTTCAAATGCACTGTTTTAGGTGTAAAGTATCCTCAAAATATACTCCAACTGTTCATGCCCGGAAGTGGGCTTTTGTATCAAAGTACACCTCTACCCCGATATAACGCAACCCGATATAACACACATTCAGATATAACGCGGTAAAGCAGCACGGCGGGTGCGGGACTGCGCACTCCGGCGGATCAAAGCAAGTTTGATATAACGCGGTTTCACCTATAACGCAGTAAGATTTTTTTTGGCTCCCTTGGACAGTGTTATATCGGTGTAGAGGGGTATATGCGCTTCAGTACTACTGGATTTGAGGAATTAAGGGACTTAAATTCAAAAAAACTTCTGCAAAGGTTTGGTTAAAGCAAGCACCATTGTTTGTTTAGTAAAATGTCTTTAACTCTATCTTACATGTGTCAGGTATTGTGTTGACTAAAGCTCCTTGTTTATATTTTCTGCAGACTTGACTAAAAATTGTCCTCAGTCTTCTTGGAAAGTTTAAATTAACAAAACTATGTTTTTTTGGGGGGGAGGGGGAAGAAGCTGCAGATCAAAAGGAAAGTGAATAGTACGTTGCTTAATTTTTGGTAGTAGTTATATTTGAATTTTTGGGCTACTAATTCAAACTTCGATAAAACCTTCCTTTTAAATTTTTGAATCTCCACTTTTCCATCTGAATGATCTCTTAATCACATGAATATATCAGATGCATATATCCAGTTGGCTAAAATGCGCAAAATGCCCTGACTATATATCTTGACAGTAATCCAGGTTTCCTAATTTTCTGTAGCATTGAACATCTTTATGCTCAAGATTTGTGTTGTCTCCTGTAAGATATATTTGCTGACTCCATGCTGAACTGAAGTCGGATTTCAGTGGTAGGCTCAAGTGTCCATATTGGCTTGTGGTTAATATTAACTGCCCAGTCATTCACTACTTTTTTGAAATATAACAGCACTTAATAGTCTTAAATGAAGCATTTTATCACAAAACAGTATTTTTGGTTGCAAAGTTTTATTCTTATTAATTCTGGAGAAAAGCAATGAAACACAGAAGATGAAGGAATTTCGTTAAGATTTACTCAGAGGTGTTCAATAAGTAAACTCCTTGTGTATTTGGATTTCAGAAAATCCAGTAGCCTTAGGTTTATAGAGAAAGGTCTTTCAATATTACACAGGAGATTTTGCAGACAGCTTACAGTTCTTCACTGTAGAACTTGGTAAGCCTTGCTGTGAAAACAGGCTATGATATGCTGCAGCATTCTAGCGAAGAAATGTGTTTGTAAGAGGTTTCTGGGTAAATATTCTGAAGCAAGATTTTTTTATTTTTTTATTTTTTAAGGGGTTAGATTTTGTCGTTTGTCTTTAAGGCTGTATAATTTGAAGGGCATATCTTGGGGCGAGGGGCTAATAATATCTCTTGAAATTTCTCACTGTCAGATGGAAGTACTGAAAAGCTTTTTTTTCAAGAATTTAGGAAACTATAAGGGGAAGTCATTAGAGGACACTTAGTTAGAGAACTAAACCAACGCCTGATATGAAAAAGCAACAAATCCAGTGACAATGTGCATGCTCCTTCTCTTCTCTTACAACTGCTGGAATCTGGAAGGTGTTTGGATTCTTACCAGGATTCTTTTCCTGGATCTTGTTCAGGGGCTCAATCTTGTATAAACCTTTTGTAGTAAGAGAGTGCCTGAAACTTTAGAGAAGGCTATAAAGGATTTTTATTAAGATTGGGTTTGTGGGTTGTTTGTTTTTGCTCCTTTATGATGTCAGGCAGACCTGGATAAATACTTTGTTTTTGCTTTACAAATACTAGGAATGTCAAGTCCGTCCTTGATTTTGCTGGAATACTTCTGGTAGGTCTCAAGGATGTTTATTGTAGGCTCTAACACCTTAATTGAAGGGGAAAGAGCATTGAATCTTTGTCTGTATCCCAGGTGTTAAATCAATGAAGTTAAATGGTGTTTGAAGTTATTTCACTAGTTTTCCAACTTAGCCAAGACCCAACTTCTTAATGTAAATTTTAAAAGAAGATTTTTTTGGAAAAAAGGGCATAATCCGGGTGGTGGTTTTTTCTTTTTCCTTTGCAGGTCACCTTTAAATCCCCTTCTGGTTGTTGTGAAGGAGAAAGGGTTGTTTCTTCTTTCCTCACCCCTGTGATTCTCTCTACTACAGAGGGGTGTGTGTGTGTGTGTGTGTGTGTGTGAGAGCTGCTGGAAAGAGGGGCCTCTACTTTCCTCCTCCCAATTGTTTTGTTTTGTTCCCCAGTGCTCTTACCCCATGTGCATTCAGCTTTTCTAAGCAACAGAGAAAGCAGATTTGCATGAATTTTGTAATTTTCTGTCAGTGTTCCGAATAATAGCTGTAAAATGGATCATTGTGGTAGGGGAGGCATATTCACTCTGCTGTTTCTAGGGAAAGCTCTGAGCATCAGTGGATGCACTTGAACTTGTCTACAGGCTCAGAAGCAGCATTTCATTGGTTCACATTTGGAAGATCATCTATGCAACCACAAGCTAAATTCCCTCTAAGCTGCACAGCTGCCTGTTAAGCCCTGTGCAGGGGCTCAGGGCTGTGGCAAGGAGAGATTCCTCTCCCCCAGCGTGGACCCGCCCCGGTGTGGAGAGGCACCCCTCCCGGCCAGCCCCAGTGCAGACCCGCCCTGGAAAGCAAAGTCATCCAAATGTGATTGTAACTGGTTCTGTCATTTAGTAGTTTGATGCAAGCCCCATGGCCTTGCCTGTATGATGGTAATTTCCAACAAAATTGAAACTAGTTGGATTAGTAGCATAGACAAAGATTCAGTGAACAGAGCCATCTTTATAACATGTTTAATTAAACTTACTTTCAGAGGCTTAACTAAACCAGTCTAACATCCATCACTATCTTTTTGACTTGTCTACATGAGCACATTCAAAGTGTTTTTCCAGCGTTTGCCACTTCCTGATACTAACTGGAAACTGAACTTGGAAACTACATAGATTTACTAAAGCCTTGTCCAAACTAGTGCCTTTTTGTAGTGGGCTAGAAATATCTCCTCATTGCACTACTCCTGGTAGCAATGGTGGGAAGACTAGTGTAGGTTGGATTGAGGCATCTGTCAGCATTTTTACCTCTGTCATCTAATTTTGCTCTGAGCAGGTTTAAAACTGGTGCTCTACCTTAATTAGTGCTCTTCTGGTTACTACCACTGTTACTATTTGCAGTGATGGAGGATCTGAGGCTAGTGTAAATATAGCTGTAACAGAAAATGTGATACCTATCAATAACTTAGATTTGATTAAAAGGTAGAAATCTTGGTAAGAGGGGTTACTAATGCAAAAAATGCTACCTCTGTAAGACAATGAATTTGTTAACAGCTGAAACACTGGGTGAAGAAAATCACCCAGAGAAAGGGGTAAGAAGCAAAAATGGACTGAGTCTACCGTAGTGACTAGACCCTCCTAATAAGCATTTGAAAAGGAATGGAGGAACCAAGAAGTCTCTTATGCCCATTTTCCTGGTTAAATTGGTTTAAGAGTAGTATCTTAAAAAATTGAGATGGATATCACATATAAGAAAGTGTTAACTTTCCCACAAGTGACTGTAGAGGAAAGATAGTCTTGTATAATAAACCAGAACTGGGTAAACATCTTTGAACAGTGTCAGGTATATATGACCAAGGACTGGTGCAAGGAGGAATTGGAGAGACCCTTGAAGTCAAGGGAGGGAAATTAATTCCTGACAGGTAGTCTCTGACAAAAGGGTCAGAGTAGACTGATGCACAGGAAATATCTTGCAAGCTGCCCCAAATGTATGACAGTGGGAGAAAATCTCTTGTGGGTGATAGAGAAGGAAAAAGGGTGTTTGGAGTCTTATCTATAGTTTGAGGTTTTGGTCAAAGGGTTCTTATCCCAGAAAGTGTCACAATAAGGGCTTCACTATGAAAATAACCTCAAGGATCAGAAAAGAGGTGCATATAAAGAGATGCAGGTGACAGCAGATTCTAGCATACTGACAATCCAGAGAGGTGTGGGTTTGGCTTAACAAAAGTGGCTTTTTCTCTAATTTGCTTGTGGTAACAGAAAAGACTTTGAGAAACCAGTGAGGAGATTACACATTTTCCAAGCTTGGGGAACAGAGAGAGGACTCTACAGTGACAGTGTAAGTGCTGTTCTATACTTACAACTTCTTCTCCTGTTTAGGGGTATTTAATATTGTATTGTATGAGTCTTAAATCTGCCTTTAAATTAAGAAAATAAATTTAGAGTGTGACAAGTTACTTACATATTATTTGCATATTCCAAGGGAAAGAAACCTACTTCTGATATTAAGAATGTCAGAGGTGTAATGGCTTTGAACAATCACAGCAGAGATTAAAAGATGAAGGGAAATAAAAACTGAAAGGGCTTTGGAGCCAGGAAGACATACCAAGGAAATGGTATGCTTTGGCATAAAATAGAGCAGTCCAATGAATTCTCTCTCCTATCCAAGTAGGATACATCTTGGAGGATGCAGCTGGGGGAAGTTTTTCGTTACTTGTGGGAATGTCTCAGCATAACATCTATGTGACATCTCAGCATCTTGTGCAATGCTCTGCTGCATATATTGTTAGAGCAACTTGCCAAATACTTGAAGTAGAGGCAAGGGCCATAAACAAAGAAAAGACCATTGTGACTGGTTGGATCACAGAAACCCCCTTGGGAACTGCCAACTGATGTGCCAAGACTACTTCTGCCCCTGCTTTCCCTGCCAGCCTGGGACTCCAGCCCCCTCTCTTGCTGAGCCAGACATGCCCGTCTGCTCCAACGCAGACATAGGGTCTGAACCACGTGCCCCAAAGCTGCAGACTTAACTGAAAGCAACTTGCAGAAGTGTTCCTGTCTTTAACACTCAGATGCCCAACTCCCAATGGGGTCTAAACCCCAAATAAATCCATTTTACCCTGTATAAAGCTTATACAGGGTAAACTCATAAATTGTTTGCCCTCTATAACACTGTTAGAGAGATGCACAGCTGTTCTCTCCCTCCCCCCCGTATTAATACATACTCTGGGTTAATTAATAAGTAAAAAGTGATTTTATTAAATACAGAGAGTAGGATTTAAGTGGTTCCAAGTAGTAACAGACAGAACAAAGTGAATTACCAAGTAAAATAAAATAGAACACGCAAGTCTGTCCAAGAAAACTGAATACAGATAAAACCTCACCAGTTCCAGTAAGCTTCCTTTTACAGACTAGTCTCCTTCTAGTCTGGGTCCAACAATCACTCACACCCCCTGTAGTTACTGTCCTTTGTTCCAGTTTCTTTCAGGTATCCTTGGGGGTTGAGAGGCTATCTCTTGAGCCAGCTGAAGACAAAAATGGAGGGGTCTCCCACAGGCTTAAATAGACTTTCCCTTGGGAGGGGGGGGGGGAGAGACTCTCTCCTATGCAAAGTCCAGCTCCAAGATGGAGTTTTGGAGTCACATGGGCAAGTCACATGTCCATGCATGACTGGGTTTCTTACCAGCCAAGCCACATTCCTGGGAAAGCTCCGATGTGGATTGGCGTCTTCGAGTTCATTGTTGGCTTAAGTGGTTCTTGATTGGGCACTTAATTTGCACATTTCTTTCTCAATAGAAATCAAGCAAGTATACAGCCAATATTCCTAACTTCAAGTACAAAAATGATACATACATACAAATAGGAGGAATGTATTCAGTAGATCATAACCTTTACATAGATATGTTACATGGCATATGTAGCATAAAACATATTCCAGTTATATTAAATATACATTCATAAGCATATTCCCATGAAGCCTTATGGGGTACAACGTCGCAACCATACTACAAACTAATTGGGAGTTCACCATGGACACTATTATTTTTGCATTGTGTTTATGAAGGAGGATGGGTGTAACCACACTTCAATCGATTTTCAGTTTCCTGTTGTGAATACAGTTCCATCTAAAATTTTAATGGTGGTGAAGTGATGGTCTCACAAAAGAGATGTATAGGAAATTACTAAAGTAATGTGGTAGTGTGAGACAAAGTTGAACTTGACATTATCTACACTAGCCTCTTTTATTGCGAAATCTTCTACCATTACACTTTTACAGGGGCACTAGTGTAGAGAAGTAAGTGTTTTTACCTCCATGTTGTTTACTCAGAGCAGGACTAAATGACCAAATAGAAAAAATGCTAGCCACAGCTGTTGCTTGGCAGCACTTGGAAGTGGGGGCAGAGGCAAACACCTCAGAGAGGTGGTGCTACTCGAAAGGATGTTGTTATAGCTGTATATTATGGCCTTGGATAAATATCCTTTAAATGCTCAAACTAACAAGACATACAGTTAACTTGGTTTTTGTCCTTTCCAATTAAGGGGGAGAGTTTTTGATTTTATGAGCTGCAATTATCTTATCTAACTTGGATAATACCTGGGAATGTCAGTTTTCTCCTTCCTGATAACATACAGGCTTGCGTACAGCATATATGTTGGTCCTGTGTACTTAATCTTTTCTTCTCCCTCACCCTCCAATAAAAGAGATTGTGTTTTGGCAGAGGGAGACACTGGCATAGCTGGCATAAACTGGCCACAAAATAGCTGTCTGTTTCCTTAGCAGGAACAGATCTGGCTTTACCATTTTTATGTCCCTGCCCTCTAGGGGATTCAAGGGGTGAAAGGATGTGGTTGGTGTGTTCCTACACTCCTTTTATTTCCTGATAGCACAACAGTCCAAAGGGCCCATTGCAGTAAAGTCAGCCTTCAGAGCTGCTTTCACCTACACTGTGGGTTGAACTACCCATTGGTAAACTCAGCATTTGGGAGGAGCAGACAAACTCCCCTTCCATCTCTGTACCTGGCTCAGTGCCAACACAGGGATGAATTTCCTCCACTATCTTTTTCCTTGCTGCAAACCAAGGGATCTAGGTTCTTCTGGGGAGTGCCTCTAAACTAGCTCTTGTAGCCTCTTTTTACAAGACAGACCTGGCTTCCTTATGAGTCTATGAATCTTGTTCTGAAATGAACTTGAAGTTAATTTGTCATAAATCATTAGTGTGAAATAGAAAAATATTTAAAATATTTTGTCTTTTGTTCTAGGATGTCTTTCTAAGACTATTCAATACTGAATGTAGTCAAATCATGGTATATTTTTAACTGCTTACTTTTTTTTTAGAAAAGGGTAAAGGTGTAACTAGCTCAGAAGACAGCCCTTGGGTTACTCACAGTATATAAATAGCTGTCCTGAGAACATAGCCTAGGGTACGTAAAGATGAGACTGCATGTACATTCATTGTCAGCTGCAACTTGCATATTTTCTGTGATTTCTTAAAATAAATAAATAAAACCAACTTTGTTTTGAAGAGAAGATGGCTTCACAGCTTGGGCCCTGCAGAAGTAAATTCCCTCTATGCCTTCTGATCTGCGCACACACATTTTACCAATTTAACTAAATCTGTTTTGAAATGTATTTAGCTGAATCAGTGTATCTCCCCCGTGTTGGCACTCTTAAATCTGTTTTAGTTGCTTATATCCATTTAGCTTAGTCTGGGTTTGTTGGTTTTTTTGTTACTTTAAAAAAAAATCCTCTGCTGCCCAGGTGTGCCAGGTTGAAGATCCCTTTGTCCAAGCGGACTGATGCAAGGTAACTGCAATATAGGTCTAAATCTAGGCCATAGGTAGTAGTAACTTGTAGTTCTGCATCATGGGAGAAGGAGAATATAGGAGGAAAAGTTACTAACTGGAGGTTGTAAGATGGTGGGGTGGCTGTTTCATTGTGTACCCTACCGTTGGTTCCCTTTCCCTGTTGTATTTGACTTCTTTGCCACATCCTAGTTACATTAATTTTGCACAACCATTGGATGCCAGATAGGTGGAAGTTGTTACTTACATCAGTTGCCAAATCCACTTAGATGGTGGTGTAAACCACCAATTAATACATTCCATAGATTTCAGTTAAAATTGTACCTATCTACACTGTGGTAATTTTGGCTCCAGGCAGTTGAAACAAATATCTGTACTCATATAGCTGACACCTTAAATTTATTAAAAATTGAAAGTTTTAAAGTCTGGTTGACATACAGTCCAAAAAGTCCCTTGCAAAGACTGGGAGTCTAGACCAGCGTTTCTCGAATGTGGCCACCAGGGGCTTTTTGTGCAGCCACAGCCTCAGCCTCCTGGGTGGTGACTGGGGGGCAGGGGGAAAAGCTGTGGCCCTTCCCACAGGGCCCAACCCCTACTGGAAGCCCTATCGTCCTCTGGAGCCACAAACGCTGGAGGAGCAGGCAGGCTCCAGCCGTGTGGCAGTGGGCTCCATTCCCTGGCCCCAGGCTCTTCCCTCTCCACCTGCTGTCTCCTGGCCCCGAGCTCCGGCCATGCAGCAGTGTGCTTTGACCCCCAGCTGCAGAGTTTCGGGTTCCACCTGTGGGGCTATGCGATCCAGTCCTGGCCCCTTACCCCCCTCCCCTCCCCACACACATCGCCCTGGCCCCCACTGCATCCTCTGGCCCCAGTCCCCAGCTGCAGGGCTCCGGTCCCTAGACTCACCCTCTTTCCCCCCCCCCCATCACCTCTGGCCCCAAGCTGCCTCCCTACCCGCCTCCGCATCCATGGCTTAATTTGTCCCCCAGCTTGCCAGAGCTGAGTAAGTCTGTTGTAAAAAGTGATATTTGTATGTTTAATATCACTTTTCACTTCCTCCCTGCTAGCTAGCAAGTCTGCTATGAAAAGTGATATTAATAAAATACAAATATCACTTTTCACAGAAAGAGACTTACTACTAGCAAGTCTTAAAAAAATAAGCAACCAAAAAAAAAAGCAAAAAGCAAAAGAAGCAATAACAAAAAGGGACAGGAACATGCAAAGCACATTATTTGATTCTGTTCTGTTTAGGTCCAGTAAAGAACAGAGAAAACTGTAATTATTTTTATTACGGAGTCTGTGAAGAAACCCTGCATAAATAAATTACAATGATTTGGACATGTATATATGCATATTTATTTGTTTTTCCTAAAGTTAATTGAGTATTTTAGGAAAAATTGTGAATGGCATTCTGAGGCCACCAAAAAATTTCGTGAGACTCCCTGGTCTAGACCCTATGCTTACTCCAAAAGAAAGTTTTTCAAGAGTCCATCAGTGTCCATCTAAAAGTATCTATCTGGATTGTGCTAAAAATTAATTTAAGCTTTAAATAGTAATGTTGAATAGACGTTACTTTCATTTGAGTGCATTTTGTGATGATGAATTCTGTAAGCATCTAAAAGTAAGGCTTTTTTTCAATCACGGGTATATTTGGTAAAAGTCATGGACAGGTCATGGGAAGTAAACAAAAATTCACGGCCCATGACTGTCCATGACTTTTACTACATACCCCTGACTAAAACTTGGGGGGCAGCCTATATGGGGGAGGGGGTTCCACGGGTGCTGGGGGTGGGAGGGGTGCGAGTGCTGGGGAGGAGGGCGCAGCCTGGTGGGGCCTGCCGTGGGTGCTCCTGGCAGGGAGTCATGGCCCGGGGTAAGGGCGGGGTTGGGACAGGCTCCCTACCTGGCTCCTGGCAAGCAGCGACCCCAGCTCCATGTGCTGCCTCCACTCCGCCCCAAGCCCCGGTTCTGCAGCTCTCATTGGCTGGGAACTGCGGCCAATGGGAGCTATGAGGGCAGTGCCTGCAGGCGAAGGCAACACGGGGAGCTAGGAGCTGAAGGAGAGGAGTTTCTGTCATCCTTCTGGGAAGCTCCCCCAGGTAAGCACTGCCCCCAACCCTGAGCCCCACCCACACCCAAACTCCTGCTGCTTGGGCAATTGGGGGGAGAAGTCTGAGACTGCCCCAGCAGCAGCGGGTGCACCTGGACCAGAGGCTGCCCGAGCTGCTCAGCAGCCCTGGGCCAGGCACACTGGTCACTGCAGAAGTCACTGAGAGATCAGAAAGTCACGGAATCCATGACTTCTGTGAGCCTTATCTATAAGTACTCCAGTGGTTAATCTTCTATTATGATATGAATGTTTATTCTGAGTGAGGCCAAGACATCTTATCAGAATCTTTTCCAGTCACTCAATTTTAGTGTACATAGTCTTGTAATTGGTCCTTTATAAATAATCTAATAACAACTCGTCAGACTTTTACCCTATAGAAATCCTAACTCTCAGGCTTTGTGGTTCCATGATCTTACACAGAATCAGGGCCTATTATTTGGGGTTCAGTGAACTGTATTTTTCAGTTTGTAGTCAACCTTTGACAAATTTTTATCCAAGAGGTCTGCAGCCAAGAAGATTTATCCTATTCACTGCTAATACTCTGTGTGCATTTAGGATTTGGGGTGGACAGGCAGGGAGAGAGTTGAGGCCTCAGAAATTCGCCATTGAGCAGTTTCCAAACAGTGAGGGCTTGTGTGTTGTGCACTAGCGCACCCAATTAGTGTCCGTCACTCACTTAGCACCAGCTGCATCCAAGCTACTCGCCATTGATCTGTTTAAAATATGTCCATATTTAAAATATGTCCTGCTGCAAAATTGGAGATCAGGACAAGAGGTGGGCCCCACACATATGCTGTAACACTTGTGCAACAAATCTTCGCCAGTGGTTGAACAGGAAAAGGAAATCTATGTCTTTTGCAGTGCCAATGATTTGGAGAGAGCCAACAGATCATACCAGCAATTGTTACTTCTGCATGGTGCCTCCAGTTGGGAAAGGTGTGTCAAAGAAGAAAAAGTGGACTGTGCATTATCCAAACATTCCATCAGCTATACGCGCAGTACCCCATGGAGAAGGACTGCTGGTTCCTGATGCACCAGAATCATTCTCACTTGAGTCAGATGAGGAAGAGGAAGAGAATGAAACTTCTGGTCCTGAACCATCAATGTCACAGGACCCACATTTTCTCCCATCCTCCTCCTCTGAACCACACTTCATAACACAAGGTGAACTGAATGACCTTGTCAGGGATTTGGAACTACCCAAGAGTAAGGCAGAGCTGTTGGGCTCCAGACTACAGCAGTGGAATCTCCTGGCAGGTGATGTTAGGGTTTCCATGTTCCGTGACCGTCAAAAAGATCTTGTCCCATTCTTTTTCATGGAAGGTGATCTTGTAGCCTGCAACAACATCGATGGTGTGATGGCAGCCCTCAACATCGTTCACGATCCAGATGAGTGGAGACTGTTCATTGATTCATCGAAGATGAGTCTTAAAGCTGTTTTACTGCATAATGGCAATGTTTTGCCATCAATTCCAGTTGGTCATGCAGTCCATATGAAGGAAACCTATGACAACATGAAACAACTTTTGAGGTGCATAAACTATGACCAACATCAGTGGCAGCTTTGTGGCGATTTGAAGGTTGTTGCTCTCTTGCTTGGTCTGCAGACTGGATACACAAAGTACTGCTGTTTTCTCTGCGAATGGGATAGTCGTGCAAGAGATTCCCACTACATCAAGAAAGATTGGCCACTCCAACAGTCATTGGAGCCTGGGAGGAAAAGTGTTCAGCATCCACCACTTGTTGAATCAAGGAAGATTTTGTTACCACCCTTACACATCAAGCTGGGTCTGATGAAGAACTTTGTCAAGGCCATTGACAAAACACAAGCAGCTTTCAAGTACCTCCATGGAAAATTTCCAATGTTAAGTGAAGCTAAGATAAAGGAAGGTGTCTTTGTTGGTCCTCAGATTCGTGAACTTCTTCGAGATGATGCATTTGACCATGCACTGCGTGGCAAGGAAAAGACGGCATGGAAAGCCTTCCAGTTAGTGGCAATAAATTTTCTCGGAAACAACAAGGCAGACAACTACAGGTTGTTGGTGGAAAACCTCCTCAAGGCATACAAAAGCCTTGGTTGCAACATGTCACTAAAGATACATTTTTTGCACTCTCATCTAGATTTTTTTTCCCACCGAACTGCGGAGCAGTGAGCGACGAGCACGGCGAGCGATTTCACCAGGACATTGCAACAATGGAGAAACGCTATCAGGGCAAATGGAGCCCATCAATGCTTGCAGACTATTGCTGGACAGTGACCAGAGATGCTCCATTTAATGAATACAAGAGACAAGCCAAGAAGCACCGAGTAGACACTGAATAGGACTAAACTATGTACAGAATAGTTTTTTGCCTTTTGTTTCATAATAAATGTTATTTATATAACCCTTTTGCTGATTTTTAAAGTGTTACATAAACAGGACAGGTGAAATATTATCATGTAAAGCAACCATAAACACATGAAAAGACCTAGGTTTACAATTTATGATTAAAACTCTACTATCTATACAATATACATAGACATAAAATGTAAAAACTTAAATATCTTAGAAACAGTAGCCAATCAGTTGTTTTAATTGTCATATTTGAATTCAGCACATCAAAGTACATAATAAATAGCACATTTTATCTCTGAAGCAGACGACTTCTCAAAAATTGTAGACCAGTATAATTAGTGTGATTGGAGCAGTAGGACTGGACCCTGTGTGTGTGTGTGTGTGTGTGTGTGGTGGGGAGGGGGGCGGTGCCCTAGCCTCTGTACTGAAGTCATGCTCGCTCTCTCTCTCTGGCCCAATGACTATATATGTATCCACAGAGGACTAGTCATTGGACCTGAGAGAGTGTGTGTCCCCCCCCCCCCCTTTAAATTCCGTGTGCAAAGTAAAAATAGTTATGCTGAAAACTCAGCAACTGTTTGTGAAAGATATTTTTAAATAGGGTTTGACTTATAAAAATACTAGTTAGCCATCGTTGGCCAACTGTTCTTGGTGATAATTAGATTTTAAGTAGTACACAGCAACAAAATAGACTATTTTAGAAATTGTAAACTACAGTCTTTATAAAGTATAAATATCGTTGCAAAATATAAAATGTAAAAGAAAGGGAAGATACTTTAAGGTTATTTTTATTGGAAGACTGACTTTTTTGAAAGTTTTTCTTTTCTTAGCTAAAGAATAAATTTTGGTACTCTTACTGAGTCTATTTTTTAACACAGGAGTTTCAGGAAGCATGGTATCAACTTTTCTTTAAGCTTATCAAAAACTTAAGTTTATAGTTTTTCAAGTGAAAATCCAAAGGACCAAATTCTGCCCTCCATATTTCAGTGAAAACAGTGTATAGATATGAATAAGAACTATGTACAAATATTTTAAAGACTGAACTTGGTCCAAAACAAGGATTTTTTTTTTTTTTAAATGGGAAAATGCAGGGAAGACAAGATAACATCTACTGAAAAGACAAAATGTTCTGTAAATGTTTCAGGCTACAGCAGTTCTCATTTACAACTTCTCTTTGGAAAACTGAGGCCTGGTCTACAGTGGGGGGGGCGGGGAGCGCAGGGGGGATCGATCTAAGTTATGCAACTTCAGCTACATGAATAATGTAGCTGAAGTCGACGTACTTAGATCGACTTACCGTGGTGTCTTCACTGCAGTGAGTCGACTGCTGCCGCTCCCCCCGTCAATTCCGCCTGCGCCTCTTGCGGCGGTGGAGTACAGGAGTTGACGGGAGAACGCTCCGGGATCGATTTATCGCGTCTAGACTAGACACGATAAATCGACCCCCGCTGGATTGATCAGTGCCTGACGATCCAGTGGGTAGTGTAGACATACCCTGAGAGTTAAAGAATTAAAAATATTGGTTAGGATAATAAAGCTATTACTACACAGTGCTGTTTAAGAAATTTTGTGACATGCTATGGACAACCTTTTCTGTACAATGAATTAGAAGTGTGGATTAAGAGTAGTGTATTGTGTATTAGTATGTTTTGTTGCATGCATGATATTTACATAACTGAAAATGTAGTAATGTTCATATAAGTGTCTAATATTTACGTCTTAAAACATTGCAACAATGCCCCATTTTGTACTCAGGCAAGGGTTTAATTTCTCTTTATTAGTTATTCTGATGGGAAGATTCCCAGCCCCCCTTTTTGCCACTTTAGGAGCGTTTTTATAGATCACCTTTAATTGTATTGGTATCCAAGAGATACTCAGTCTTCTTTAAATCAAGCAATCTCTCCAACCAGTTTAGCCGTGATAGTTTCCCATATGCTTGTGCATCCTTGATGGGTGCTTCCACAGTGGCTGAGAAAAATAGGAAAGGATTTTTAAACAAGGCTGTCTTTTTTTTGCTTTCAGCAGCAAAATGGTATGAAATTGAACTGATTTTCTGCATTCACTTGCCTCCCATTGTGACTGGAACATGTATCACGTGTCAGCATGCGACTTGTAACAGATGTATTAATTGGCTAAGAAATTTAGTTCTAATTTACATCCTTGGCTGCTGTAAGTAAATAGAGCCCTGCTTAAAATTAATAGTAATTGGTCTCTAGCTCATTTTAGAGTGTAGGGAGGTTATCGTAACTACATTTTGAAACATTGAGCAAAACTTGTGACAAATTAGGGCAAGGTTTGAAACAAAAATACGCAAGTCACATATTCAACACTTGCCATTTTAAAATTAATAGAGGGTGACAGACAACGTTAAAAAGATGCGTTCAACTTAAAAATCACTTCTATTTGAATGTTTTTACTGATTGTAATTAAAAATAAAATTACTATAAGTGAATGAGAATTTTTTTTTGTTCATTGCTTTTACTTGTGTATTTGATAGCAATCTACAAATCACTTTCATTGTCTTCCTATATAGTCAGTTGAGGCCCAGTCCTGGGCACATTTTACAAATGTAATTTTACTGTCTGAGTAAAGCTACTTGTATGTTTCCAGGATTGGTATTTATATTGGTTATATATTATATTTAGATTGGTATTGGTAATTAGTTTCCCGTCTGTGTAGGTTTTTCACACAGGAACAGAAGTGAGAAAGATAGGAAAACAAAAATGATTGTAAAACCACAGCAATTGGCCGGTGGTTGCAAGGGTTGAATCAGTATAGCTAAAATCTTTTTAATGCCACACCTTAAGTAAACTTCTACAACTTCATGTGTGTATACTCCTATAAGCCAGGTTTAAACCAAAGTAAGTGTACACATGCGAAGTTGTAGAAGTTTAAGTAAGTCTGTTAAATCTCTTGCCTTTAATTAAACCACTGCAATTTCTGTAGTCAGGCCCTGAAGTGATTTCTAATTTATATTTAAAATTGAGTAGTTGTGACAACTTGTCCCTTTAATGCATTAGCTTTTCAATTTTGTAGTCGTGGATGCAAATCCAGTTGTTCTTTGCATGTCCCCTGTATATTTCCATTAACAGGATGCACTGACCAGATGCAGCTTACACAGTGGAACTTTAACTAGCAATGCCCATTGGAGTGTTTACCCTCCCCCACTTCTCTCACCATTCCTGAACATTATTAGGGCAAGGTTATAAAAGGGGCAAGGTACTCCGGCTGCTTCAGTTCCTTCCTATCTCAACCGGCTGTCAGTTCAGGAACAAACTTGCAGGCCCTCCTCTTATTTCAGTGCCTTCTGAATAGTTTTAGCATAGGCTTTTAGGATAGTTTGTGTATATAGTTATTTTTAAGTAGTGTTAAATTTTTTACATTTACATATATGTTTAATGAAGTGTTAGGTTCGATCCTTCAGTTTTGAGATAACAGATCCGAATATTAAGAGATTGGGATTTAACAGCTGTAGTGTCCATTAGTGTTTTTGATATCCAGTGTGCAAACTAGCTGCCTGGTGTATCTAGGAGCATGATAGTCTCTGTCAGGGTGTTCAAGATACTCTGCTTTTATTCTAAGCAAGGATGCTGTGACAGAAGAAACTGCAGGCTATAGTAGTGCAGGAGGCATTGGCAGCTGCCAGAACTGATACTTCACTAGGATCTAAGAGATTCCACAAACTGGCTTCAGTCCCTAATACCTCAGGAGCCAAGAAGCAGCAAAAATTTCTGCAGCTTCAGTTCCATGCTCTACAAAAGTTATGAGACAGGATCCAACATTACCAGATCCAAAACCTAAAAGCAGAAGACTCCTCACTACTGTCGGTCTCTGTATCCAGAGCCAGTCCATGAGAGAGAAGTTCTTCAGAACCGTGTGTGCCAGTGCGGCTAAGAAACCAGTGAGAAGAAAGGACTCTGTTACAAGCACCAAGAGATGTTCTGTGTACTTTCAGATCTGACCATTTGGATTCTAGAACTCCCCAACAGAAGACTAAGCATAAGGAGACAGATTCTCAGATACAGAAAGAGGGAGCTGAGTACCGGTTCCAAACTGGCTTGCCAACAGTCTGTTACAGGGATTGCACAAATCTACCACATGGATCTGCATCTTCATGTCTCAGGTGTGGCAGCATCGGATAACCACTTATTCAGAGTAACAACGATGACTCCGGTCACGTATGCTTGATACTCCACCACTGACAAAAAGAAGAGTAGAAGACATGAATTTCTCTACCTCTTCCTCCACCCAAGACCCTTTCAGGATTTCTGAATAAGTACTTTCACCATTTTCTGTCCTGCAGGTGAAATCACTGATACACCTTTACAGTTGGGATCGTAAACAAGTTTGAATCTGCAACAGGACTTTGAATCTGAACTAATCCCATGTCATAAGGAGAAATACACTTCCAAAGAAGTGTATGGAGGATCCTTATGCTAAATTCTATTGGTTGGATCCAAATATGGACTTCTGGCTGGAGTGGCAAGTTCATCCATGGGTGAGATGGCCATACTGGCCCTTCCCTGGGCAACATAGAGAGCTTGAGCATCCTTTTTATATAAAGAAACTTTCCCACCTAGGATTTGAGAGAGACTGCAAGGATCCGATCCAGTTTCTGGATTAGTCTATAGGTAAAAAAAAACCAGTGCCTACTGTCTTACTGGATGCTCTTTTAAAGAAAGAAGAACTGACGATAGCTGAACAAAGTTATGAAACAGATAATGAATTGGAGAATTAGACACACTCAGATGTTACTGTGGGGGGATTACAACTTCTTTTTCTCCTCAGAGGATGCAGTTCTCTTTCACAAGCTAATTGACAGGATGGCAGTGACTCTAGGGATTTCCTTTGTCTATTGAGGAGACTTCTCACCCCATATATGACCTCCTGGGTTCATTCTCTAGAAACAGAATTGTACTTCCTCTCTGATTTTTGCCGAATGAGAAAGTCCATCTGGTCTTCACCTGCCTCGGCACAAGCTATGTCGAAAGAAAGAAAAACTTTATCTTGTCCTTCAAAAAGGCTTTTCTATGTTCTGTACTCATCCCGCCCCAAACTCTTTATTGGTGGAAGCCAATAAACCACAAATATAACCTCAGATTTGACATGAGGACAGAGGTGTTTAGCAGTTTCCCACCTTAGCTTTTCCTACCCCAACTGAAGATTGCCTGTGCCATTTTTATGGCAACCAGCAATCAATAACTTTGGGCGGATGATTTTTAGAGAGAGTACACAATAGATAATGCACTTCAGTTTGTGACCATTCTGAATCCCTCCTCCCCCTTTTCATGAGATCATGGTGAAATTAGAGTTCCCTCTCTTTTTCCAAGCAGGTATGCTACAAAGGAAGTGCTGAGCAGTTTCAGGGGGAAAAGTTTTTATTCAAGGTATTTTCTAATTCTAAAAAAAGACGGAGGTCCCTATTGGACATCAGGAAGCTGAATTCATTTATAAATAGTTTTTGATTCCATATGGTGTCCATAAGATATTATTTTTTATTTC
Source organism: Terrapene triunguis (assembly GCF_002925995.2). Lineage (NCBI taxonomy): Eukaryota > Metazoa > Chordata > Testudines > Emydidae > Terrapene > Terrapene triunguis. Next base: position 7,348,967 of record NW_020664530.1, on the reverse strand, counting down.
TATATCTCTGTAAGATCATCCCATCACTTTTTGTAGTGTAAGGAAATCGCGTCTAATATAAAGTCCTCCTTTTTGGTCTTTCTACCACCCCAAGAGTTTTTATGAAATGCCTTCCGGTAGTTGTGGCACATTGAAGGAGGCAAGGGATTTTTGACTTGCCTAATTTAGACAATTTTCTGATTAAAAACTCCATCCAGAAAAGACAGCTGTATCCCAGATATGCTCTCTTTGAGAGACTACGACATATAAATAATGTCAGAATAAATTGAGAAAAGACATTGTAACATCCAGGCAATAGTTTCTGTTTATAGGAGCCACATTGGACTCAAAACTCAGGCAGAGCATGCCTTTCAGAGAAAAGATTTGTAAACATATGGTCAGCCATCACCATTCTACATCATTCTCATAGCAGATGATCATTTTTCTCACGCTCATAGAGGGTTGTGATTTCTGCCATGGTGCATAAAGTCTTATTCATGTTGAAGAATGAGGTCTTTACAATACTGGTTGGCAAAGAATTGTAAACCCAACTTAAACAGTATATTTCAAAAGGAAATCCCAGCTGTGGTGGACTCACTGTCACAATGTTATGAAAGTAGCATTCTTCAGTCTTCTGACAGTCAATTATAGTCAGTATAGATGCATCCAATCTAGACTGGAGAGCTCATTTAAAGAGTTGGACACTCTGGGATCATTTGACTCCCACAAAAAAATAGTTATCAGTGTGTGTTTTTTGGTCTTTCTCCAACAACGTACCCAAGCATACATTTTTGTTTAACACATCCTACAACATTTCAGATTAATATATTTCCTTCTCCACATCCTGCATAGTAATAGATGTCATAATTAACGTAATAGATTTTTGTGTAAATAAGTATTTCAGGTTTCTTGAGACTTTTATATATGATTAGTCTTTAAATATAAATATGAGAGAAGTCATTCTAAGATTTATTAGACTTCAGCTTTATAGTTGTTACTTATAAGATTGTCCTAAAGTCCATCTGAACTCTTCATGTTCTGTCTATACTGGGAAACCGAACAGTTGCTAAAAACAGTTCTTTGTCTCCTGAAAACTGTTTATTAGTGTAACCTGGACAAAATTGTTTTCAGTACTGTTTCAGGAAGTGTGGCAAAGTTCTGACAAACAGCACAGGCACTAAAACCATTTGTCTCTAGATTAAGGAAGACGGTTCTGCATCGGTTACTCAGGCTATGTCTTCACTAGAAACGCTGTAGCACTTCAATGTAGATGCTAATTAAAGCAACGGGATCTCCTGCCACTGTAGTTAGTCTACCTCCCCGAGAGGCGGTACCTAGGTTGCTGAACAAATTCTTCCGTTGATCTGATGTTGTCCATGCTGGTTGATTTTTCACATCTCTGAGCGACATAGCTGGGTCAGCCTAACTGTTTAGTGTAGACCTGGCCTTTAGTTTACATTTAGGAGGTTATCTTCACAACCACAAAAGCGAGAAATGATTCTGCAGACGTTGATGACACTTGCCTAAGAGCTTCCTACTTTCGCCGATCCACTGGATTTTTTTCAGCTCTGCTAGCCAGAGTGGTTATTGTGAATATAATGCACTGTTGCAAATTAAAGTAAAGTTCAAATAAAATACAGTAGGCTGTAGTGGTTCATTTCTTTAATATAGGCAAGTCTTGAGGGAATGGCTTTGTTTTAGGAGTTCTAGCATTGTTGGCAGCCAGGAAGTGCAATGTACTTTAAATGGTGACAGCTATTTAAAGTATTTGGCATTGTTATGAGACCATTACGTAGGTATGTTGGCAAAATGTGCAGATTTTTTTTAATACAAAGCACACATGAATCTCAATTTTTTTTTCATTGTCTGATTGTTAATATATGTGTGAAAAAGCTTGTAAATAAATGATATACATGTCCTTTCCTGTATTTAGGACCAAGTGTATGTAAATAGCTTACTTTATACTATGGTTGGAGAATTTTTTTTGTCTATCTTGTGAATTTATTCAGTTTTAAACTCCTACCTTCATAATACTTGTTTACACAATAGTGCTTTTATAGTTAAAACATTTAAAACAATGGTACTGCTGAATAGTAACTTGTTTAAATATCTTATTCTGGTTCTCCATATCCCTGGTGACATTCACAGTAATGTGGCTTCCAGTTTGAGACTCAAATACAAACTATAACTAGACAAACACAACAAGGAGTCTGGTGGCACCTTAAAGACTAACAGATTTATTTGGGCATAAGCTTTCGTGGGTTAAAACCTCATTTCTTCAGATGCATAGAGTGAAAGTTACAGATGCAGGCGTTATATACTGACACATGGAAATACTCCCTGCTCTCCATGTGTCAGTGTATAATGCCTGCATCTGTAACTTTCACTCTATGCATCTGAAGAAGTGAGGTTTTTACCCACGAAAGCTTATGCCCAAAAAATCTGTTAGTCTTTAAGGTGCCACCAGACTCCTTGTTGTTTTTGTAGATACAGACTAACACGGCTACCCCCTGATACTTTATAACTAGACAGTTTAACTTCTCAATACTTTAGTTACTTCATAGTGTGAAGCGTTTCTCAGCATCTGAACTTTTCCATTGGCTTCCTGAGTAAGGGCTTGATCCTGCAAGGTGCTGAGCAGGGTGGCAGTTAAGCATGTGCTTAACTGTAAGCACATGAGTAATCCCATTGACTTCCAGTGCAATTGCTCCCATGCTTAAAATTAAGAACATGCTTAACTGCTTTGCTGGATTAGGGCCAGGCTGTTCAGCACCTTACAGGATCAAGTCCTGGAAGGTTAACTTTTTTCTGTAAATGTCTGATTTTTCTTTAACCCATTGTCCATCTATCTGCTCAGTCACTGTAAAATGATCTATAAGACACTATCCTATCTATAGTGGCTAGGTCAGTGAATCTTAACATGATATTGTTGATTACAGGATAATCATGGGTCAGACCGGAAAGAAATCTGAAAAGGGACCAATTTGTTGGCGGAAGCGTGTAAAATCAGAATACATGCGACTGAGGCAGCTCAAGAGGTTCCGCCGGGCAGATGAAGTTAAGGTATGTCACCTGTACCTCCTTCATGAAAATCTTATATGGTAGGCATTGGAATGGATTTTCTTCTGAAATATAAATTATAATTGAAATTTTGCACTTAACAAAATATATTTTATGTATATATTTGTTGGAAAATATGATTTTTCTGAAGGAGAAGATATAAATACTCATTTTTTTTAAATAAAAGGTGTTGCATATCTCAATATTAATACAATTTTTGGCACTTAATAGTTAATGTCTAATTAGAATTATGAATTTGTAGGCAGGCATTTACACAATACATTCGGTTACACATTTAATTCAGTCAGGATATGCTAAAGATCAGTATTCATTTATGCTTGAAAAATCCTTGCAGTTTTTAGGGGAGTTGATTCTGTGGAGAGTGGCCATATCCTCCCTGTCCTGCAGCACCATCATGAAACCCTAGATCTCCAAACATTCAGAAATGGTGTGCATGTAGGAGGAGGAAGGAGGGATAATACAGTCAGTCTCAGTACCTCTCCACAGACAATATTGAGTCAGCTCTTCCACAACGCCCCTTCAACCCCATTTTTGTTTAATTCCTTTAATGTAGGGGGGAAAACAGTAGAGATGGGTTGGCCTTTTTATTTCCACTTTCCCATAATTCAGAAATCACTGACTATACTTTCTCACCTTTAAAAATATAAAGTCATATCATGGCTGAGATCAAGCCTGAGTAACTTAAAATTGAGTTATTGAGAACGGAAGCATTAGATCATGAAGCATAGTGTTGGTAATATAGGCTATGTGTAAAAATTGTAATCTTTACAATAAAAGTGACACTAGGATCCTTAAGTCTGTTTGCCTTTCATATCATATGCATTAATGTCAAGGATTTTTGTGACTTTATATATAAATCAATCCACCTGGAAACTATGAAATATGTTTATCTGTGATTTGTATTGTTTAATCATGGAAATACAGGACCCCTCTTTTTGCCGGTGAACATGGCTACTTTAAAGAAAAATAACTGTTCCATAATTCTATATTTAAATATTTAAGAGGAAAAATACTTTTCAAAACAGGTAGAAATGCTGAAAATTATTTTTCTAGTAAAATTTGTGTTCATTTTATGTATTATCATGGTGCTGCTTAAGTGCAGTTAGTGTTTTCAAAGATGTATGCTTTGTTAATAAAATTAGGGTGACCAGATCACAGAAATGAAATATCGGGGGGGCGGAGGGGGAAAAAAAAAGCCGTTTTGCAGGGGCTGGGGAAATTAGCAGGCCCCGTCCGCACCGCGGTCGCGGGCACATGTGGCGCGCCCCGCCGGGAAGGAGCCGCTGGAGTGCAGCCGAGCAGGAGAGGCGCAGGGCTCCGGACCCGGCAGCGGCGGGGGAGAGCGGCTCATGTAAAGTTTATCGGCTCGGGGGGAACCCCGGCCGGCTCCTCGCCCCTGTAGGGGGGTAGCGTTCCCGCCCCGCGCCAGCATGTACTGCCGGCCACTGCAGGCCAGGTAAGAAGCAGAGTTCCCCCCTCCCCCCTCGTCCTGGCTCCTCAGCTGAGCGGCATTCCTCCTCCCTCCCAGGCTTGCAACTGTAATGGGGCACAAGCCTGGAGGGAGGGGGTGGTGACGCTGCTTCCAGTTCCTGGAGCTGCTGGTGAGTACGAGCTCTGGCACCAGGCGGGCAAGGGGGCTGCTCCCCCAGGAGGGAGGGGGGTGGGGCTTAGCTGAGGAGCCAGGACGAAGGGGGAGGGAGGGACCTGGCTCCTTACCTGGCCTGCGGCAGCCGGCGACACATGCTGAAGCGGGGTGTGGGGCAGGGACACTACCCCCCTACAGGGGCGAGGAGCCGGCCGGGGTCCCCCTCGAGCCGATAAACTTTACATGGCCCGCTCGCACGGCCCCGAGCCGCTCTCCCCGGCCACTGCCGGGGTCCGGAGCCCCCCCGTCTCCCTCCTGGGGGAGCAGCCCCCTTGCCAGCCCCCCTTGCCCGCCCGGTGCCGGAGCTCGTACTGACGACTCACCAGCTCCAGGAACTGGAAGCCGTGCCATCACCACCCTCTCCCTCCAGGCTTGCGCCGCCATTACAGCTGCAAGCCTGGGAGGGAGGAGGAATGCCACGTGCTTGGGGAAGAGGCGGGGCCAGGGCGGGGATTTGGGGAGGGATCCAATAGGGGAAGGAGGGGGGCGGAGTCGGGGCGGGGGGGAGCGAGAGTCCCTCTGGGAGGGCAAAACTGCTTGTTTGTCCAGTGTCCCGACCGCACATGGGTCGGGACGCGGGACAAACAAGCAGATATCGGGACAGTCCCGATAAAATCGGGACGTCTGGTCACCCTAAATAAAATAGACCTGATAGTACTTGAAGAGGTTATTAAATGAATTTTGACTCCTTTCTTAATTTGCTTGCAACATTCACAATTCTCTTTCATTCTTAGAGTATGTTTAATTCTAATCGTCAGAAGATACTGGAAAGAACAGAAATCTTAAATCAAGAATGGAAACAACGTAGGATACAGCCTGTACACATCATGACTTCTGTGAGCTCATTGCGTGGGACCAGGGAGGTTGGTTAACGTGTTGTGGTAATTCTAGTTACAAAGTTGTCAGCACATTTTGGTTTTACTGGTGAAAAATTGGCTGGTAGATCATGTGTTAGCCACTAATATTCTCTTTTTATATGAAGCCCTAGCACCTTTCTAGGAATTATTGATTATTACTCCTATCAGCTGCTTACTGGGAAGAAATCAATAAAATGCTACTTAGTTAAGATCCTAACGTGCACAAAATTAAGTCTTTTTGCAGCAGAAAATGCTTAGATCACACATTACCATCCTTTAATCAGGCCTTGTCTCATGGGAACTTGGGATCTGATCTACCTGTCACTAACGTCAATGGAAAAACTTCTGTTGCCTTAAATGGCAGCTGGATCAGGCCCTCACTTCATAAAAGAACGTGCATGAAAATAGTGAACAGATTAGTTTGCATAGGCCTCGCTTATACTAGAAAAGTTGCACTGGCTTAACTAAGTAGGTTGAAAATGGATGTAGTTTAAACTGGGGAAAGTAACTGAAATACTTTCCTCATTTCTAAATGGACAATCTACCCTAAATTCTCAGTTACTGAGGGACAATCTTCACTCATTGATGTATGTGCTTTTCACAACCAACTCTCTATGTAACTTTTCGTGAGTGATGTACCCGAATATTTGGATGCTAATATCTAAACCAGGGGCGGGCAAACTTTTTGGCCTGAGGGCTGCATCGGGTTTCGTAAATTGTATGGAGGGCCGGTTAGGGGAGGGGGTCGTGACCCGGCCCCCACCTCCTGTCTTCCCCTCCCGCCCCCCCGAACTCCTGCCCCATCCACACACACCCCGTTCCCTGATGGGGGGGCCCCCCCTCTCCCGGGACCCCTGCCCCATCCAACCACCCCTTTTCCCTGTCCCCTGACTGCCTCCGGAACCCCTGCCCCTGACTGTCCCCTACCGCCCCATCCAACTCCTCCCTGACTGCCCCCTGCCCCCATTCAACCCCCTGTTCCCTCCCCGCCCCCTATCCACACCCCCGCCCCCGACCACTACCCCGAATTCCCCTGCCCTCTATCCAACCCCCCCTCTCCATGCCCCCTTACCGCACTGCCGGGAGCACCAGTGGCTGGCGGCGCTGGACACGGGCCACGCCGCCGCCATACCACGCAGCTCTGAGCACCGAGTCAGGTCGAGCTCTGCAGCTGCGCTGCCCCGGGAGCTCACGGCCCCACCGCCCAGTGCATTGCGCTGGCGGCGGAGCGAGAGAGCTGAGGCTGCGGGGGAGGGGGGACAGCAGGGGAGGGGCTGGGGGCGAGCCTCCCGGGCCAGGTGCTCGGGGCCGGGCAGGTTGGTCCCACGGGCTGGATGTGGCCCGCGGGCCGTAGTTCGCCCACCTCTGATCTAAACTGTATTCTTAAATTTACTCACCAAATTTGGGATACTGCTAATTATGTACTATATGTATCTTATGACTTTAAAAACAAACTTTGTATTTGTGGATAATTTAAGCCCTATACCCAGGTATACAGACACTCTTTTCTCAACTTGTGAATTATATAATTTTAACATTAGCTTTAATAAATTTTTTAAATCTGTTCTTAAACTGGTGCAAAACCCTAATGTCAGCAAACTTAAGCTAGTTTAGCTTCCACAGGTAGATTGACTTTTTGATGTGAAATGATCTGATGACAAGGAAAGTGTCTTCCTACTCATCAAATTGAGAAGGGCTTGCCATAAAAAGAAAGTGAATTTAATTGACAAATCTTCTGTGTTTTGGGAGGGGGATTACTTTTTATGAAGGGGCAAAAAATAACAGAAAATCTGAAATTTTTAAAAGGGAACTTTTATACAATTAGTACTTTTAGCCATAAATATATGTATCCTCCATTTGTCTTCTTTTTGAAACTATTTCCAGCCCATGTGTCAGAGGCCTTGGCTACACTGGTAATTCACAGCGCTGCACTTGCTGCGCTCAGGGGTGTGAAAAAACACCCCCCCCTGAGCGCAGCGAGTGCAGCGCTGTAAAGCGCCAGTGTAATCAGCGCCTGCAGCGCTGCACGCTCCCTCGCACGCTGCAAGCTATTCCCCTCGGAGAGCTGTGAATCCGCGAGTGTAGCCAAGGCCTTAGTGTTCCTTCTACTCCTCTCTCTTATGAAAGTAGTCCTGCAAGCAAAAATGGAAAACCGATGACTGGCTCCAGTCCTACAAAACAATGCACACAGGGAAAGTCACACTGAAGTCAGTGGGGCTCCATACTTGCATGGGCTACACCCACATACATACAGGATGAGAGCTTTTGATAGTATTTGACAGTAGTTTTAACAAGTGCTGAAAACAAAAATTGTTGTAAGGGTCACGCATCAATTTTTTCAGTTCTTTGGAGGAAAAGAGCCAAATTTCACCTTCAGAGTTATGATTTGGATATATCAGATTTTGACTTGCTAGCTTGAATTGCCTTCTTGATCAAAGGGGAATTTTATGTTAATTTCCTGTCTGAATCAATGAATTGATTATTGCATTCTAATCCAGTTTGTCTCAGAAAGCACTCTCAGAAGAACTCTACTTTCAATACTTGATTTAAAAATTGCCATAATTTATAATAGGAGGATTAAGACAGTTTATAAAAATGTATCTGAATCCTTTTAAAATAAATTTAAATATTTATTTTTGTCTCAAATACATTGGCTGGAGACTTGATATCTTGTGTGCAGTTTTCATGAGGGTGACACACTCAGTGTGGGTTGCAAGTATTATAGGTGACACTCCTCTGTTTCTGTGGAGCCACAGACCTTGGTTTTCAGTTGCCTCCAGTGACTCACTAGACTATTGAGTGGCATTGACCAGAGCCACTCCCACGAATGTAATTTCTTTATTTAATGATTATTGAACAGAGTTCAAAAGCAGGCAGAGTATCACACAGGATCATAAATGGGATTTAAAATATGACTTTGTTCTTAACTTTGCATAAACATAATGTTGCCTTGAGATTTTTAGTTATATTCTTTTTTTTTAAAGGACAAAATCATTTTTATAATTTTGCGTACTTTCTAGACTTAAATGATGGCATGAAAAAATTGCTAGAGAGCTACTAGTCAAAGAATTAAATCTAAATCAAATTTCTAAAGACACCAACTAGCCAGGGACTGATAGTCTTCCAAGTTAAGGTGTCTTTGGAAATTTGAAGCCTACTTTGCTGGCTTTTGGAAGAAAGCTTTCTGTCTCTCCTTCCTCTAATCTTCCTCGGTACTCTGGGAATAAAGGTCCACTACTGTACCCCTAAAGCAGCATAAAGGCTTCTGAAAAGCATATGGTGAAACTGATCAGTGTCTTGTTAATTTCACATTGCTCCTGACTGTCAAAGCAGTACAGGAACAAAGGTACTGCAGCTGTCTGTCTGCGTACCCAGGTGGAGTAGTTTGCACACTGTAACATTCTCTTAATGTGTTTAATATGAATAAAGTTGTGAAGTCAAATACTCAAGAGTTGGAGAAATGCCAGAAGTAAAATTTTCCATACAAGCTTCATTTGGTTCCTTTTTGTGTATGCATTATGATATAGTCTTTACTTACATGATCCCATACTATTTTTTCCCCACAGAACCCCTGCCTCATTCAGTGTATGGGACAGACTTGCTCTGAGGATGAATTGAGGTTGTGTAATGAAGGAGAAGGCTGTTGTCTGTAGGATCTATCTCACTCGTTGCAGAAGTTGCAAGGTGTATACTGACAGAGACAGGGATGTGCTGGAAGAGAGAGGATGGTTTCATGGTTCAAGCGGTTGAATGCCGCTCTGAATTCTGTCCCTGCCTGTGCTGCAAAGTTCCTGTGTGGTGCCACATTTTCTGGATACCCAGCTTGAGATCCTGGGGTTTGATTTACAGAATTGCTGAGCACTTGCAGCTGCAACTAAAGCCAGTTGGTGTTTTTGTTTTTTTAATATTATAGATAGATAGATAGATAGATACTATAGTGATGAGTGCTGTAGAAAAGCCTATGAGGAAATTAATAATGCTGTTTTCAGAGCAGTGTTTGAATAGTGTGCAGTAAATAAGGCATGTGGCCACACATTAAACAATGAAGATAAAACCAAAATATTGAATAGTTATCCATTGAAGGAGAATCGTCCGTCCTATGCACTGAATAAGGCAGGTGTCCTGTGGAAAAAATATGATAGTTTTAAGTAAAAATGGTATAATACATATGTACAAGAGCACTGAATTAAGATTGTATGGACAATCTTAATTCTTGCATTTCCTAACTCTTGACTTTGTAACCTTAATATTATTTTTAAACATAGTTATTTTATGTGTGATTTTATACAATGTGGGACCTTTTATGTATTGTGCATGTCATACAGTGACACACAGGAATCTCTTCCCTCCCATCCTTGCTGCACATCAGCTTGTGGCGCCAAACCAAGGAGGTGTTAGAGGTTCTCAATGAAACTTTTTTTTTTTTTTTTTTTTAAGTATTTAACATGGGCACAACAATGTGTTTTTCCCTAAATGTGTTCTGAGAAATGGCTGAATTGTTCGAGCTGAAACTAAAAAAACAAAACAAAAGAAAACAATAACAACTAGTCAGCCAGGCAGATACTTGGCATTAAAAAATTCAGCCTGAATGGTTAAAGTTTGGTAAAGTTATAAGCAACTCTAAACAGGGTTCCCAAAGGCGAAGTGTTGAGCAGCCTTAAGTATAGGCACTGTTACCACCTCTGCCTATAATTGGGAGGGTTACCATTGCAAGTATAAGGGCTAGAAACTTCAAAAATAGAACCTACAGAAACTGGTTGTGTAGGTGCCCCCAGTTATAAGAGCTAGTGGATTTTTCAGGCCCTGGGTTAGAATGTTTATGTATTATTCTAGGACAGTGGTCCCCAACCTTTTCCCCCAAGGACCGTGGCCGCCGGACAAGCAGCCGCCGAAATGCCACCGTGAAGAAGCAGTGTCATCAAGAGGCGTCGCTGCCGAAATTCGGCGGCATTTCGGCGGTAGTGCTTCTTGACGTTGCCGCTTCTCGGCGACATTTCGGCAGCTGCTTTTCCGGCGGCCAGTAGGCGGACGCACATGGATGCCCCAGTGGGTGCCATGGCGCCCGCGGGCACCGCGTTGGGGACCCCGTTCTAGGACTAACCAATTGTTTCATTTTTAAAACCATTTCTCATTTCACATTTTGAATGTTCTGTCCTCTCTCACCCTTTTTGTGATTTCTCTTCCTTCCTGTTCTAGGTCTGCAAAAAAGTGAATCGTAAAAGAGTGTCATATTGAAAGCACTGTTTGACAGTTCAGAGTTCAGTATTAGAGTAAATTTCACTTTACTGTTGTCCTGCACACAGTATACATGGTCAAAGATTTTGGGATAGGATAGGAATACAGTGGAGGTCAAGACTTACAGACAATTGAAGTGATAACTTTTTGAAGTAGACTTTCTGGTATTAAAGGATCAACATATTAATATTTCTAAAAAGAAATCCTTACTTGATCTCAGTGGTGCATTAATGTGAAGCCTGGAGGAATTCTTCTTTGTCTCCTAGACATCTAGTTAATACACTGTAAACACCAGATAAGACCGTTTATCATCAAGTACTAAATCTGTTTTAGATAACCAAATGCAATGATGTTTTTCTGGTAAATAGGCTGAGTGTAATGGTACATGAGAGCCTGAATATCATTGTATGGGATAAGAACAGGAGTACTTGTGAACACCATGCTATGGAAACTATTAACAAATATTCTGCAAACAAAATAATTTGTGTCTCTTGCTTATTAAACCTATTCCTAATGCTACCACCTAAAAATTGATGCATTTTTCCAAAGACAGACTTACCTAATTCTGATATGGTTTAAATTTGATAAATTGAAACATCCTTTTGTATTTTGTTATCAAAATTGCTACCAGGAGAGAAGTGTAATTTCTACCTCTCGTTTCAGTGCTCTGTTACCAGTGATTTAGATTTTCCAAAACAAGTCATCCCGCTCAAGACTCTGAATGCTGTTGCTTCAGTGCCCATAATGTATTCTTGGTCTCCCCTTCAGCAAAATTTTATGGTAAGTGTCACATTTTCAGGTTAACTGCACCTGTATTCCTGCACCTGTAGTCCACTCCAGGAATGCCACTCAGGTCTGCCCTGTCTCCTATGTCTTGGTAGGAACCTTTCTCCCACTCCCTTCTGACTGGGTTTTTATGACTACACAGACCGCTGCCATCCACTGTGATATCTCCAGCAAGCCAGTCTCGTTAAAGGCCAGCTCCTGCATTGCTTTCTTTCAGATGACAATTGATAGTGTTTTTCCCAGTATCCATACAGCTCTTCTAAGCAAGCATATTTATTCATAGGGCAAAAGCATTACAGAGAAAACAGATTTAAACCCACATTAAATGTACCAGAAACCACCGATCTTCCATATGGGGAGTCTGATATGCCAACATTCCTTCTAACCCTTTAGCAAGGGTTGGGGCCTCCCTTTGGACAGAGAGTGATGTCCATCTGCTGAATCAAAATGAAAGCCATGAGCCAGTTCAAGCTCATCCTTTTTATATCAGAAGCCTTTTCTCTCTTTCCCAGTCGCTGGCAAACCCAGCCTGATCCAGAATATGTAAACTACCTGCACGGTTGGAACTTCTCTAGAGTTGGTTAGTCTCAGTGACTTACCATATTTTAGTTCCTGGAGGAGCTGTTAACCCTTCCCCCTGGAGTAAAATGCAATCATACATAAACCATTCGTACATTTAATATAGGTGTCTCCAAAGTTGCTGCCTGGCGTTGCAATATCTGTTAAAGTAAGTTTAAAAAATAGAAGTTGTGTGCATTTGGGGAGATAAATTACAGTGTAAGTGGAAACCAATAAACTAGTATATCCAAAAGAATAGAAACCTATTCCATTTGTTTTAATATTTAGATCTATATAAAATACCTGAAATATTGCTTTCTGCACTGCTTTACATCAGTTTTCTTTTCTTGCTCTACCCAATTGCCTCTTTCATTTTTTTACCAGTTACTTCATAAATTTGAAAAACATATGAAAAAAGGTTGAATATTAAAAAGGTGACTGGATGGCAGGTTTTTCTGAGCAGACAAAAGTTTTAGTACTGATTCATTTTTAGAAAGAGGACATTTTAAAGATATTTGTTATTTACACTTGGTGAGTGTTAATGCTCAAGCCGAGAGAGAGAGATAGCACTGGCTATAGATAGGGTTACCATATTTTAATTTAAAAAAAGGACACTCCACGGGGCCCCGGCCCCGCCCCAACTCCACCCCTGCCCCGCCCCGGCCCCGCCCCGCCACCCCCGGCCCGGCCCTGCACCGCCGGGCCCCAGCCAAGCACCGCCGGCCCCTCCCTCCCTATTTTCCCGGACATGTCCGGCTTTGTGGGATTTCCTCCTGGACGGGGATTTGAGGCCCAAAAAGCCGGACATGTCCGGGAAAATCCGGACGTATGGTAACCCTACTATAGACTTAACCTTTCTCACCTAAATCTTCCAGGGTTCCATAACGTGGGTATTGCAAAGTTAAGGATATTCCAGTCCTTGGCCTCACCAGAATAGAAATCCTGATTATGTACAATGGCTTTGTATTTAGGACAGATGTCAGTTAAGGTCTAGATTTTGACCTAAGTCAAATTTGAACTAAGTTTTTAGAAATTAGGACGAATGCCTTGTGTGTCCAGAAGGAAGTCCTAATAAATTATTGATGATTATTGCATAATCTACTGTCAGTCTCCATTAAGTAATGTTAATTCTCTGAGAGCCGGGATTTATTGTATGATCTGACTACTTATATTATGAACAGACATGCAAATTACTTAGGGAACTGCACTTTTGACACTGTACATATAATCGGTCATCCTTTTTCATGTTAGTTTAGTGCGCTGAAGGCAACCATTTTTATTTAGAATAAAAAAATACAAAATATACAAATTACTATATGTGCCTCAAACTGGCTGATCTTATTATTAGAAGTGATTTTTAATCCAAATAAAATCAGCAGCTAATCCACAAAAAAACTCAACCCACAACGAAATGTTTTTCTCAACAAAAACGAAACATCAACCCTCTATCACTGAAAGCCAAAATTAAAAGTTACACTTATCTTATTTAAATTAAATAATTGTAAAGGCATTATTATCGACAGATATTTAATCCATTTTAGACAAGAGATTATCTGTTAACATAATGAGTATCCTGTTGAGGATAAGGGCTTGCCTACATGGGGGCGGGAAATTGACCAGAATAGTTATAGTGGAATAGCAATTTCACTATAGCTATGCATCAGTAGCTGCTCATGTGAGTATTCTATTTCAGAAAAAAAGTGACTTTATTTCAGAATGATTACGTGATTATATGGAATGCCACTTGTCCATTGCAGGTTTGGGACAGTCACACTGCTGAAATGGGTGCCTCGTCAAAATTTTTTCTCATGTGCTCCCTGAGAGAATTTCATTGCTTCTATTGTAATCATAAACCTTTCCACATTACTTTTAGGTAGAGGATGAAACGGTTTTACATAACATTCCTTATATGGGAGATGAAGTGCTTGACCAGGATGGAACCTTTATTGAAGAACTGATCAAGAACTATGATGGAAAAGTACATGGAGACAGAGGTGAGTCCAACACACCATGTATATCAGTCATTTCTTCCTACCTAAACATGATTAACAGCTGCTTCTGTAGCAGTCAGCTTTATTATATAGTTTTATTTATAAGTTAAATATCAAAACTGAAGTATGATTCCTGAGGACTTACTATTTACTAATACTAATTACTGTTTAGTATTCTCCATCATCCCCCTATGCCATGTTGAATAGTGAGTATAACAATCTTACTTAGCTTTTGTACATGGATTAATATTTATGCAGTTGTTTGAAAATATAAACTAAATCCTCACACCAGTCCTGAGAGGTGAAATAGCGAGGTTAACTTTGTTGCCCAGAACATACAGTTAATCATTGTAATAGCTGGGTTTGAGATTAGATAAGTGGTGAAACATTTCAAGGAGAATCCAAACATACTCCTGTCCCTTTTGACAAGACTTCTGAATTGTAGGGCAAAATGGCACAGCCAGATTGAGCCAAGAGATGGGGAGTTACACTCTTTGGCATTTCACTTGCCTTTACTGTGTATGATTGAATTCCTCTGGCATGCTTCCTAGGTGGGTGGTGTGGATGACTGGGGAGAGGATAGCAGTGAACTACCAACAACCTCTCTCCTCATTGCCAGTATGGCACAAAGTGACCAGTACCCCAGCCAGCTCAGTCCCCTTTATCTTATAGGAAGTGTGATATTACTAGAGCTTTATTTTTCTATTCCTGTTTTCTGGTAGAAGGATTTATATTCCCTCTCTTGGCTGGCATAGAGGGATTTGGGAAAAATCCCTCAAAATTAACAGATAAGAAATTCTTGATTCTCATTCATCCTCCTACTCAGCCCCTCCTGTCTTGTACTGAATTTACGGATTGTAATGTGCTATGAGCACAGGATCTGATAACTCAGGGGTGGGCAAACTACGGCCTGGATCCAGCCCGCGGGATTACCAACCCCGTGGCATCGTGGGCCCCACGCCGCTCCTGGAAGCGGCCGGCACCACCTCCCTGCAGCCCTGGGGGGGAGGGGCAGAGGGCTCTGTGCGCTGCCCTTGCCTGAGGGCACCGCCCCCTCAACTCCTATTGGCTGGGAACGGGGAACTGCGGCCAATGGGAGCTTTGGGAGAGGTACCTGCAGGCGAGGGCAGCGTGTGGAGCCCTTTGCCCCTCCTCCCCCAGGGGCTGCAGGGATGTGGTGCCGGCTGCTTCCAGGAGCAGCGCGGGGCCAGGGCAGGCAGGGAGCCTGTCTTAGCCCCGCTGCGTGCCGCTTCCACCCTGGAGCTGCTCCAGGTAAGTGGCGCCGGGTCGGAGCCCACACCCCGAACCCCAACCCCCGCCGCACCCCTCCTGCACCCCAACCTCCTGCCCCGAGCCCCCTCGTACACCCTGCACCCCTCCTGCGCCCTTGCCCCGAGCCCCCCATACACCCTGCACCCCTCCTGCGCCCTTTCCCAGAGCCCCTTCCTGCACACCACACCCCCTCCTATACCCCACCCCTCTGCCCGAGCCCTACATTCATGGCCCTACATGCAATTTCCCCACCCAGATGTGGCCCTTGGGCCAAAAAATTTGCCCACCCCGTGATAACTAAACATATAGCCATAGTTGTTCATTTAAAAAAAACTGAAATATGGGGTAGAAATAAACACTTTTTTTTTTTTTTGGCTTTACTTCCAATCTTGCTGAATTTCAGAATGCGGATTTATCAATGATGAGATATTTGTGGAGCTGGTAAATGCACTTGGTCAGTATAGTGATGATGAAGATGATGATGATGGAGATGACAATCCTGATGAGCAAGATGAAAAACAGAAAGACCGAGAAGGCAATAGAATGGGTATGTCAATCCAGTAGATTTTAAAAACCTTTATTATTGTAGCAGTTTTTCCTGTATTTATTTCCTCAATAAATGGAAGATGTTCAGATTTATATTTTTGTATTTATGCTCAGTGAAGTTAACAACATTATTTCTTCTAGTGATTGCACACATCCATTCCACTTCAGGTGTGTGCATGTCTAGTGCACTGTTGAAAATTTTTCCCTCAGTGGTACGCACTGAGGCAGCATATGTGCATTCTGCTACCTTGTGCCACCTGCAGTGGTATAAAAGGCAGAGCTGCCCCTGATTCCACTCAGTTCCTTCACTGCTCATGATGGTTGTTGGAGTGTTATCTTGCTGTCGCAGGCTTTTCTTAAATTATCTATTTTGTATATAGTTGGGGCTGGTTTTAACCATAGTTCTAGTGTTAGGTTTTTTTAGTCATAAGTAGGGCCGTACCAATTTCACGGCTGTGAAAAACATGTCACGGACCGTGAAAAATCACCCCTCCCCTGTGAAGTCTGATCTCCTGTGCTGCTGGGAGCGTGGGGCTCCTAGCTGCTAGTCCAGCCACACGGGGGAGGGACAGGGTTTGTCCTTCCCCTGCATGGCTGCTCTTTGTGGTGAGATCAGATCTACCTCTAGAGGCAGCACAGAAATGAGGGTAGTACACCCTCACTTCTGCGCT
>NW_020664530.1:7305067-7331946 GCF_002925995.2 Terrapene triunguis | reverse complement strand
CGCCCCCCCCCCCACCCCCCACCCCTGCACTACTCCCCAGTTTGTGCAGACAGCCTGGGAGTTCTAAGCAAGCATTTTGGTGTGTTTGTCAAGGACTGTTTCTCCTACTCCTTTACCACCAGGCTATCCCACTATCTAAGTACTTGGTCTTGCATCACTACAGATCAGTGTGTCTTAAGCATGGTGTAATTGGGATACAAGCTTCAGTTTATTTCTGTCTTCCCATCGCACTACTTTCCCAATCTTTTTTTAGGGACCACTCTCACAAAGAACTTCTCCTTTAGAAGATGCAATCTCTCTTCTAGATGGAAGCCGTAGAAGAAGTTTCTCAGCAATTCAGAGGAAAGGGGTTTTATTCCCACTGTTTCCTGATCCCAAAAGGAGGTCTCAGACCATATTAGTCTTGTGACAACTGAACAGATATCTGAAGAAAATAGTTTTGCATTGTCATACTGGCTTCCATTATCTGCTCCCTGGAGACTTGCATGCTGGCTTCGACTTAAAAGATGCAAATTTCCAAGTGGCAGTACATCAAAGCCAAAGGACTTTCCTCAGATTCCTGGTCAACCAATCTCGCTACCAGTTTGCAGTACTATCATTTGGCCTGTCTGCAGCTCCACATATTTTCAGAAAGTGCCTGCCAGTCGTGGCAGTGTTCCTGAGGAAATCAGGAGTTCAGGTGTTTTCCTACCCTGATGACTGGTTGGTGAGAGGCTTGTCCAAAGTTGTGGTGCTGTCCACTGTCTCTCCTACAATCCACTTCAACACTCTAGGGTTGCTTAGCAACATGGAGAAGTCAATCCTGTCACCTATACAAAAGATGAAGTTTATAGGAGCTGTCTTGGACTCTCTGGAAGCCAAGGTCTTTCTTCCACAGATGAGATTCCAGACTCTGCTGTCCATTGCTTTAAATTTGAGTGCCCACTCTATGACAACGATTCAAAATTGCCTCAGGCTTCTGGGTCATATGGCTTCATGCACTTATGTGGTTCACCTCAAAAGCTGCAAGGGTGGTTATCGGTGCACTCTCCAGTTTGTCATCCATTAGACATAGTAGTTTGAGTACCCACACAAGTCTTGACCTCTAAACTAGTGGAAAAACCGTTCATGTGTGTATGGAGTGCCATTTGTTCCTCCACAGCTGGCTTTGACCCTAGTTATATACGCTTCTGCCCTTGGTTGGGGTTTCACCTCAGGTCCTTGGAGATGCAATATCAGAGAATTAAGGGCCATTCAGTTAACTTGTAAAGCCTTCCTTCCCCATATCAAGGAAAGAAATCTGCTCATACTTACAGACAACATAGTGGCCATGTTCTGTGTGAACAGGTAAGGACAAGCCCAGTTGTCTGCTATGCCAAGAGGCAGTGAGGATTTGGGATTTCTGTATCACCATCTCAGTCCACTTCAACGCCTCTCACTTTCCTGGTGTCCAGGTTAAACTGGCAGACTGATTAAGCAGATCTTTCACCAGTCACCACAAGTGGTCTCTCTGCCCAGACATTGCCAGATTCGTTTTCCAATGATGTGGGACTCCCCAAATAGACCTGCTTGAAACAAACGTCAACAGGAAGTGCCATCACACAGGTCACAGCCCAGAGTCCCTCAAAAGATGCTTTCCTGTTGCCCTGGATGGTCACGCTCCTGTATGCATTTCCTCCAGTTCCACTCCTGTCCAGAGTGTTGTTGAAAATCACTCAGGACCGTGCTTGAGTCATACTTCTAGCTCCAGTATGGCCTTGGAAACATTGGTTTCCTACTCTGCTGATCCTCTCAGATGGCTCTGTTGACACTACGCTCAGGACCATGGTCATCTCCTCCACCCCAACCTGCAGGCCTTCATCTTACAGCCTGGATGCCCCATGGCTAATGCCTCAAGAGGAGGCTTGCTCAAAGGGAGTTCAAGATGTACTTTTAAATAGTAGAAAACTATATACCTGATATACTTCATTAGGAAATTGGAAGACATTTTCCATCTCATCCCAAGAAAAAGTCTGAGCTCCCATACATCGTGTTCCGGACAATCTGTTACACCTGAAACAACATGGTCTGACAACTAATTCCATCAAAGTCAAACTAGCAGCTATCTCGGTTTTCCATTCACTGATGGACAGTCATTCTCTTCTCCCCTCCCCTGCCCCTCGCAAGTCCCATGTTAATCAGATTTTTGAAAGGTGTCTCTGTACTATTTATATCCCCAGGTAGAAGATCCTGTTCCTCTGTGGGACTTAAGCCTGGTGTTGACAAAACTAATGGTCCTGCCTTTAAACCTGTTGCTACATCTCTTGATCAAGGTAGCCTTTTTGTTGGTAATCATTTCAACCAGAAGAGCAGGCAGATTACATGCTCTACTGTATGAACCTCTGAATACAGTCTTCTACAAGGATAAAGTTTACCTATGTCTTCATTCAACATTTCTCACCAAAGTAGTGTCTGACTACTACGTCAATTAGGCAGTATGTCTACCCTCTTTCTTCCCAAAGCCCCATGCTTAAGGACGAGGAGAGACTCCACACAACAGGTGTTAGATCATTGGTGGTGTTCTTGGACAGGACTAAGCAGTTTAGATTGTCTTCATAATTATTTGCAGCAATTGCAGACATAATGAAGTGGCTTCCGCTCTGTTCCCAAAGAGTCTCACCCTGGATATCCCCCTATATATGCTTATGCTACGAATTGGACAGTGTAGCTCCACCAAGCAGAGTATTAATACATTCAACAAAATCACATACAGCCTTTGCAACCGTTTTAGCTCGAGTGACTATCCTAGAAATTTGTAAAGCCTCAACGTGGTCTTCAGTCCATACTTTTGCCTCACACTAGGCCATCTCTCAGCAATCTAGAGATGATGCCAGATTTGCACATGTGGTCCTTTAGGCGTTGTTCAGGTAGACTCCGATCCTACTCTGGCTTGACCTGCTCGAGTGTCACCTGAAGTGGAATGGGCATGTGCAGTCACTTGAAGAAATGGTTACTGATCTGTTCCATAACTGTTGTTTGAGACATGATGTACATATCATTCCATGACCCGTCCTCCTTCCCCTCTGTATTGGATTCTGTCCAGTAAGAATGAAATGAGGGAGGTCAGCAGTGGTTCTGCCCTTTAAACCATCGCGCAGCAGCGGGCACATGCACCATCTCAATGGGCATCACTGACGGAAAAATCTCCAACAGCGTACTGGGCGCACACACGCCTGAAGTGGAATGGACATGTGCAGCACATCTTGAAGAACAAGAGTTATGGAACAGGTTAGAAATAGTTTCTTTCCTCAGCATTTCCCTATACCGGTCAGTCCCAGATTAGCATAGAGTGTGTTGCAAAATGTGGTGTTGCTAATCATAGACCACTGCCAACACAGGGAGATGGTCAACTCCTGCACTGTCGTTGAAGGATACAGTGGTGCAGTATTTTACTGAGGAAGACAGCACCATTCATCAAGCAGATACGTGAATGACTGCTGATGGCAAAATAACATAACTTATCATTTGTCCAGAAGAACCTGTTGGTAGGAAAAATCATTTTAAACTCCTTAATCTAACTTCTCTGTGATTATAAACCGAAAGCGTCAGATTTTTGAAGAACTAATTCTTTCTTTGCTTTGTAATTTAGGTTCTTGGTCAGCTTTTTTCATCCTTAAATATTGGTATAAACAGTAAATTTACCAGTAGATTAACATTTATAAAGTTACTGTGTGAAATACCAAAGGAGCACAATATTATTCAGAAAATATTTCCTATTAGTCTTCATATTTCTTTGTCTGCTTCTCTGTGCAGACAAAGAGAGCCATCCACCTCGGAAGTTTCCTTCTGACAAGATATTTGAAGCCATTTCCTCGATGTTTCCGGACAAGGGTACAGCAGAGGAATTGAAGGAGAAGTAAGATTTGATTTCTTAAGAGGTGTTGGTACACTGCATAATATGGTACTTGGATTTCTGTACTGTCTAGAAAAGAGCTACAGTGGAACCCCATTTATCCGATTTTATTGGGACCAGAGCCAGATAGGATAAACAAAAATTTGTATAATCCAGAGAATGGGTGGAGCTTGGCTCAGATAATACGGAGAGGTGGATAATGGAGTCTCAGATAAATTGGGTTCTACTGTATTAAAGTTTGTTGATGTTTTGAGTAGGATCTGACCACTCTAGCCCCAAGATTGGGAAGTTATGAATAAACTGACTACAGCTTTACTGTTTATGTAGGTGATACTTGGAGGGTGGCTGTTTCAGACATAAGGGAGGCAGTGTGGCCTAGTGGATAGACCACTGGACTGGGACTCAGGAGACCTGGTTCTTTTCCTGCCTTTGTCCCGGGCTACTGGGTGACCTTGGGTGAGAGCTGTCAAATTGGGATATAGTTACTGACCTTGTTTGTAAAGCATTTTGTGATCTACAAATGAAAAGTGCTCTATAGAAGAGGTGGTGGTATTATTTATTATTGTTAGCCTTCACTATAAGCAGCCAGAAATCACTTTTGTATGGGTATATATTTTCCTCTTGGTATGGTGAAGGAAAGAGGAAATGCTTTGTTGCAGTGATCTTTTGGGGAGGAGGAGGACGAGGGGGCTGGTGGAGGAAAGCATTTGGGAAAAAAACATTTTTGAAAAGTAAATACATCCCTTCCCTGTGATTCTCATTAATCCTGAGGCAGGGCGAGGGGGGATAAGTACAGAGTTACTTAGTCATGCCTTTGAACGTAGCCTTTATTGATATACTTTACATAATATTTGATTTAAGTAATTTGGTTTTTGACTTAAGCTATAGTATCACAGACCAAAGATAACTTAACTTCACGTTTTTGCCAAGATAAATATTGTAGAACAACTTTTTTTAGTAGGCAGTTTATTGTAAGTGTCTAGTGCCAGATTTTTCTTAGTTAAACCAGTAAGTCCAGAATAAATACATTAAAATCAGGAGTTACTTTGGATTTACAGTGGTGTTACAGCAAAACTTGACCCTTTCTGAATAGAATAAACAATGCCTTTTATTTACTTTTCTTTTTGAAGATACAAAGAACTCACAGAGCAGCAGCTGCCAGGAGCTCTTCCTCCTGAGTGCACACCAAACATAGATGGACCAAATGCAAAATCTGTTCAGAGGGAGCAGAGTCTGCACTCCTTTCATACGCTCTTCTGTAGGCGCTGTTTTAAATATGACTGCTTCTTACATCGTAAGTGCAATAGCCTTTTTGTAAATCTACATTTCATTTTATGAGACCTCAAGAAACTCTGAAGTAGCCACAGAGTACAATACAGAATAAGAAAAGAGAACAATAGATGTGCTAAAATCTGCTAACAATAGACATGCTAACTTCCTTGTGGTGTGAAAATTGTAGTTTCTGATCTTTGAAATATTGGCTATATTATTTGGTGTAGTTTGATTTCATATTTGCATTTTTGAAGTTGATAGAGTGCCTGGCCTGTAGTGGTGTTTCCCTTTTACTTTAAAAAAAAAAAAAAAAAAAATTGTTTCCCAATACTATTCCAAAATTATCATACTTATCTCTTTTTATCATAGGGAGATTGAAAACTGACCAGATGTGTGCTGGAGGGATTTGTTCTTTCCCTGTTGAGATTTTTTCGGTCCTTAGCAGGGGAAATGAATATCCGTGAACTGCTTTATTCTTTTATTCTCTTCTGAGAACACACCAGAGGTTACTCCTAGCCCTCTTAGTCTTATGGAGTGGAATTATTTTTAGACAGTTGTGTCCTAGAAATCATTCAGAAAGGATGCCCTATTCAGTTATAATTCATATTGCCCATACCTTTTGAAGAAATCTTTTAACAAAGTGTTGAGAGACAGTCAGTTTCCATTTCCAAGTGGGAACAATAAAGGACTTCCCTGAGTACCATCAGAGGAATGGTTCTTTTATTTCCTCATCCTGAAGCCAAGGGCCCAGGATGTGTGAAGCAACTAGAGAATGAGTGCAAAGGATTTTGGACTGTCTGAATTTGACACTGAGGGGAGTACAATATACAATTACTTGTTAGTGAACTCAAGTAAAGATACTCATTAACCAGTAGCTTCCAAATGAGAAATTGTCTTGAAGTGATGACCCACATGAGGGTGGTGAAATCATAAAGGATTAGGCCAATAACTTCCAGTCTCAAGAATTTTTTTTCCTGAGCTGGGGAGTTAGAGAGAAAATTCCATTTCTGTAAAATAAGATTTGCCTGACCTGATACCAAGAACATAATACACTGAAGCAGGAAATTCAGCAGATCCAGTGTCTCTTTCTGAGCCCATTATAGGCACTGAAAACATTAGCTCTGGCCCTGCATGTCAAAGAACTGATAGACCAGAAATAAGCATTTCCAAACAGGAAGTCTGTGCTGAACAGGTTCATGAAAATACTATATCCATTATGCAGAGAAGACACACAGGTCTTCACTAAGAAGCCCCCAAGTACATGTTGCCATTCAAGGATGGCTACTTCCTTGATGGAACGATAGACATTTGAGATGTTAAGGTACTCTGGATACCCATCTTCAAGGTAGAATAATCTAGCACAGTGCTTAGATGGCTGCAGAACCTTGCAAAACCCCTAAGGCTGAAGATGAACATTCAGAGCTATTATGCTCTACGTTCTTTTAGATGCAGCAATTTAATTTGTGTATGATGCTACTTATATCTATAACAAAGGCAAAATCCATTGTAGTAAGGAGGCTGTGATCTGCCTGTATGGCCTAACCCAGGGGTTGGCAACCTTTCAGAAGTGGTGTGCCGAGTCTTCATTTATTCACTCTAATTTAAAGTTTCGCGTGCCAGTAATACATTTTAACGTTTTTTAGAAGGTCTCTCTCTGTCTATATTATATAACTAAACTATTGTCGTATGTAAAGTAAACAAGGTTTTCAAAATGTTTAAGAAGCTTCATTTAAAATTAAATTAAAATGCTGATCTTACGCCGCCGGCCCGCTCAGTCCACTGCCGGCCTGGAGTTCCGTTCACCTAGGCCGGCAGCAGGCTGAGTGGGACCGGCGGCCGGGACCCCGGCTGGCAAGGGGCCGGCAGCCAGAACCTGGGGCCGGCAGCGTGCTGAGCGGGGCTGGCGGCCGGGACCCCAGACTGGCAGTGGGCTGAGCGGCTCAGCCCACTGCCGTCTGGGGTCCCGGCCCTGCCCACATAGAGTGGGTACCTACCTTCTCCCTGGTTCGAGCCCATTCTCTTCCTCTCTCTCTCTGCACTGAGCTGAGGGTGGGAGTGCACTGAGCACAGGGGTGAAGGAGCAGGCTGGGGGTTGGGGTGTAGGGTCTGGCCAGAAGCTAGAATGAGGGAGGGGGCTCAGGGTTGGGGCAGAAGGTTTGGGTGTGGAGTGCTTACCTGTGCAGCTCCCATTTGGTGTGAGAGGTGTAGATGGGAATGGGGGGAGGAAGGGGGCGGTGCAGGAGCTCCCATTTGGTGCTCAGGGTGGGGGTGGGGATGTGAGGGATGCATGAGTCAGGGCATGGGGTGTGGGGGTGCAGGAGTCAGGGCAGAGGGCTGGGGGCGTGGGAGGTGGGTGCAGGTGGGGGGGGGGGGGGGGTGTGGGGTCGTGGGGGGGTGCTGGAGTCAGGGCAGGAGGCTGGAGGTGTGTGAGGAGGGGTGCAGGGGTCAGGGCAGGGGACTGGGTGTGTGTGAGGGGGGTGCAGGGGTCAGGGCAGAGGACTGGATGTGTGTGAGGGGGGTGCAGGGATCAGGCCAGGGGCTTAGGGGTGTGTGGGGGGTAGGGCAGGGAGCGAGGTGGGAGTTGGAACTCCTGGGCTCTGGGAAAGGGCTGGTGTCTGATGCTTGGGGGAGGAGTGCTGGGAGCGAGGACTCTGGATTTCTAGGTTTCCAGCTGGGCTCTAGTTGTTCGAGGGGATGGAGGGCAGACGGGCCTCACGGGCGCTGCAACTCCTGTGGGGCCGGGTCCCTCTTCCTGCCCTCGCCGGCGGGCCCGCTTCCGGAGCCGCTCAGACTCCGCAGACACCAGGTAGCGGTATGGACACGCTAACCCAGAAACGCAACCTCCCACCGGAAGTGACAGAGGTCAGGAAAGCATGTGCAAATGCCGGCGGGAGGGGCGGAGAAGAGCGGGCTGGGCCAGGCAGGATTTTTAATGGCACGCTGCTGCCTGCCGGGGTCCCGGCCGCCGGCCCCGCTCAGCCTGCTGCTGGCCTGGGTTCGGCAGTGGGCTGAGCAGGGCCGGCGGCCGGGACACTGGCAGATAGCAGCGTGCCATTAAAAATCAGCTTGCGTGCCGTCTTTGGCACGTGTGCCATAGGTTGCCGACCCTTGGCCAAGCCTTTAAAGGGCCACTTCTGTTTGGCAAAGAACTCTAGATACATGAAATCTGGGTTCCCCACACATCAAGCCTCAGAAATAGCAGTATTCCTTTCAGTCTAAACTTGACTAGGTGCTGGCTCCCCAGGGGAGGAGAGCTCGATGTATCACACTCACTGTAAAGACCATTCCTTTTGTCTCCACGGAGGTTGGAACAGCATTCCTCTTTGTTTGCCTTCAAGCAGATTGGCATGAAGATATGCTGACCCATGCAGTGTCAGATACCATAGTTGGTAGCCTTTGCCACTTCCTCAGTAGATCAGCCAACATGAGTTTGGATCTCCATTGTCTTTAAATGAGGCTATTCAATAGACAGCAGTTCTGAACTGGGGAGCCATGGATCAGTATTCACATCGCACTCCCCATCAGTGCCCGGCCTGGGCCAGAGAAGCTAATGATCCAGCCATCAGACCAAATTCAGTGATGAATCCTGGACACATGCTACCCCAGGCACATTTTGCATATGCTAAGAAGAAGTAGTAGTTCTAAACCCAGATATCTTATCCGGTTCACTTGCTGTTGCCTCACAAAAAGGTAGAGCACCTAAAACACTTTGGCTCACCTATTGAAAATCTAGGGCATCATCCTGGTTTTCCCAGACCAAAGGGCCCATGTAGCACCCAGTATGGATCCATAAATTTCAGTTTCCAGAAAAATGCAACGTATACCCAATGTATGCTGCAAGTTTCCCTGAAGTCACTGATCCATTCAGTCAACTCAGAATAGCTTGTTACGTTATCAGTGATTTCTGTGCTTTTAAAATTTTTATCAGTCTCTTCTGTTTTTAAATTGTAAACAGTCATAAGGACATTCACCAAGGTGGTGATAGTACTTGTAGCAGCCTTGAAAGAAAAGCATATATTGAGATGATTGGCTGGCAAAATTGGGATAGGTGGGAATGGCATCCTATTAGTTTTCTGTGCACCTTCCTAGAGTGCTATTGTTGGATTGTTAATTGAACAAAGAGCCCCCTATTCTTATCTTAGCAGTTAGTCTGCTTCAGCTCAGAAGCTGGCAGAGTTTTCTTAGCATGGCACAGGCATGGCATATTTCAGTGTCAGATACATGTCTTCCTGTATGCTCTTAGTCATTGGCTGTAGAATTGCATGTACTGGGATCCATGGCAGTGAAAATGTAAGTGGTGCCTTAGCCCGCTTCTGTAGGGCAATGCTGCAGTCCTTTCTGCTCTCCCACTGGGAACCAAAATGTAACATTTTTTTCAAATGTTGGCTGTGGCTCTCTTAGGTGGTGGTTGATAACATTCACTTGGGGAAAAGGATGTAACCTGGGTTATTCCCATGGGAGAACTTTGAATATATATGATCTATTGGAATGTAGTATTGTGACCATCTTTCCAAATAACTGCTCAAAGCAAATGGGCTGCAAAGGGGGGAGGGAACGGGGGGGGACATGGTTGATCAACTACCTCCATATGAGACGGGTGAGACTTCTGATACAGGCTTCCCAACTAGTCATTTTGAGTGCAGTGTGATGGCATAATCACAGTTGCCTACATAAATAGGCAGGGAGACACAAAAAGATGGCCAAAGAACAGCACATGCTGTTGACATGGAAAAAACACCCACTAGAACTGTCAGCTACTCTCCTAGCAGAGAATTGAAACAACATGAAAGACTAGCTAAGCAGACAACATATGTCTAGTGGAATGAAAAATCAGTCACAAGCTGTTCAGGGCAGTATGGGGAACAACATATCGATCTGATTAATACTAAAGCAACAGGATGTCTTGAGTATTTCAGAAGTTCAGAGAATAAATATGATATTCCCTATTCGGTTTTGAGGGAATAGATGTCTAAAAGTTCAATTTACCTTGGCATATAGGTATTCCTGCTCCAGCCCATGGTGAGGAAGGTACTACAAAAGATAGCCAGGCCCACAGAACACATTATCCTCATAATTGAGGAGTGGCCAAAATGACACTAGTTCACAGAATGGGTGAATCTGCAATTGTCATTTTGGCTTCCAGCAATAAATCTCCTCACATTAGACTTTGTCATCCACAGTGATCAAACTCGCTTCAAGGATATGGCATGGCTGTAAATAAACATCAGAATATCCTACAGTACCATTTTAATCTTGATAAATAATCTATCCCGTTGCAGTATGAGAATTTGGAAGGTTTTGTGGCAATATAGGTGTTATTCCTGTGCTGTGTAGGAAGTTCATATATCCTGGTATTTTGGCAGGACAGTTAGGACATGGGGATGAATGCTGGCTCACTGAAAGTTAATTCAGCAGGAACTGTAACCTTTCAGGCTCATGCAGATAATGTGCCATTGGGGGCTCATTTCCTCACAGTTATTTTTTTTTTTTTTTTTTTTTTTTAAATAAAAAGACTGAAGAAATTGAGACTGGTAATCAAGCCATAATGAAAAGGTAATTTGGTCCTACCTGCTATCTACCAGCTTCCTTCCTACATAGTTTTTCATCAGGACAAGGTAGCACTTAAGATAGCGCCACATGTTTTTTTAATGAAGTTCCCCTCCTCTTTCCTTCAGAAGCAGGATATATTTGCTACTTTCCTTGTCCTACCCCCGGTAACAACAAAGAAGCAAGATGGCATTGTTTGAATGGAACTAGAACTTTAAAAATTTATCTGAAAAGAACCCAGAAATTCAGATTGTCTGAGACACCTTTCATTTTATATGAAGGCGTTAAAAAAGGACATCTAGCCAAATCTACCTTGTTGAATTGGGACTAAACAACTAATTGGCAAAGTTTACTTCAGTAGTGAGAAGATAGTGTTGGCAGCATTTAGGGTCCACTCAATATTAATGAGCTGCCTCTTGGACAAAGCAGATGCATCTCTGATAGCAATCTGTTAAAATGCCACTGTGTGCTACCTTCACACCTTTGCTGAGCACTGGAGGATGAAGTCAAGACCTCAGCAGATGCAGTTTTTGGAGGAAATGGAGGAGCCCATTGTGGAGTGCTAATTCCACCCTACAGCAATCAGAATGCTACTTTGGGAGGTCCAAGGGTCTGGAATGGCATAGAGAATCAGAGAGAATGGAAATTACCCACTTGATCTGTTTTTCTTTTTAATCCTCCTGTTTATCAGTCCAGACCCCCTTCTTATTGAGACTAGCATCACTTTATATAGTTTCAAGTTTTTTATCCAAATATTTTGAATTTCTAATAAAATGTTGGAAAGAAGTTATCATTAACTTTTGAAATGTCAAGTACACTTGATGAGCTGGGTACCCCTTTATATACAGGCGATGACATTACTGGAACAGCGTGTATTACTGTCTTCTTTTGCTCGTAGTTATACCTAAGTGTCTGGAATAACAGAATTTAGAAGAAGGATAATTATTGGGTATAGAGAACTTCCCAAAAAGCTTGTTTATGGAACAAATGTGCATTCCAGACTAAAATACTGCCTATGTGTTTGCATCTTCATAAATATTAGGAATGAGTAAGGTCTTGACGATTGTGAGCCAATTGGGGACAATGCAGATCACAAATCCCAGGAGAATGATTCCAATCTTGATTGAAGAGATCCGGCTATGGAATGAACTTTCAGACTCTAGCATCCCTAGGAAACTGAAACCTTCCACTATTGGGGGGAGAAAAACAACAACAAAAACTTTCCACTATTGCAAGAATGACATTCACAATATTGACATCCCTTCTATGCAAATGGGTCCTCTCCCCGGCCCCCCCATCAGAAACCAACCAACAGCAACAAAAAATACCCAACACAGTTTTGACTGACTGACCAAAATTCTCGTGGTGTAGTTTTTAAAGTATTTGTATGTTAACTCCTGATGCACCTTCTTTTTCAGATGTCTGTGGTGATGTGTTAAAATGCTGAAATGCCTAGTTTGTAATAGAACAGAAGCACAACAGCAGAGATTTGTCGTTTTTGGTTTCGTTTTTTAAATTTGCTTTTGTGCAGACCAGGGAGAAAATTATTGGCACACATTTTTAGGACAAATATAGCCGCACCCATAAGAGGTCATAATGAAAATGTTCACATGTGAAACTGATACATATAACTAAAATAGTTTTGATTTCTGCAGATTTCTACAGTCTTGTAAACCACTTGCAACCAATGTTCCCAGCTGTATTCTCAAATTACTGCAGAGCCATTTTCCTTGTGGATTGAGGAGAGGAGAGGAGAAACTGTTAATATAGAAGAAAGTAAAAGTCTTTCAGAACAATAAAAAGTCCATATTTTCAGCACTAAACATTTTAAATACGGAAAGACTTGCTTTTCCTCTGTGTTATTGCTTTCTGTTTTCCTGCTTCCCTTCATTATTTTTAGAAACTGAAAAATAATGTTTAAAACTTCTGGCTTTAAATATTTTGAGGTATAAGATTTCTTTGAGTGTATATTTCATATATTTAATGTACAAAACATCTGAACACATCAAGGATGTATAGATGTAGAAACTACATACAATATTAAAGCTATAAACTTCAATGTAGGGGGAAAAGAAATGTTAGTTAAGTATAATGCATACTTCAAAGGGGGCAGAGCTGAAGTTGTGCATTTATCCTGAACTTTGGCACTTCCTAGTAACTGAGAGTTCAACAATGCAGCTATTACTTCTAAATATAGTGTTTGGTAAGGAGTTATTTAACATATTTGGAACACCTGGTGGTAAGAACTTTTTAACTAAAATAGTATTGTTAATATTTTATTTGATATTATAAAGCAATGTAAAGACTTATGGTGCTTAAGAATCACAATTTCAGACATCAGATTACAAAGCCTACGTGGAGCAATACAAAGTATTTGGGAACAGTCTGAGTCTCATGAATGTTCTCTCTCCCCCGCCCCCCATTATTATTATTATTATTATTTTTTTTAAATTTGTACTTACTAAAGCCTGAACTGGGCTTTATTGGTAACTATTGGGTTTAAATTGGAACCAAATATACCAATTCCTTTTAGGTTGTGGGATTAAAAAGTACCCTAGAACTACACTAATTTCAAAGAGGATAGCAGGTCCTGGTGTAAATTGGTGCAGTTCTATGTCAGTCTTTGGCGCTACATCGATTTACATCAGCTGAGGATCTGGCTTAGCATGTTTAGTGTTTCAGTCTTTGTGATATTGAGTTCAAACTCTTCTTTGTATTTTGCTATATGTACTACCATAGTCTAAAATGTGTTCTCTTTTGTGCTTCAGAATTGTGCAATCTGAGTATCAGATTTTCACTATGGAATTAAATTGCTTGCCATTGAGACTTGACATACGATCTTGTGAATGCACAGCAATTGCTTTTACATCTTAACTATTGCTGCTTGAAAATAATTCATGTTATTCAGGTTTTCCCTATACTAAATTAGGGAGAAATGTAAACACTGCTGTTATGTTAATATGGCAAAATTGTAAAAGATCTTTAATAGCCTTAAAAATAAATATTAGTCAATGTATACTAGAGGCTAAATGGAGGCTAGTTATCCTTTCAGAGCCTGATACTCACTCTAGGAATTAAGTAGAGTAATGGAGGGCTGTATTAGCCCTCCACACTGGGGTTAGTTTAACCTATTTTGTATAGTAGCTTTAAAAAAAAACAACCCCAAAACCCTCCCCCTAAAATAATGGTTAATTTTCTGAGTTGGGTAGCGGAGCACTGTGAATTCAAGGCAGGCATCACAATGATCACATTTTCTTTTAATTAAAGAACAATATCATGTTGTATTTAATAGCACTTGTAAAAATATTTGTTTTCTTCATTGTGTATAATAGCCTACTGGAAATATAAGTGACATTCAGTTTCTTACCAATTTTTTCCCCTCTGTCATTGGATTCCTCTGAAAAGGAGTTGATTTTTTATCTTCCTTCCTGGCTATATTTATTCAGTTCAGGCGTAGCTAATACAGAAAGATATCAGTGAGGTAGCTTATCTAGATTATGCTTCCATGGTGACCCTGATACTTAAGAGGGCTAAGTATCTTTTGAACAAATGATCATATGAATGTCTCTTGAAATATTGACGGTGAACCACAGAACAGAAGTGTGTTCTTCATTGCTTTTTTATGATGTATAAAGATGACCTCAGAGGTGGTATTTAATCTTCATGCACACTCTTAAAAAGAAATTGGAAACATTAGGTCATTTCAGTTTTCCCCTTAAATACTGGAGAACTAATTGAATAACCATCAGGCTGCATGTGGAATTTTCAAAAGCACCTACATAATTTAGAACACACGTTCTATTGACAGTGTAGCCGCGAGTTTCCCACACTACTTAGGATCTTACAGCAAAAAGAGGAAAGTCAAGATATTCGAAAGGGCTTGTTTTTTTATTGTATTTTTGTGTGGTGAAGAGTTCTTTTGAGGTGGTCTTCGGACGTCAAAGGAACAGTTAAGGGAATTATTAAAGCTCATTTTGCATCTATGCGAACACTGAAGTCTCATTTACCCTAAGGCCTCTTTACACTTTCAGAGCAGTGTAAAGTGGCCTGGAAGTGGGTATAGTAAAAATTGGCTCCCACTTTTTAAAGTTCCAGAGGTTTAATGTAAATGAGATCTTTGATGATAATTGAAAAAATCAGGATTGATTGCCTAGTTGTAAACCACTATTTGTCCTGGTCTTGAAGCAGGAAGGAGCATGTTCTTGATGGAAAGTCTGTGAATAAGAAGTTTGACTCCCACTGGTAGTACCAATGCTCTGTCTGAAAGAGGGTGGGGGAAACCAAACTAACCCAGGACATTGCCCCTGTTGTGTGTGTGTGTGAGAAAGAGAGAGAAAAGGGTAATCATTTTTACTTAAGTGATCTGAATAGGTGGAAACACATACTATAAGTTATCAGCTTTGCACAATTTTACTTGCCCACTCTTTTTTACTTTTTTTAAATGGTAAATAAAATACCATTTAGGTTTTTCTTTCACTATTACTATGGTTGCCATCAGGCCACTTTTGGAGAAGTTCAGATAAATTTTCAATTTTGTAAGTATTTGTGAAACACATATTTAAAAATACTTATTTGAGAAATATTTTTGTTTTACAGCATTCCACGCAACTCCTAACACTTACAAACGGAAGAATACAGAAACAGCAATAGATAATAAACCTTGTGGACAGCATTGTTATCAGCATCTGGTAAGATAACTTCTTTCATTGGGTAGATGGAGAGTTGAGAGGTTTTTTTGTACTTTCTATTTAGCAAAAAATAAAAATCAAGTGATGAAAAAGGTTAAGCCCGTAGTGAAATGAATCTAGTCAAGCCATACTATACAGTGCTGTAGGAAACTCTGTTGATGACTAAGGTCCCATGTGATGTTAGGAGATACTGTGCTAATGAAGATGTGAAATTTAGGTGCTAGCAACTTGCAGTCAAAGTTTTCATAGCACTTTTCACAAAAGTAAGGATAGTGACTCCAGTGACCAGGCCAAAGTTCAAATTGGGAAGTTGAATTATTTCATATGAAAGTACGTACCTCTAACAGTGTGAGTATAGGGTTACCATATTTCAGGACACGGCCAAAGGGGCAGCTGGAGGAGAGAGGGGAGCTGGAGGCGTGTGTGTGTACACTGGGAGGGAGTATTTGGGGGGTGTTGGAGGGGTTTGTGTGTATACTGGGAGGGGCACCTGGAGGGGGGAACCTGCTGCCTCACTCTCCAGGTGGGGGGGCTGTGTGTTGCTCCCTGTAGTGGTGGCAGGGCAGCTGTCGCAGGCCCAGAACACAGCACCTGCAGTCTGTCAGCACCTCCCTGCCTCTCCTCCTCCCCAAGGCTGGGAGCTGGGGCTTGGGTGGGTAGGATCCAGCAGCTGTGGCTGCAGGGGAGGGACCAATCTCGGCATGGAGATAGCTCTTTCTGAACTGCAACCTCTGTTTGCAAAAATCCGGACATTGCCTCTTATTTGAAAAAGCGCCCGGACAGAGGGTGGAGGATCAAAAACAAGAAAACGTTTGGGGAAGACCCAGATGTATGGTAACCCTATGTGAGTATCTTCCTCTCTCAGTAATGCACTGTTAACAGGCCCAATCCTGAGCTGGGACTTGTCTACTGACCTTTTACCGCAGGTGTAAGAGAGTTATGAACTGAGCCCTGATCTGTAATTTATCTGTTATAAATTTCATAAACTGCAGGGATTTGTTTCATTGTCAGGGAGGGTTTCCGCCAATGTTTGTGTCCCTTAAGAAGCTGATATGGGTGAGGGATGGAGAACTTAGTTGATATAGTTTCAAACCCCACCCCACTTCTCTCAGTTTTAAGGGTTATTTTTGTAGGAGAAATAACTTTCTAATCCAAAAATTGTTTGCTATACATTCTCTCAATCATATCCATCTCAAAGAAAATGAGAGAAAATACTATGCTGTATTCATCTTTCCCTGTAATACCAGACCTTTTTTAGCTATAACACCTTAGCAGTTCCCAACATTTCTGTTTTTGGCAATGGACTTTATGCTGGAAAATTTTTATTTGTCCATCATCAAAGATGAAAGTATTTTTTCATTTCTTTAAGTCAAAGTGAAAATAGAATGTGGGTACTAATATCAAAGCTAAGTAAATTGATATCTCAAACTGTGTGTACTTTATTGATGCACACAGTAAAAATCATGAGCATGAGATGACTCAAAAGCATTGTGAATAAACATTTTTAGATTTATATTAAAATATGTAAATAGTTATTTTATCTGAAACCTGCTGTGTAAATTATGCATTTTTTCATGATTCGGGCTTTGGCTTTAAGTGACTAGTGATCCATTCTCACCTCTTACCTCCCTCCTCCCCAAATTAAAACATTTTAAATCCATGTACTGAAGACTCTATTATTCTTTATTTAGGAAGGGGCAAAGGAGTTTGCAGCTGCTCTGACTGCTGAGCGAATAAAGACACCACCAAAGCGCCCAGGTGGCCGCCGAAGAGGAAGACTTCCAAATAACACCAGCAGGCCCAGCACACCAACAATAAATGTGTTGGAATCAAAGGACACAGATAGTGACAGGGAAGCAGGAGCAGAAACTGGAGGTGAAAATAATGATAAAGAGGAAGAAGAGAAGAAAGATGAAACATCCAGTTCCTCTGGTGAGGCCAATCAATGCTTTAATAAGAAATGGATTGTGAGGAGAGGTCTCAAACCATAATTAAGCAACCTTAGAAGCCACACATTTTTGGGTGTATTTGGACTTTTAATTTAATTAGAAGATATGGGATAGTATCTTTATCACAGAGAGCCTTATAATGAAAGTTCAGAATAACTTCATTTGTTTGGCACTGTCTCCTGAATACTTTCAGAAGCTAGACTGTGCTACTGTGCTAGACTGTGAATTCTTCCCACTGTCTGATTATAGCTTTTGTCTGTAGATGTGTAAAAACTTCTGTATGTGGTGTCTTCTCACTAAAAAAAAAACAGGACTTTGTTCTGTTACAGTTCACACATAACTTGATGTTTTTAAGAGTCATGGAAACTTAAATTGTGAGAGAAGCCTCAACCTGATTGATGCTCTTGATGTTGCAGAGGCAAATTCCAGGTGTCAGACACCAATAAAGATGAAGCCAAATATTGAGCCTCCTGAGAATGTGGAATGGAGTGGTGCAGAAGCCTCGATGTTCAGAGTTCTCATTGGCACCTACTATGACAACTTCTGTGCAATTGCTAGATTAATTGGGACCAAAACATGCAGGCAGGTAAGAAGTGAAAATTGCTTATTTTGGTGGCAGCATGCTATTTTCAAAACTGGATAGAAAATATATGTTAATACTCATTCTTATAAGAGAATTTATTAACCAACTTGGTTTTCCTGAGAACCCTGTCTTCTCTAATTTTTAAAAATTTGTACAATGAATTTTAGTGATTTCAATGTATCATACAATTTAAAATACACAGCTATTTTTATTTGATCATTTAAGATCAAATAAGATAAAATAAGAAATATATCTATAAAGGGAAGAAATTTTGTGGCTTGTTATAATTTGTAAGGTGTTGGAGGAAATCATTCTAACATAATAGAAAGCTTCATTTTCTATAAGTGAGATATATGTTATGGTATCTCTTGCTAGGTGTATGAGTTTAGAGTAAAAGAATCTAGTATTATTGCTCCAGTTCCTGCTGAAGATGTTGATACTCCTCCAAGAAAGAAGAAGAGGAAGCACAGGTAAATCTGTTAATAAATAACCTTAGAAGCTAAACATGATAACCCATAGGACAGGGGTTCTCAACCTTTTTTTCTTTCTGAGCTCCCCCAACATGCTATAAAAACTCCACGGCCCACTTGTGCCAGAACTGTTTTTATGCACATAAAAGCCAGGACCAGTGTTAATGGGTAGCAAGGAGGACAACTGTCTGGGGCCCCATGCAGCTAAGTTGCTCAGGCTTCAGCTTCAGCTGTTGGCTCGGGGCCCCAGGCTTCAGCCTCATGAGGTGGGGCTTTGGCTTTCTGCCCTGGGACCCAGCAAGTCTAATGCCAGCCCTGTTTGGCAGACCCCCTGAAACCTGCTCCCCGGGGACCCCGGACCCCTGGTTGAGAACCACTGCCAAAGGAGACTTATTGAACCAGCAGTACACAAGTAAGGTCTTTGAAAGAAAAGGCTGCTTATTTCTTCTTCTCATTCCTTTGCTTTCAAAGAACACAAATGAAACAAAATTGTCCAATTTCTCAACAACAAAAAAACCAAAAGAAAACCCCAAAACTGTTCTACCTTTATAAATAGTCAAGTTCTTCACAGGTGCTTATAGGCTTATTGCAACAAGTAAATTCAAGTTGGGGTTAGATTCACATTATTCCAGACAAATGTTATAATAATCAAAAATTCACATTAGTGTAGAATAGGTTAGGTTTTGTTGAATTAAGAAAAAAAAAAAAAAAGCAAAAATAAAAAAACAAGAAAAAAATTTTTTTTTTTTTAAAAAAAAAAAAAAAAAAAAAAAAAAGATTCCTTGGGTTTTTTTAGAAATAACACTTCAATAATGAAGTCATGTGACTATAATATGTCATTTCCCAATAGTCTGAATCAGTAGTGAATAGAAGATATTCTGCAAATTAGTATGCAGATTTTGTCCATATGGTAAAATGTAATGCTTCAAACAAGCAATAACCTGTAATATGCTGGAAAAGTAAGACACACATCCTCCCTTTAAAAAACACAACAATTCTTGATCACCTACATAGACTCAGACATTCCGGCTTATTTACCAACTAGATACTTAGTTGAAGAACCATGCTAGGAGGCTACTAAAGTTCCAGTACAAGACAAAGGTCATATGGCAACTTATCTACGTTTATTGATATAAGTGATAAGGAAA
Organism: Terrapene triunguis; assembly: GCF_002925995.2. Classification (NCBI taxonomy): domain Eukaryota; kingdom Metazoa; phylum Chordata; order Testudines; family Emydidae; genus Terrapene; species Terrapene triunguis. The sequence goes on along the minus strand of NW_020664530.1, from coordinate 7,312,418 downwards.
GCTGTTATAAGGCTCTTTCTGAGAATATAAAAAGCCCATCCAAAATTAACTTTCTAAAAGTTTTTTAAAATGCCCCTCTTTCCTCCCCCCCCTCCCTGTTTCTTGTCTATCTACTTTGCAACATCTGAACACTTTTGATAGTGACAATTTCTTAACTAAAAATCTGGGGTCCAACAGAAACCCAAGCATGGGACAATTCTGTGTGTGTTCTGGTGCATGTTTTTATTCCTAGAAGGGTGAGAGGGGAAAAAAGGAAGAGAGAACCCTCAGTAGCCAAGAGATCTTTGAAAAACTTCTTTCTATTTTTCCCAAATGGCTGCCTGTTTCTCCCCTCCCCCTACTTTTTCCAGCAATTAATCCCTATTACTTTCCTGGCTCCTCTCTACCTGTTTCATAGCCTTCTTGCTCAAGGAGAGCCTTCCATTGATCTTAGTGCAGAAGCTTCGACAGCGATAAAATGAACTGACTGCTTGTAGTGTAGAGAGACAATCAAACCAGGGTAGAAAAGGGGGTCAGTGAGCAGCTGGAAGCGGTCCTGCTCTGTTCAGATCACAATAGTACCATTGCTCCCTCTGCTTCATAGCTCTCAACTGTCCTGAGGCATTTGGTGGGCAAGATTTTCAAAATCTGAAATTGTCCAGCCAAACTGGACAGTTGGCAGCTCTGTCTAGGAATGTTGTTAGCTTTGAATTCTGGTTTTCTCTGTTATTCTGGTTCATTGGGTGGGGAAGTGCTATACACCAGTGTGTTCTTTCTGACTGGTTGCCAATGTGTCCGTGATAAGTGATTTCAGGGGGTCTTTACTGCTTTTACAACATCTCATTGGATTCTGCATTTTACTATGTCAGCTCAAAGATTAATGGGTTACTTTTCCTCCTATGTAAGAAGAATCTTGAGTAAAACAAAACAATATTGTCAACACTTGTTCATGATGGTTTTCTTGTTTCTCTGCCTTCTTGGGAGAGATGCAGCTAGAGGTTTACAAGTGGCTGAAACACTGTGAATGAAGAGGTAGAAAGTGTTCTTTATGTTGTTTCCAGTCTAAATCTACTGTACCGGAGCCAGGCTGCTTAAATTGTGTTGAACAACCTGTCTCTGACTCTCCTAATTTTGGGACATGGCTTTCATTGCAGGCTCTCCAGAGCCTGCTGCACGCTCCAGTTCCTTTCTGCCAGAAGACAGCAGAGAGCCTGAAGAACAATTCATAGTGGCTTCGTACGTTCACAGGCACCATCCTTCTGAAGGAGAACTCCATTCGTAGAGGAGAAAAAGCAGCAGCAGCAGGCTCAGTTAGGAGCCTTTGTAACATCTTTCCTACCTGACTTTTTCATTAAGCTTTCTGTTCAGTCTGGGTGGCCCCTCTACCAATATGCTGAAGCCGTCTTGCAAGCCAAACTGCTACTATTTACTCCACATGAGCACTTCCAAACTTAACTTCCTGCAGCATCGGGTTCCCACACCATCTTACATGCCAGTCTGCTCAAAGAATGGAAAGCCTAGTAGGAAATACAGCCTGCTCATTGCTGAGAGCAGTTTCCTTCTCTCCTTACTATGCCAAAGTCTTTTAGATTCCTGATAATGCTGTGCTAAAGAGAGAGGAAAACTTTCTTTTTACACCTCTGTTGTAGGAGCCTAATAACTTCAGTTGTCCTGAGGTGTCTTTTTATGTACCATCTCTGCAGCCCAACAGTTTGTAAAAGCTATTCTTCCTAATTAAACCGAGAAGACAGCTCTGTATAAGAGACAACCAGTTTAACAACTTAAATAAAGAGCAACAATTCCACCAACTCAAAAGAATGTGACCATACACTGAGATGAGAAGAAATTGGTACTTTAGTCATTCATTCTGACATGCTTACATGCATATCTAGTTGATATGAATGAAATAGTCATCAGTCTCCCTCTGATCTCACTGGATTAATAATGATCAGCTGTAATGAGTTGTTTTCCCTCATTAAATAGGACTTGACTTGATTTCTTAGACTAAACTTAAGAGAAGAAATATTCTTGATGATTTTCTATCCAGATAGATTTCATTTGAATTCTTCTTTCTGTCCTTATTCTTCAGGGATTGGTTCTTCATAGCACCTAGCTATAGCTTTTCTATATTATTCTGCCCAGGATACTGAGTATCTTGGCCAAAGTATCATCGTGGCCTGGCAAGCAGTGTGGCTGATGTCTTGACCCAAATTACTTGCATTCCCCTGTAAAAGGCTGCATCTTTAGAGCGAGTCTAGACACGGCATCTTTAAGGAGTCTAATGAGAACAAAAGCAGAAAAGCAAAAACCTGCTTTTCCAACCGATCTAACTGCATATATCAGTTGAATTTTCATTTCTAAACTCGAGACCGATTCAGTGTTGTCCTCATGCCTTTACTGTGGATAGATTTTAGCAGTTTCCCCAGAAATGTCTATAGCTGCTATCCGGTTGATGTCAGCATCTTCTGGATTTTTAGCCAGAAAGGTCAACATATTTGACAAACAATTTCAGTAATCAGAAGTGAACATAATCCAGAAGCATTCAGTTATTAAATGCACAGGCAGGCAGGAACCAGATGTAGAGATCAGTTTGTCTCCCACTTTGTTGGAGATCAGCCATCAGTAATTGGCCTATTGTTCTTGATACCTGGATTTAGGAATAACACTTTTGAATGCTTTCTCACCTTCCAACATGTATTTATATACTGAAATTGCTCTTGCCTGGAAGATTCTCCAAGTACCACTTCTTGGTAAGCCTACCTCACCTGGCTTGTTGTTTGCAACACCTCCTGACTATTACTGGGGAGAATGGGAGAAGTGGCATGTACAGTAAGAGGAAATTACTCACTAGTAATTGTTTGTCATGGTCCAGTATTTATTCCATCCTACATCCCTTGGGAAACATCACTTGAAGTTCCTCTATTTTATACTATCCTACTACTACTTTGCTGTGGAAATCTCCCACTTGATACTTTTGCCTCTTTGCTTCCTGGTAGTTGAAAATACAACATTGTCTGGTGTTGCTGAGTAGGATGGGAGAAGAGATAACAAACAGAATTACTGGTGAGAAATCTCTCACCCCCACCACTTGTCCTATCCCCAGTATGTCACTCGTTGAGGCCATTAAAGGAAAGGTGCAGTGCTTCCAGGCAACCTTCCACCTCTTAGTCATTCAGTTTCTGAAAGCCACCATGCTAATCTTAGGGTTTATGTTGCCACCCATCGCCAGTATCAAAGAGCACTAGTCAGACCTCTAGTTATCCCAGTTGGCCCATGTTGAAGCATTCACTTGGTCCCTAATGTCATCTTTAATTCCCCCTCTGAACTCATGATCACAATATGCCTTTAATCCTTTACTCTCAAAGTACTGTTTTGGTGGCCCTAGTCTCCTTCAGAAGAGTCAGTGAGCTGGCATAATTCATCACAACTTCCATATCTAATTTTCTACCACGTAAAGTTATTTTGGTTCTGATCTTGGCCAAAGTGTTAATCTTTCATTTTAATCCATCTCCTTGCCAAATTTTCTATGAAATCTAATGCACCCTTAGAAAGGAGGTGGCACACCTTGGACCTCTGCAGGACATTAGTACTGTATATACTCGTTCATAAGCCGAATATTTTCGGTAAAAAAGTGACTCATCAAAGAGTGGGGGTCGGCTTATAAATGGGTTTACACCAAAATTTGATGATTTTAAACTCTATGGAATCATTGAATTGAATATCTAATACATTGTTTACTTGGAGCGTCTGCAGGCGCGGCTCTCTGTGGCTGCGGTTCGCTGTTCCCAGCCAATGAGAGCTGTGGGAAGTGGCGCGCTCTCATTGGCTGGGAACGGCAAACAGCGGACACTAGGAGCTGAGGGGCTCTTGCCTGCAGATGCTCTAAGTAAACAAAACGTCCAGGCCCGCTAGCGGCTTACCCTAAGGGGCCAGGAGCCAAAGTTTGCCAACCCCTGAAATATAGGATCGGCTTATGAAAGGGTCATATAGTTTTTGCTATTTTTACCTATCCATCTTGGGGAGTCGGCTTATAAACGAACGGGCTCATGAACGAGTATATACGGTATGTTACTTTGTTAGAATTGGAGAAGTACTTAATTCATAGACACTTGATAATGATCAAAGGTCTGATTCAAGAGTCTTATCTATGAAAATCTTCCATTACCAGTAGGGAATTTGGCATACTACTAATCCATATTGTCATCTTGGGCCAAAAGAAGGAAAGCTTCTGTGGTGGAAGTATTGTTCAGCTGTGTAGTCTTTTCTACTTTTAACTAGTCTGGAGTGTTTGGCGAATGTAACTTGATTATACATGTGAGGTATATTAAATTTTCTGACTTGAAATCTTATTTCTCCCTTCAAGTAGTTGGGAAGCAGAGTTCTAGAGAGGTTCTATGTCTCTTAATTGAAGTAATACAGTGCAGAAATAGGAATTTTTACCTGTTTATATCCTTTTACTTCAGTATTATACCCGCTTGGAGTGACCTACCTTGAAAAGGAATTAAATCTGTTTTGTATAACCTTTTTTCGAAGAAAAATTATAAATCTGATGAAATTAAGAACCTGAACTCTGAGTCTCATAGTTACCTTGACAAGAGTCTACTTAATTGGATGGAGAACAGGTTAACGCATATTTAATATAAGCTAGCTGTGTGGAGAATCATGTTGCGTTTGGTTAAAGCTGTTGGGTACACAGGAGGAAAAAACAGTAATCCGTCAGAATCAAAATTGACGTAATGCTGTGCAGAAAGGAAATAGGTAGAAATTCCTATTTGGTTAAACATATATTTAAATGTATTTAAGCTTTGAAAGAAGAACTTCTGGGTGTTTGTAGTCATTGGAAAGAAATGCAGATTCATGGTTCTGTGCCTTAAACATTTGAATCTACCATGAGAATTTCTCACTACGCACAACACTCTGCATTACGTGGACCAGTTACAATAATTAACGCTCTCTAGAAATGGAGATCTATACAGAAGCAAATTGACAGTCCGTCCCATAGTCACAAATAATAGAAATTTAATGTCGGTATTTAAACGTATGAATTAACTCCTTGGGAATATAAATTTAGGATATCCTGGCTGCACATGATTTAACTTTATTATGGTGAAACTTGGTAGTTGAATTAGTTTTAACTGCTAAAGAAACAATATATTGGAACTACAGCTTTAAAGCAAAATTAAAAACACTGGTTTCTAACATAATTTTTAGTAGATTGTAAATCTCCTCAAGCACGTTGATGTCACCAGATTTTAGCAGTAAACTGGGCTAGTGTGGAGGTTCTCCAGTAAAACTTCGATGTAGAAGGTTTAGGAATTCTTGTTACAGAAGACTTTCCCAGTTAAATGATGTAGGTACCTAGAACTGCAGCTACATTCCCCAGCCCAGTACAGGAGGAGTTCCTGTCAACCTTCTTGTGTTTGTTTTGTGTTTTTGCAGGTTGTGGGCTGCTCATTGCAGAAAGATACAGCTGAAAAAGGGTTAGCATCTTTCCATTCAACTTTGTCCTGAATTTTTAAGATCCTACTAATGTTTTCTGAATGATGTTAGGCCATTTTATACTTTTCATGGGGAGTCGGGGGTCACAAGGAGACTGAAGAATAGTAACCATACATTACTGATATAGCAGGGACAGAGGATATTCCACATTGTTTATGCAGCTGTTCAGAAAAGCTTTGCATATTTTAAAAGAAAATAAAACTAAATAGGAAGGAGGCAATGAATTCATAACACTTTAGGCAGGCCTTGTTATAGTGCAAATAACACAGCACAACTGTAACTGTGATGAGCTGCAGTTGTGTGGGTTTTTTATTTTGAAAGATGCTCTAGAAATTTGTGGGGATGGGAGAGACTTTGATTAAAGAATAATCTTCTGTTCAGAGGTGGATTTTATTTTATTTTATTTTTTGCTGCTTGGTTGTAAACTGAAACAGATATAATATTATACAACTACACCTAAACCAGCATAAGTGCTAGTGGATTGAAGGCAGTTATTAATTTATATATCACCCAAAGTCTATTAGCTGCTGTACAGATAAAGCGAAAGACAAGATTCCTGCCTTCAAGAGCTAGGGCTTATCATCACAGGGAAATTGACCAGCAGAAATATAGCGGTATAATTGTATGGGTATTGCTAAGCAGTATAATTCCTCTTGTGGAATAAAAATGACCTTAGTTTAGATCAGTGGGGGCAGCCTGTGGGCCACACACGGCCCATCAGGGTAATCCGCTGGCAGACTGCCCAACAGTTTGCTTACATTTGCATGGCTGCCCGCAGCTCCCAGTGGCCAGTTTGCTGTTCCCAGCCAATGGGAGCTGCGGGAAGCGGCAGCCAGCACATCCCTGTGGCCCGCGCCACTTCCTGCAGCTCCCAGTGGCCGGGAGCGGTGAACTGTGGCCACTAGGAGCTGCAGGCGGCTGTGCAAATGTAAACAAACTGTCTGGTGGCTCGCCAGCAGATTACCCTGATGGGCTGCATGTGGCCCAGAGGTTGCCCACATACAGAGCTATAGTTTTCACAGGTGCCAGCTTCTAATTTTCCCTGGGGGCGCTCAACCCCTGCTCCGCCCCAGGCCCCACCTCTTCACCCCTTGCTCCACGCCTACTCAGCTCTTTCTGCCCACGAGCGTGCCCCGTCCCCGCTCCTCCCCCTCCCAACTCCTCCTGCATGCTGCTGAACAGCTGTTCCAAGGCATCCCAGGGCTGCTGGGGGCGGGGGGGGGGGGTTGATCGGTGGGGGGCCGCAGGTAGGCAGGAGGAGGGGGGGGAAGAGGAGCTTGGCTGCCGGTGGGTGCTAAGCACCTGCTAATTTTTTTCCATGGTTGCTCCACCCCTGGAGCATCCATGCAGTCGGTGCCTATGCTAGTAATATTATACAGCTATAGTTCTGCTCCTCAATTCCCACTGTAGACGAGCACTTAGGTTCTAAATACACTACAAATTAGTAATATGAGGGGTGAGGTGCAACAGCAAGCAAGCAACTCAGTAATTAAGTTAACATGCATCTTGTTAATGCCACAATTTTTGTTTCGTGTACTTTTCTATTATTAATACTTTGAGAAGAGTAGGTTTGATAGGCCTTTTTTGTTTAAGTGAATTTTAAGACGGGACTTCCCATTTGAAATTTTTGGTTAAACAAAGTTAAAGTTCTTTCATTCTTAATCTTTTCAAATTATTACTATTTTTATTCAGATGGGTCATCCAATCATGTTTACAACTATCAGCCATGTGATCATCCTCGTCAGCCTTGTGACAGCTCATGTCCTTGTGTAATTGCTCAGAACTTTTGTGAGAAGTTTTGTCAGTGCAGCTCAGAATGTAAGTAATTTTGGAAGGCATCTGCAATTGAGTGTCTTTTTGTAGACTAGTTTCA
>NW_020664530.1:7274897-7304967 GCF_002925995.2 Terrapene triunguis | reverse complement strand
CCCCCTTTTTTTTTTTAAAGCATTATTTCAGGTTATGTCTAGGTGACCAGAACCATAAATGATGACATTACAAGAAAGGAGTGAAAGTGCTTTTTAGTTAGTCTGTTTACATTTCTTTGGTTGTCTTAACTCCTGTTTAACTTTAATGGCTAATTACACTTTGAATAGAGTCTTTATTATAAATTCAGCACCCTCACCCATTCAAGTAGGGAGTTAAAAGCTCAAAATAAATACTCTGCCTCCAAGTGGTCCTCCAACAAAACCAGGGAAAAAAAACACTTTGCCTTACTGATATTTCTAAGGTAAGAAACAAGGGCGTACACACACCATTAAGGAGCAGTGAGTTGGTTATTCTTGAATATAAGGCCTGTGTAAAGAAACTTACCATGCCTCTGTTTAAAGGAACAGTTTCAAAACTAGTGCATATGGTGAGCACTGCTTCATTCAGTAGAAGACTGCAGAGAAAATACTCTTAGGGTATGTCTACTCAGCCCATGGTAATGAGCCTCCTGGCCTAGGTCAACTGGCTCAGGCTAGTGCTCCAAAAATAGCTATATAGATAGTACTTGGAGGTTATGGCTGAGGCTGGAGCTCAGACTGTGGGGAACCCCCCCCCCCCCCCCAAAAAAAAAGGCTTCAGAGCCCAAGCTGCAATGTCAAAGTGCTGTCTACATCGCTATTTTTAGAGCACTAGCCTGAGTCTGTCAACCTGGGTGGGAGGCTCACAGCTGCAGGCTGCGTAGTCATACCCTGCCTGACACTGTTCACTTTGTATTAACCTTCAGTATTGGGGAATTGAGACATCTGGAGCAAGGAATCAATGTATTTTTGCTAAACTTTAGGACATGAACTGAGATTCTTTTTTCATGTTTACTTATTTGTTTTTCTTTTCTCTTTAAAGGCCAAAACAGGTTTCCTGGATGCCGCTGCAAAGCACAGTGCAACACTAAGCAGTGTCCATGCTATCTGGCTGTACGTGAATGTGATCCAGACCTCTGTCTGACATGTGGAGCAGCCGATCACTGGGACAGCAAAAATGTTTCTTGCAAGAACTGCAGCATTCAGAGGGGATCCAAAAAGGTGTATATGCTTACCTTTCTACACACACGCCTTCCCATCTCCACTGTTTTTGCCTTTTTACATCATGTGAACAATGAGGGGGGTGCCTAATATTGTTTTCATGCCAAAAAATCCCCAGTGCAATGGAGTTTGGACTCTGCTGTGGTTTTTGTGGCCAACAAAAAGAGAGACTAGCCTGAAAGGGAAAATGGTTTCCACCTACTTTGCCATTCACAGTTATGTGCTACTTGACTCCTCTTTGTACAGCTTATTATGCAACTTGTGCCACTATGGAATGGAACATCTACTGTTTTCTTCAATACTAACTTGTGTGCAAAATATGTAAACTTAAGCTGAGCATCACCTCTTGTAGGGTGAAAAAAATATGCATTTTAAAGCACTAGTTCATGGTTTCCATAATCAGCTTAATATTAAAGTGGTAAATATTGCAGTTGTACAAGCAGACTTTTGCAGTCTTAAAAATCTCTTAATTTACCAAGTATCGTGTTAGTCTGGATCTTTAAAAGCAGCAAAGAGTCCTGTGGCACCTTTTAAACAAGCTACCTTTAAACATGCATCCGAAGAAGTGGGTATTCACCCATGAAAGCTCATGCTCCTATACGTCTGTTAGTCTATAAGGTGCCACAGGACTCTTTGCTGCTTTTAATTTACCAAGTTTTTTTAATATTCTGATCTGGAGGCCTTTAGTACAGACAGATACAGTTTTGCATGTATCTTGTTACTTGGATTTGTAACCAAACAATTTCTACCCCGTGGCCACTTCTACCCTGGAATGTTTGTTTCATTAGCACTGTACCTGGTCTCCTTTATGTGCACCTTCTCCCCCCCCCACCCTCCCTTCCCAAATGTTAGTGACTATGTATGTTTATCATTTAAGCTGAACATTCCAGAAAACCCAAGTCAGATGATACGTTTCTTGTTTCTCCCCTTCTCTAGCATTTGCTGTTGGCACCTTCAGATGTGGCAGGCTGGGGAATTTTCATCAAAGATCCCGTACAGAAGAATGAATTCATCTCTGAGTACTGTGGTGAGGTAAGGAAAGATAGTACTTTCAAGTCAGTGGTTTTCAACCTTTTTTCATTTGCGGACCCCTCAAAAATTTCAAATGGAGGTGCGGACCTCTTAGGAAATCTTAAATAGTCCAAAGGACCACAGGTTGAAAACCACTGCTTCAAATGTATGTTTTAATCGTTGCAGCTGTACGTTGGCAAAAGAGTAAGAAATTTGTTTTTTATTCATAGATGTCTCACTAAAATATTCAAGGTCACTTTCTTCAGTGATGTATCAGTTTGTGACCTTGACTAATTATAAAGCAAAATTGGTTAAATAATGTCTCCAGGCGTGGGAACTAGCTTGTTTGTAGATTTAGTACCCTTTTGTGGAATAAAGGAATGTTATACAATAATTCACAGCAGGTTTCAAGGTCTTGGCATTGCCCAGAGAATAAAAGCTTCCCTAGCAGTATCAACCATGGATTCAGCTATGCATAGTAGATGCTACTTTTCCACTGGCAAGATTTTTTCATGACTTTTGGGTGCCTGTGAGGATGAGGCTGGAAGAGAGGATGGATCTAAAGCAGGGTTTCTCAAACTTCATTGCACCACGACCCGCTTCTAACAACAAAATTACTACATGTCCCCAGGATGGGGGACCCAAAGCCTGAGCCCACCAGAGCCCCGCCACCGTGGGCAGGGGGACCAAAGCCCAAGGGCTTCAGCCCCTGGCAGGGGGCCTGTAACCTGAGCCCCGCCCCCTGGGGCTGATGCCTCAGGCTTGGGCTTCGGTCCCAGGCCCCACCAGGTCTAATGCCAGCCCTGGTGACCCTGTTAGAACAGTCCTGACCCACTTTGGGGTCCCAACCCACAGTTTGAGAAACACTGATCTAAAGAGCAGTCCCAGTTAAAGCACATCTGGAGTTTCTTGCAAAATCATTTGACTGCCAGCATAAGACGCTGCCAAGATTCAGTAGGCAAGACTGCCCTCTCACCTGCCCCAAATGTAGATATCAGGCTGTGTGAAAGGGAGAACTAAGGCCCAGAAGTGAGTGTCCTGTACAGAGTGAATTGATTTAAATCAAAGCAACTTATATTGTCATTTTCAATCACAATATGATTAAATCATGTTGTGCATTTGTACGTTAGTTATTTTCCAAGTGAAAGGTTGATCCTTATTGGTTGGTAACTATTAAACATGTTGATTTGCGACTAAGTAGTCTTTACACTAAATTTGGTGCTTCTTTTTACTAACCAGGAGAATACACTATAGCTGTACATATTTATTTAAGCAGTTATGTAGCTTAACTTGCATTTAGATTTTTAATGTTTATTTTTAGAAAATGGTGAAGATGCATTTCTTCTTTACTAGATAATTAATTAACTTTTATATCAAGCTCTATTTTCAGATTTGATTAAAAATGCACAAAAGCAGCTTTAAATTTTTTTAAAATAGTTTTATTTAATCTTAAAAGTGTGCTGGATATGTAAGAGGAAAAAAATTACCAAAAGTTTATCAAAACATATTTTGTAGTTAAAACTGATTTATTAAAGGAAGTAATTATCTGTTAGTGAATTGTACTGATTGTTTCCCGTCGCCATGACCTTTAAGGTTTCAGAACTAGTAGATCTCATCCTCACACTTAGTTTTTATTCATAGATTGGAAGAGGAAAACAAGCTTTCCTGCTTTTTCAACTGTGAATGAACTAGTTGAATAAACTGAATCAAAGAAAATATTCTCTCTGAACCTGTAGAAGAGGCTATTGGTTTAGCACTTCAACAAATTGGTTCCAGATGCTTAGCCAGTGACTTCTACCAGTTCAGTGGTTTCACCTTTCTTAAAATGTGGCAGCAAACATGTACTGCTTAATATTATTTTATGTATTTAATTTAAATGATTATAAGCTTAGGCTTTAACATAAATTGTCTATTTCAAAATTAATTTTAAATGGGTTGAATTGAAAAAACTTGGGTTTTGATTTTTTTTTTAACGTTAAGTTTATATATCTTTAGAGAAACAGAATTATAAAATATGTCTTCCTTATAGGCTGAACTGATAGTGCTGTTTTGGGCTACTAAATAAGAGAGCCCTAGTTAATGTAACTTTGTATGGCTGAATTGGAAATGTCTCCAAGATGACAGCTATAGACTTTTATTCGTCTTGCAGTCATCGTCTTTGCATCCACCCAAAGAATAGCATAGTCTAAGACCACTTGTCAGCCTTAGCTGAAGTGTTAGTTTTCCTTGTCTTAATTCCACTTGCCGTATAAACTTCATTCCAGAATGGGAAAAGTTAGGATTCCAGTTATGATGGGCTTTAGATGTGGAACATGCTTGAGGCTGTAGGCTATTTCCATTACAAGCTGAAAAATAAGTGGCCTTTTTTTATATGTAATATTTCTTTCAGATTATTTCTCAGGATGAGGCAGACAGAAGAGGGAAGGTATATGACAAGTACATGTGCAGCTTTCTATTCAATCTGAATAATGGTACGTATGTCTAGCTATCGTTTTAATTGACACAACTAAGATTTTCAAAACCTCGATTTAGCTGCCACCTAACCCAGCAGGCACCTAAGTTTGTGCAGGTGGCATGAACAAAACTACCTAAGTTCTGCCACTGCTGAGTGGCCATGTTCACTTCTGGGTCCGGGTGTGATTCTCAGAGTAGGTGATCCCTGCCTATCTCACTTGCGGGGCCCGATCCAGGCATACCTACCACATTGGGCCTCATGTGCATGTAGAGTCCTCTGTAGCTGTCTTTTGTGAAAGGGTCTGTCCAAGAATCAGGTGCCTAAAAACCTTTGATAGATGGAGCTTAAGCCCCATCTCTTTCTTTAGCATTTCCTACTGCCTAGCTTAGGCCCCTCCCTGCTCAGCTTGCTGGCTTCTGAAAAATCAACTGCGGATTCTACGGGACAGCATGGTGCTTAAGTTAGGTGTCCCAATGCTCACTGTTGCACTGCCTAAATCGCTTTAATCTCCCATATGAGGAGAGATTAAAGAGGCTAGGACTCCTCAGCTTGGAAAAGAGGAGACTAAGGGGGGATATGATAGAGGTATATAAAATCATGAGTGATGTGGAGAAAGTGGATAAGGAAAAGTTATTTACTTATTCCCATAATACAAGAACTAGGGGTCACCAAATAAAATTAATAGGCAGCAGGTTTAAAACAAATACAAGGAAGTTCTTCTTCACGCAGCGCGATGTCAACTTGTGGAACTCCTTACCTGAGGAGGTTGTGAAGGCTAGGACTATAACAGCGTTTAAAAGAGAACTGGATAAATTCATGGTGGTTAAGTCCATTAATGGCTATTAGCCAGGATGGGTAAGGAATGGTGTCCCTAGCCTCTGTTTGTCAGAGGATGGAGATGGATGGCAGGAGAGAGTTCACTTGATCATTGCCTGTTGGTCCACTCCCTCTGGGGTACCTGGCATTGGCCACTGTCGGTAGACAGGATACTGGGCTAGATGGACCTTTGGTCTGACCTGATATGGCCGTTCTTATGTTCTTTGTGGATCTAGCCCGAAGTGCTGCAAAAAATTCATAAAGGAAGCTTTTTATATAAAGGTCAGCATATTTTAAAGAGCTTGTAGATCTGGAAAGAAAGATGAGATCCGTCTAATTTAGAAACATCATTGTACATCATTTGGGCAGGAGATGCATGGAGGTGGAATGTGTAAAGATTCTCAGCAGGTGGAAACATCAATTTTAGGACATTCAGAATGTTGTTTAACTACGCTGCCATGATATTTTAATATGGCAAATTGTTAGCCTTTCCTGAGGAAAAGTTAACATCGGAGAAGGTTTTTCAAAATTACTTTCACGTGTGAAGCTGAACACACTAAAGTTATAACCTGGCAGGTGCATAAAATAGGATATGTGCTGTACAGCATTTTCTCAGATGTGCTTAGAAAGCTCTTTAGAGGAAACCTGTTCTAACTGCTTACATTCTCTTCTAGATTTTGTGGTTGATGCAACACGCAAGGGTAACAAAATCCGATTTGCAAACCATTCAGTAAATCCCAACTGCTATGCAAAAGGTAATACCAGAAAAAGTAAATCTAGGATTAGTCTAACAATACATGAAGCATCATTATTGTAGAATGTTGAATACATGTTTAAGTGGTGGCAGAATGTGTAAATACAAATAAGTCATGCAAATATGAGCTAAGACCCTGACCGTATACTTTCTCTCTTTTTTTTTAAACAGTTATGATGGTTAATGGAGATCACAGAATAGGTATATTTGCTAAGAGAGCCATTCAGACTGGTGAAGAGCTGTTTTTTGACTACAGGTTGGTAGATTATAACAAGATCTTCATTCTAGGGCCACTGTGGCCAAGCCTGATTTTTTTTGTCACATTGAACCTTTAATATCTGAGATTTGATAATGTATTTAGATGTCTCACCTTTTACTGAAATCCATCTTTGGGTCTCAGCAGATTGCTTATGCCAGCAGTTGTCTTCATCACTCAAATGCTGGGATTTTGCTGGTGAAAGAGACAGCAATGCACTTGGGGCACGTCTGACTCTGAAACTCATAGGCACAGTCTAATTAGTCAGAACCTTGCACACTTGAAGCCCAGGCTTTATAGGGAGGAATATCACCATATGTACGGAAGAGACAAGGATGGAACAAGTAGCTGAACTTTATGTATTTTTTTCCTCCAAACAACGTATCCAAGTTTGCCAATTACAAAAGACCAGATCTACACTAGAACTTTTGCCAGTAAAATCTGTCAGGGGTGATTGAGACATTTTTATACTGGCATAAAAGTGCTTGTGATTTTTTTTTTTTTTTTTAAATTCCCAAGCAAAATAAAACATTTGTGCCACTGGTGCTTTTCTAGTATAGATTAGGCTTAAGTCTCCTGCTATAAACACACATGGAGCAAACAGCTGCTCCATTCATTGTCTAGTGCTGACTGCACACTGGGCCAGATTTTTAAAGATAGTTAGGCATTGCTCTGTTTAGTGTTGCAAAGCCTAAATGATTTCGACAGCTAAGTCCTGTATCCAAAAGTGACTTAAGAGTAGCTTTAAAAATCTGGCCCACAGTGATTGCCATTCATGGGAACACAGGACTGGAACAAACTTCCTGGGTCATCGAGTTCAGTCCCCTGCTATGACAGGCAACCCACCATCTGTCCTGTTTATATATTTATCAAATTAGTGCAAACCTGTTTCACTCCTCTGATGGTTAGAGACCATCTAATTTATTCAATTTATACTTAGCCTTGGAAGGGGTAGATTTTTATTGGCAAATTTCAGTAAACATTGTTTATATTTCCATCAGTCAAAATTTACAGATGGGCAAAGTGAGAAAAATGCTGCTTGAGAACTGGTTTGATTTCAAGATAATTATGTTGATATTCAAAGCTCTATAACAGTTAACACAAAGCAAACTATATGTGGTATTGTTCCTCCTCCTCTCTCCCCCCCAACTGAAATTTAAATTAAGTTTTTTAAAAAAAAGAGCTCCAAAATAAGCATTATCACCAGTTGAATGAAATTCCCCCAAGCCTATGCATACTGATTTCTACCCCCAAAGTCTCTGTTTTAACATGAATTGGGCTCTCACAACACTACTGCACTCTACCACCACCACCAAGGTTGTTCCTGTGTTTTCGTCTAGAGCAACAACTTAAATGCAAGGGCACAAAAGCAACAGAATTGTGTTCAACCTTTTATGTGATTAGTTCCCAATATCTTTGAGAGGCTCAGCCCCACTCCTCTTGAAGTTACTGATAGTGCTCAGCATGATACATATCAAATGAATAAAGTTGTATGTCTTTTCCCCCCCTCAGATACAGCCAGGCTGATGCACTGAAATATGTAGGCATTGAAAGAGAAATGGAAATCCCTTGATACCAGCTACCTCTACTTTTGAACAGCTGCCTTATCTCCAGGAATTTTCTAGTACTGTGGGCAATTTTAGAAAAATGATGCAATTTGAAATTCTGAATTTGCAAAGTACTGTAACAATAATTTATAGTAAATTTCAAAATCAACTTTTTATTGCCTTCTCACCAGCTGCAAAGTGTTTTGTACCAATGAACTTTTGCAATAATGCGGTGTGGTACATTTTTCAACCTTGAATAAAGGATACTTGAACTTCTTCATTTTGAGTGTATTTGAGCTATAATGGTGGTTCTAAGCAGTTAAAATAACTTGGTATATAAGGAATCTCTTGAGGGTACACAGTGCACTTAAAATCACACTTGTTGCTGCTTTTACCTTCTGTGTGGGACTTTCACACCATCAGCTGAGCAGTAAGCACAGGAAGACCGAATTAATGCAAAAACAAATCCACAAGGGGCTTTAAAGGATAAGTTAGTACCTGAACCTTGGTATTCACTTAAAAACTTCCAACTTGAAAATTAATCAGTTCAAATTGGGGCAGGCACAGACCCTTTCTCTAAACTGTATGTGGGGGCAACTTAATTGCCCTGAGTGACATTCAGCTAAGTTAGTCCAAGTTAAAGGTGTGCATTTAAAGTTTAGTTAAACTACACCTGTGTGGCGGCTGTTAAGCCTGAATTAAGGTTACTTTAGTTCTTACCTTACAACTTTTTCCCTTTGGAAGTGAATTAAATATGGAACAGTCTTTCACTCTGACCTAGTGCTTTAGGGCAGTGGCTCTCAACTTTTCCAGACTACCGTACCCCTTTCAGGAGTCTAATTTGTCTTGCATACCCCCCAAGTTGCACCTCACTTAAACTATTTGCTCACAAAATCATAATACAAGTCTCTCAGTACACTATTACTGAAAAATTGCTTACTTTCTCAATTATAAATCAAATCAATTGGAATAAATATTATACTTCTATTTCAGTGTGTAATATATAAACAAGTCATTGTTTCTATTGACTTCACTAGTGCTTTTTATGTAGCCTGTTGTAAAACTAGGCAAATGTCTAGATGAGTTGATGTACTCCCAGGGGCATGAGAACCACTGTTTTAGGGTATACTAGAGCCCATTGGCCTCCGCATACTAATACCTGCAAGTCTGAACTGGATTGATTTAAAGTGGCTTGTTTTTTTATAATAGTCCTACCTGATCCTGGCTGATTTACTACTGCACAGCCATCAAGTTTGCCAAAACAAAATACCTTTGAAAACAGGACAGCGCACACATTATGGAACTCAGCTGTACATAGAGAACTGATTGAAAGTTTGCAAGGGAACCGTTTTCCACTGGAAAATGCTGATTTGATTAAATCTAAATATATTGATCTTGTCAGTAACTTCCTACAAAAGTTGACATTTCACTAAGGTTCAAAATGAAACCTTTAAGGAAGGTCAAAACCAACTATTGTCAGTATATTATATTTTATTCTGTCCTTTAATTCCCAGATTCATCCTCCTTCAGTTGCAATAGCTGCTATTGCCAACCAGACATGCCAAACCTGGGGGGGGGGGGACCAAAAAAAGGGGGGGTGTTTTCGTGTAGCTTTTTTTTTTTTTTTCTGGCTCCGGGCAAGCAAGGGCAGGGAGAGCGTCAGGGGTGCGCAGCAGGCCTGTCCCAGACTGCACCCTGGGGGATCTAGGCAGAGTGTTGGGGTTCTTAGGGATTGACTTGTTTTGAAATGGGAGTAGCTTGATTTTTGGTTTAGTGTGAAAGTCAGGGTGCTTATTTACCATGGAAAAGTTGGCATCTGTGGTACCAACCCTTGGCATGAGTTGTCCGCTTTTGGTGCACAACAGCTGCCAGAGCTGTATCACTCAAAATTGCAGACAAGGGCGAGGATAAACTTTCACAAAGTAGATGAGCTCAGTATATGAATTTTACTGCAAGAAGTTACACACTGTGTATTCTAGTCATATGCCAGATGGGAGCACAGTTCTCAAACCCCAGTTTATAGCCCACAGTGATCTTTTGTGTATTAGTGACCTTGATTACACACCTCTGCCATATAAACCTCTCTGACAGCCACCACTGTGGCATTCCCAAACTGGTGCTATTAGCTTCGAGAAGGTAAGTGCTGCAATGGCAGCAGTACCCGTGGTATTCCCTCCTGCTGAAGTAATGCAGCAACGCATTATCCTAGGGCTAGACGAACTACTCTACAAGTTGTCTAATGTTAACTTCCATGGGTCTCTGGCTGACTGCTGGAACGACTATTTTTCAAAGCTCCAGCAGAAACCAAGAATTAATCGATATCGCATTACTGAAAAAAGGCTCAGGAAAACAGCAGGCCCGCAGCCTACAGATCTGTTACCACTCTGTACCCTTATCAGTACTTCGGGAGGTCTAGCAGAAATGGATAATTGCTGATCTGTTAATTTGGGTTCTCTACAGGGCATTTCAGAAAGTGGCTGTAAATCCATCTGCTAGCTCACTTTAACCAGATTTTTTTCTTCTGCTTCCATTTGTTGGTCCAGAGCACTCCTATCCCTTTGTCTACCCTTGTGTAAAAACTACATGACCAATTTATCGGAACACAGTTGATCTACACAGGCTGCAGTTTGAACAAGGAGCTTGGTAAGCCATAGCAGAACAATTGCACTTTGAACTAAGCCACCCCACTGCTCTGTATGCTGAGTTTTCAAAGTGTGTTCACAGTAACCATTTCTGGCATTGTAAACATTTTCTCCCCCCTCCATTTCTAGTTTTCCATTGGAAGGAGGACTAAAGTGCTGACTGTTCTGCAGAAACATTTTTGAATAAGTCTAACCCAAAACAACCACCACATACTTCCACTCCATGGCTTGCACACAAATCAGTGTGTCAAAAATGCAACACTTTAAAAAATAACCAGAGACAACATTCCTCAACTACAAATGGCATTCACCACTTTCACAGCAGGGTTTGTATTACTGTAAGGGCAGACTGCAGTGTGTTGACATAGGCTTAGTAGCAGCATGTACACACTCAGACAGAGATGGTTGTGACACAAGATGGTTTTTAAAGCCTTTAGCTCACTTGTAACAGCTCCGTACAATTCAATATGGTATAGTCATTTTTGCCACTCTTTCTTCATCTGGCAAATTTTTGTTAAGCCTTCGCTATGGCAAAGCAGCAGTGCTTTTGACAAAGCAAAACCAGAACAGTTTTATCCCCACTAAATGCTTCAAGTCTAGAAGACGCAGAGTTGCTAAGACAATCTCCTCACACATCGTTGTTAGCCACCTTTCTTCACTTCCCATAATAAACACTGCGAAGCAATGGGTATTGCTAAGAAAACGAAGGTTTAATGCTATGGTGTCTCTGCATTGCCGAGTGCAGAAGGTGCACCGGAAAAATCAAGATGGAGCTTCTGCTCACACTGAGGACTTGGAAACACATACTAAGAGCAAAAATTTATTTTCCATTTGTAGAGATAGTGAGTACAGAACTCCCACCATTAGGAAACAAAGTTTTGGCTTCCACAGCCAGATTATGTAAGTTTAAAGAAATAATGCTGTAGATGTTAGAGCTAGAGTCCACTTATTCCAATATGAAAAAAAGATTTAGCTAAATGTTACCAACACACATGCCCAGATTCAAAACTAAAGCATTTATTCCCATTAAGTACCTAATTTAATAATAGTTTTGTCTGTAGGAATGTGCATCCAAAATGTATTACCCCACTATTCATAAAAGTGACATGATTAATCTTGGCCAAAAAATATTACCTGACAGCATAAGTAGATGAGTTTAGTTTCTGTTATATCCATTTTGAGAGAAATTCTGAAATTCAAATGCCAAAACATTGTTGCACATCTTCCAAGTATCTGCTATTTATCTTGAAAATTCAGTGTACACCTCTCCCCAAAAAGCCACAGCTACAGAATGATTTTTCAATCTAGTGATGTGTTTTGCTTGACTCACAGGGAAAGGAAAGAAAGCAAAACTAACAAATTATTGTAGCTTTCATAATCATTATACCTTTTATTTACATTTAGAAAGTAGTGAAACTTAAAACAATAAAACCAAATGCAACTTGTACAGAAATCTTTTAATTTTTTTTTATTTATCACATTAAAAAATGAAACACACTATACAAATGGTTTTTCATAGCAGATTACACATAGGTCCATTCAGACTCGCTCTCAAAGTGCTGCCGACATTTCTAAGTGCTGCCTGTGGGGGCAGCTATTTATCATATAGCCAATGTATTGATTTAAATGCAGTAGCATGCAACCCTCAGTGGAGAAGGGTTTGATTCCTCTCTGTTCTTAAATTAGGTTAAATGGCATTGGTGTCCATATTTACATACTTGAAATGTATCAATCCTGAGCAGTTCCGATGTAAATCTGAGACTGGCTGATGGGAGTCCTGGTCTCAGTTATTAAAAAGGGAGGTCCAAATGGCAGCAGACTGGCTGCTATGAAGTTCAGTTGTTTTCATTCTTTCCATCACATAACTATTTGCTGAGCGTCTCACACAGTCAGACAACTGCTAATAAAAATGCTAAGCCAAGTAACTGTAGGTGTCCTTCTCACCATCCACACGCTCCAAGTACTCCTTCTCAATCAGAATGTCAATGCATTTCTGTAGGGGAGACGTGGAAAGGCAAGGACTGCATTTCATAAAACAAACCCCAGGCAGGCACTTTGCAGCAGATATTTTAAAAGCAAGAAAACTTTGTTGTTGTTGTTGCTTACTATAAGCTTAACAGTTTTGGCTGCAAAGTACCATGCTGAATACATATTTCTCCTGAATACTAGCATTAAAACTATTTAGCAGGGAAATGGCATAAATAATGGACCATTTAAACTACGGCAATTTACTCTACATTCTTGACCATGCCTAGAAGAGGCCACTCACAAACACCATTCAATGGAATAAAGGTGACTTGTTATTTCTTTAATCTTTCTAAAATCAGTCCATTAACTCAGACGCTTGTTTAAAAAATTAAGATCCATTACTGCTGTTCTCACATACCTTAATTACTGGAACTCGTGGTTTGAATCTTGAGGACAGCTGGGTTAGAACTTCTCCAAGCAACTGCTGGTGTTTTAGAACCTTTCTCATTTTCATAATTCTCACAATAGCAGCCTAAATAGCAAAGTAGAAACAGACCACCTTAGGAAGATACAATTTGCCATTCTGGATCAAGCCAGTGGTTCCCAAACATTTCAATAAGACAACCCACCAACTCCATTTTGTCTCTTTCTGAGACCCATCCAGGGTCCAAATTTGTTGGGGGCGGATGGGAGCAAAATCATAGGCTATTATCTTTCTCCTCCTCACCCAGCCAAGGACACCAACCACCCACAGCAGCACTCTCCACTGCAACCATGACCTTGTCTCAGTGCACCACAGCAGCAACTCCTGTCCCATGGGGCTGGGGCCGGCTCCTCACTGTGGGGCTTACATAGGGTTGCCAACCCTCCCGGTTTAGCCGGGAGTCTCCTGGAATCAGACCCTATCTCCCAGAGGCTACTGACGCCAAACCGGGAGATTTTAGGTGCTAAAAGTCCGGAGGCACAGCGGGGCTAAGGCTCCCTGCCTAGCCTGGCCCTGCGCTGCTCTCAGAAGCAGACGGCACGTACCTGCGGCCCCTGGGGAGCAGGGGGTCTCTGCACACTACTCCCACCTCAAGTGCAAATGGGAACCGTGAGGGCAGTGTCAGCGCACGGAGACCCCTGCCCTCCCCACCTAGGAGCCGCTGCTAGAGGGGTGTGCTGGTCACTTTCAGGAGCCGCCCGAGGCAAGCGCCACCCCACGCACCCCAACCTCCTGCCCAGAACCCGCACCCAAACTCCCTCCCAGAGCCCAACCCCAACCCCCTGCCCCAGGCTCAGCTCAGAGCCCCCTCCCACACTCCAAACCCCTCAGCCCCACCCCCCAAGCTTGCACCCCCTCCCCCAGCCCAGTGAAAGAGAGTGCGGGAGAGCAAGTGACAGAGGGAGGGTGGGGGGCTGGGGTCTTGGAGAAGGGGCGGGGCAATGGTGTTTGGGTTTGTGCGATTAGATAGTTAGCAACCATAGGATTGCAACGTAGCATATGGGGGTCACAGAGCCGCTCAGGTTTGGCCCAGCCTCTCCTCTGTCATAATAGAGGGGTGGCTGAGCCAAATTAG
The DNA here is from genome assembly GCF_002925995.2 of Terrapene triunguis. Classification (NCBI taxonomy): domain Eukaryota; kingdom Metazoa; phylum Chordata; order Testudines; family Emydidae; genus Terrapene; species Terrapene triunguis. Next base: position 7,290,879 of record NW_020664530.1, on the reverse strand, counting down.
GGAGAGTAGCATTTCATCAGATGGCAACACCTGGAGCTGGGCCCAGTGCTACGGGACAAGAGTCACCACTGAGCAGAGGGCTCACTCTCCCCCTTGGGAGCCTCTCCTCTGCACCAGGCCCACAACTCATCTAGAACCTTCCTGTGACCCGCTGTTTGGGAAACACTGTCTTTAGAGCTTTATCATGCCTCTACCAGTGGCTTGTATCTGCTAACGAAGAGGGGGATGAAAGCATTGACCAGTATACTCAGACTCAGGCCAGATGGTACCATTGTGATCATCTAGTCTGACCTGCATACCGCAGGCCACAGGACCTGACCCACCCACTCCTGTAATAGACCATAACCTCTGGCTGAGTTACTGAAGTCCTCAAATCATGATTTAAAGACTTCATGTTATAAAGAATCCACCATTTTGTCTAGTTAAACCAGCAACTGACCCATGCTCCACGCTGCAGAGGAAGGCAAACCCCCACCCCAGGTCTCTGCCAATATGACCTGGGGGAAAACTCCTTCCTGACCCCAAATATGGTGATCAATTAGATCCTGAGTATGTGGGCAAGTCCCACCAGCCAGAATTCAAAGAATTCACTGCAGTAACTCAGAGCCATTTCGTGTCCTATCTCCAGCAGTTGGGGATATTTGGTACTAGCAGTCGCAGATTGCCTACAATGGCATGTGGCTGATCTCATCATACTAACATCCAACCCACCTGAATCAGTAGTTTCCTGTCCTCCTCTATATTTTTGTGTGTAGTTTCCTGCTCCTGCTTCTGTTCAGTCTTCATTGGCACATTGATGTTTACCCTCAATTTTTTGCTGCCAGGAAAGGGAAGTTGAGTAAATAATTAGCCTAATTTCAAAAAGAAAATCTGAGTGGAAAGTTGGGAATATCTGATTACTCCTTCCATTTCCAGTTCTACAAAAAGAACCAATTCCTCCCATTTGCTCCCAACACAGCTTTTCTTACTTAGTGACAAGGAGGATAGGATAGGAGAGAAATTTCATAGTTGCCTCCTTTCCCCAAATGTGATCTTCAAATGATCTTAACTCTGATATTCTTTATTGTAAAGGCTACCTAGGCCAGATGGAATACATTTCATAGTACTCTAGGGTACACAAGCACAACTGGACACTAAATACCGTAATCCCAACAAAATGGTTAATACTACAAAGGTTTGTGATTTGTCAAAGTGATGAGATTTATCCATCAAACTCTCTCTCATGTGAATAGTCCCACTGAGTTTGCAGGATCAGAACACATTTGGACAAATCCTGGTACAAAAGCACACACTTAAATTGGGAGAACTGAACGTTTAGATTAAGTTTTGAGTCTTCTTTTAAGTAGAAAACCAAAATAGATCTCAAATTATGGCTTTGTTTTAAAAATAACTAAGATGACAAAATATAATGTTTGAAACACAGGAATTTTGATCACAAAAGCTAAATAAAAACTACTTGTGCATTTGACTGCTAAAGGAGTACAGACTTTGAAATTTAAAAGGAACTTATATCTAAGGGAGAAAAAAGATTTACCTGCATTACTCAATTCTAAAGTTCATTTATTTTTACCATTCATATTTATTCACTATTTACATTTTACTTAGCATGGGACCCAAAACTACAACTGCATACTGATGTGTAGATCCTGGCACCCATGTGAAACCCCACTGAAGTCAATATGGGTCCATCCACACAGACACTGTTGCAGGATCAGGGCCTTAAACAGTACAACCCTGTATGTCAGTTTCACTTTCTGGTCCTCACCAACTACTAGCACAATGCATATGAGAGAGAGTTTGATACTGCAGGAGAATTTACACATTAAAAACTTTAACAATAATAACTCAAAACAAAACTTCTATTCGTATTACATTTGCCTAAAAATAAAACATACAAAGCTTAAGATTTGTTCTGGGAACCAAGGATAACATTTTCAAAAGAGCCAAAGCCCTATTTTCAAGAGTCACTTGGGTATTTAGGGAACCTAAGTCTCATTGAAAGTGAGGCTTGTAAATTACTTTTGAAAAAGCAGAACTTTGAAAATTTACCACTTAATCTTCCTCAAGAACAAGCTGTGAACAATTTGGATTATTATTTATTTACCAGATCAACTGCAATTAGTTATCCCACAGACTTTTGGCCTCATTTGGAGTGTTGCCTCTAGTGAGAGAGAAATGGAATTGATGCTGCACTCCAATTTTATCAGCATACACATGGGACAACAGGGAATTACAACATTTAGGAGAAAAGTCAATATGTTGCTTTACTTATTACATTCTGATCCTAGTGAGGAGATAATTAATTTGTCTCAAGTATAGATATTGTTGCAAATTATACATTTGTATATTTTGTGAAGATTGGTATAAATCCTGACCCAAAAAACCAATATTGCAGTTTGATATTTTTCAAATAAGCCATATTTATAAACATCCCTATGAATCCACTGCACTGTTGAAAACAGAATTTTATCAATTTAACTGTTTTAAAATTCAAACAAAAGAAGTGGTTGATTTGTAAAAAGGAGAGTATAAAAAAAGATAGTGAACATTATATTAAATAAAGCAAAACAGATGGAAATACATCCAGTGTTAAAGAACACTGAACAAGGATGATCATGTTACCTGCTGATCACATTGCTAGTTATTACCATTCCACATTTAAAATAAGTAACATTATTTCAGAACACTAGACTGTAGAATGTGTAAATCTGATATGGCTACAATTACATGTAAATAAGAGGTTACTTCTAGACAAAGCATAACAATAACATCAGTGTTGCTAACACCAAATAATATAATGTTTATGAATTCTCATAAGAGAGAATACTCAGCCCTCTAGTTTGTTTGGAACAGCCCTCTAGCTCAGACACGGAAGAAAGGAAAAAGATTAAATACAAGGGAGGATTTCTAAATAAAAATTTAATTCATTTCAGTTATTTCATTTCACACAAAATGTGGTTTGTTTAATAGAATGTAGATTAAGTTACATGCGCTACACTAAAAGGTTTCTTAAATAAACCATCATCATCAGTATGGAATTCATAACTGAGATTAGGCCTACCCTTCAGCTAAGCACACAAACACTACTGTGCTGTAAGTAGTTTGAGACATATAGCTATAAAAATGGCACTGAAATAACAAGAGCTAACAGAAAGACACTGCAAAGAGAATCTTAGTTTTTAAGGCACTTCAGAGCTCAAAATCTCTAAATAAAGCACATTGCTCTTTTTCAGGGGCTGTTTTTAATGGCCATGCGCTTAAAACTTTGGATTTGGTGGTTTGTTTGTTTTTAAATGAATAAGACCCCTTTCAATGTAATTTATTTACTTGGCATGTGTAAGTCAGGACTAATGGCAAAAAACGCAGTGATGGCACGCCAGCCAAATGTGTCTATGTGATCAAAGTCTAACTAAATTAAATCAGATTTTACTGTGCCCCAGTGACTAGCAAGAATCAAGAGTTGAAGATGTGAGAGTATGTTTACTGACACTGCTGGTGAGTGCCATCCTGTTTGCTTTATAGACCCATTAGAGTGCTTGCTCAACCATAGCTATAGCATTGCTAAAAAGTGACACTATAAATAGCAGGAGCTTCAGAGAAACAGATTGTTACCATTTATACACAACCGGTTTATACTATTAGATTTTTCTTACTTTTTGTAACCAAGATATAGTTTTATTAAGGTATCTGGCTTCAATTCCACCTCATCCACATTTGCATTTTCATCTTCCAAAACCTACAAGAAACAAAAAATTATTATATATTTGCTAAAATGTTTTTCAATAAATTAAATATGCAAGAAAGCAAAAGAACTTACCAATAACTTTGACTTCAGTAAGATCTGTAGAACTTGTGCCAAGATATCCTACAAGTTACAGGAGAAATTATCAATGCCAACTTAAAATACATTTTTCTTTCAAATGTCCAATGAATTTTGACATTGAGTTATAACAAAATAATTGAAAGGACCTGCATGCACTGGAACTATTCAAATTTCATTTTACATAGCTACAAAAATACGAACTGCAGGCAGAATTAAAAATCACCAATAGGTACAGAAAAATTGCAAAAGTACAACATGTCGAGCATTCAGACAGTGAATTAACGATTGAGAAATACCACAAAAGCTTATGTGAAATATTAAAAACTTTTCATTTTAGAGGATTAAAGACAAAGAATTCCACTTTAGCATGAACCCAATAGTAGATTTTCCCCTTTCTTGTGCCAGACTACTCTGAGGTTCCTCAAATAGGCCAATTGCAAAGAACAGTTCTTTCCAATTACCCCTTTAATGATCCTTTCCCCACTAAATGGTGCTGACATGCAGGAAAGCATCTATCTAAAGACTATTAAATTTATGCTGAGTAAGAACTCAGAAAGTGGACCATGGCAGATGTCTGAATATTTTTCAGGCCTTATCTACACTGGGGCTTTTTTTCGATTACAAACACTGGAGGCCAGTCCCTGAGGAAGCCGCACCAGTGTATATCTCCAGTATAGACATGGAAGCTGCTATTTTCCCTGCTGAAAGTGAACCCAGTTTGAAGCAGGTGGACGCTCCATCCATGCAAATAGCAGCTTTGTCTGTTTACAACTGTGGGTTTCCGCTGAGTGCAGCTACATTGGTGGCTGACAATGTCCATAACAGAGGAAATTCCCCAATGTGGACAACCTATGTTTGAATTTTCTATGAAGCATCCAAAACTCTAATTTGTATTCACAGATTTATTCTCTCTTTGGCAGGTCACTTAAGTTTGCTGACCACAGATAATTTGATTTTCCCCCCGACATGCCTTAGAAGACCTTATGTGAGCCTATTCAAAAGAGAGACACCTGGTTTTTAACAGTTGAGGTACAGAGTCTGCTTTTGAAGATACAGTAGGGAATTGCCTCTCCAAGTAAAACACTTAGCCAATGCATCTATATTCTCAACGTGTTCATGTTCTTAAACTTTCAGGATATAAAACAGATGGGAAATTCTAGGAACCTGATAATAAAGGGAGACCACCACCTTTCCCAAAAACAGAAGTTTTAAAACAAAGGCTACGTCTTCACTACCCGCCGATCCGGCGGGTAGCAATCGGTTTATCGGGGATCGACTTACCGCGTCTCGTGAGGACGCGGTAAAATCGATCCCTGATGGCTCTACCGTCGACTCCGGAACTCCACCTCGACAAGAGGCGGTAGCGGAGTCGGCGGCAGCGCGGCAGCGGTCGACTTTCCCGCGTCTTCACCGCCAGGTAAGCCGACCTAAAATACGCAACTTCAGCTACGGTATTCACGTAGCTGAAGTTGCGTATCTTAGGTCGGAAGTCCGCTGTAGTGTAGACCTAGCCAAAAATACATGCACTAGAAAACCAATGACTAATTACAGGAGCAGAGGAGGGAGGCATAAAGTAATATAATTCTAAAGGATTCAGCATAGTGATCAATGAGAGAGTGTCTACACTTCAGGATTTGCTAGAAACCTCAGAAATAAAACCTAGAAGAGGTTATGATTACTAGAAACTGAACAGGAAGGTAAGTTGACCAACAAAGCAGCAACAACTGCTACCGCAAGAACAAAAACTAACATTTGAGTCAAACAAATCTCACCTCCTGCTCCCCTTTTCAGGACAGCAGTAAGTGTGCTGAACCCCATGAAAAGAGACTTTACATTGCATAAAACTAGTGTAATACAATACATAATTAAGACACTACCATTTTTATCTGAGTACTGTCTGTCAGCTGTTGAACAGTATAGGCATCTTCTGTGTTGTATTGTAGTAGGATTGCCATCTGGAATGTCGATGCCTTCCAGACCCCAAAAAAAGAAAAGAAAAAGGCCAAATATAAAATCTAAGTGAAAATACAAACAACTTGAATGGGTATTTGAACTTGACTGCCTTGGAAAATTCACCAATCATGAACACGAATACACAGACACACAAACACTCCCCCACCCAAACTAAATTGAAACCTTGATGAAGCCTGATAGATTAAACAGTTATGGCTAGGCAAAAAAAAAGGTTCATAATACTCAATTTGAAGGATTCATCACTTTAAAAAAGTGAATATGCAAAGTACGATACTTTTAAATGATCCTTCGTATCCAAGTCTACCATTTCTTCTCTGCTATTAAACAGCATTCAAATGGATGTTTAAGCAAAAATCTAGTTCTCAAAGATGTACTATTTTTAAAAAATGGGAGCTAGGGACTGTACTATAGTTATTTTTGGAAAGATTTTGAGTAAATTTTCCTCTATGCCTAAATATAATGAGAAAGCAAATAGGCATAATGTTTGCAGCAAAACCAAAAACAGTGAGACATAGTCATGCCTTCAGATATGTCTACACAACACTAACTTGAATGAGAGTTGTACGTGTGAACGATAATTGAGAGCTGAGAAAGTAGGCTCACATGCTTTCAGACTACGCTCTTTAAAGAGCTTCATGGAACTGCCAATAAAACATAAGATTTGCTATTTAAAATGGAAGATAAATCTTCACACCCGGAACCTTAAATGGAATCATTATGCAATGCAGCAAGTCTCTCTGTATGATACTTCACATGTGCCCACCATTATATTACCAACGTTCCAGTATTCTTTAAATCTAAATCCTAAGATTGTGACCAGTTGAACTACTTGCAGACAGTTCCTTCCATGTATCTCTTTTTACCCATACGTTTTCTGATTTCAAAATATTCCCCCTCAATTTGTTACCCAATTATGAGTATTTTCCATTTTATCCTTAACATAAAACCTAGACACAGACTATTGGATTTCACTACATGACATTAGAAACATTTTACATACAACTGTAGATACGACTAATTTCATCAAGGCCTATGGATAAGTGCCCTGTAGTTCATAAACACACCTATGGTTTGTTCAAGTTTATCACCAGTAGTATTAACAATATAAATGTACATTAAATGCGTAAGTTCAATAGCCTGAGTAAGGTATTTGAGAAGGCAAAAGTCTCAATTTATTTTAGATACTCAGATAAAAGCCTGATCCGCACACAGTTATGCACACATTTAGCTTTAAAGTCAACTGGATTTCTCATGTGAGTTAAGCAGTGTTCATAAGTGTTTTTCAGAGTGGCCAGGTGCAATATACACACATTTTAGGGTCTAACACTACGACCTAGGAATCTGATTTCCCTGCAAGTGTCCAGGTACTCACGCTAGCTCTCATTGAGCTGCTGCAAGTATAAATAGCAGTGTAGCCATGACAGCACGAAAAGCAGCAGCAGAGGCACAGCTGATCCGTGCCAAGTACACACATGCCTGAAACCAATGGGCTCAACCGTGCCTCCACTGCCACTACCTATGCTACTGCAGCGACACTGCTACTGGATGAGAGCTAGCATGAATATGTATACATGAGCAGGGGAATGACATCCCAAACTCGTAATGTAGACATAGCCTTAGAGAATTACAGAAATTATTAAATGAATTTAAAATACTAACGTCAAACCCCATTATATAGCGTTTACTCACTTAGTTTCAGTGTTCAGACAAGTACAAAATAGAGCTGAACATACCCTATATTTATATTAGGCTGTTTGTGTGTTGACATAGGTAGTCACTGTTTTAATTCCGGGCAGAATCTAAGTCAGATTTAGTCCCTCCCCGAAAACCAGAAGCTTACACCATACTGAATAATTTTGGGAGAATGTGAGTACTCAGCCATTTTAAAAAGGAGTATAAAATAGGTAGTGGGGTTATAAAACTCTTAACCCACTGATCTCACTTTAAAAAAAAAAAAAATACAATTTATCTTCTTACAATGGATACCTCAGGGACTGCTGGCATACCAGGATTAAGACAAGCTGGAAAGCTTCTTGAAAAAAGCAATGGAAAAACTTTTAAGGCCAGATTTTCAAAAAAGCTCAGCTCCTATTTAGGCACTAAAATGAAGTGGGAAGAATTTCCAAAAGGAGCCTTTCAAGGTTTTGAGCACTTTAAAATCTGCCTACTTTATTTTTTGTCTAAGTGGGTGCCAAACTCTTCGGAAAATCTGGACCTTAAACACTTTAAAAGGAAACTCAGTGATATGCATAATTTTTAAATGATTTTCCTTCTCACTGTTTAACCACCTCCAAAGTTTAGAGCTAAAATATATTTCCTAATTTTTTCTCCACCATTGCGCACTGATGTTTTGCTATTGTAGGGATGCTTGTGAAGGATTGACTCTTATTTTGAAGATACGTGAAGCATTTATTCTGAAACTTTTCTCCCCAATACACAGAATTACATATATATATTTTGTCTGACATATACCAAAAAATAGATCAAGTCAGGGACTTCCAACAGCAAGGTCCCTCTACATAACAGCTTGGAAGAACTCATCACAAAAATGTTTAGACTAGTCAATTATTCACTAAACCTTTCCACTAATACAAGGTTATTCTTACCTGTAATGTGTATCTATTTTTGAAACAGTTGGTAACCAGTTCCCCTTTGGATAGCTGATACAACCAGGTCAATTTTCTTCCACTATGACGACTGGCATAAAAAGCTGTAAATCTCTGATAACTGCGTTCCAACTGTATAAAAAAAATAAATAAAAAGAAAAACAACATCACTGCATTTTCACACTTCGAAGTGTATTTGAATCTACACTGTGTAAATCAATCCAGACCATGCTATGTTAACATGTCCTTTCCTAGGGGGGCCTAGATAGAAAATTTTTAAAAAAGGTTCTTCAGACTTGGATATGAGTTTCCTTTTATGATCAACTTCACTTTAAATGTCATACGGAAAGGAAAAGAAAACAGGCTTATTGTTCTTTTGTTCCTTTGCAAAGTATTAAGGAGGGCCTTAAAGGTCATTTCCTTTTCCCCCACTTCTCCTCCGCTACTCATTTGTTAAATTAGAAATTCAGGTCTTATCTAGCCTGAGGACCAGGGTGACTGGAAAAGCAGTCATCATGTCATCTCAAGAATCAACAGACTGAAAGCTGAGTAATTGAGAGGGTCAAAGTTTCTTAATAAAAACAAGAGCTTTAAAAGCATACACCCATTTTATTTTAATGACTACTGAACGTTCTGGAGGAAGGCCATCTTGTTTAAGGATTATGAGTGCCTCATCGGTAACAAAGAAGGATTACACATCTCAGACCTCCCTCTGGGAGGTCCTCCAGCACAATCAGGAAAGACAAGAGTTGACATTTCTGATACTTCGAAAATAAAAAAATAAGCAGGAAAAAAATCTTTCAGGCTTTCTTTATACACCATAAAACAAGAGAGATTAAAATCTAGGTTTTTTTATTTGAATGAATCCTTTGCAGGTCACCTTTAACAGAGGCAAAAATGTTCAAGTCATGACATTTTATGTCAGAAAATACTTGGGAGTTCATTTTAGGTCATCTTTGAGAAAAATTTAAACTGAAACTTTAGTTTATTTAATAGAAGATTAAAAAGCTTATCACCTCACCTCAGAAGGTAGAGCAAATGTGCAGGACTGCTGAAAGGGCCATGATCCAGAACTGAGAACCTGTATACTGAAATCCACTGGAAAAGAAATGTACATAGATTAACAGGCTAACAGCTCTCCCCCCTTTGGTATTACGGACCTGTCAATGTGCAGTTTGGGAGAGGCCAACTCAAAACAGGAGAGGTTTCTGTGTTGCCTGACCTGACATGGTGATGACACTAATATCAAAAGACAATGGGTAAGTATTACTATTTCTAAAACATATTGTTAAAATTAAAGACACTGTGTGAGGCAAATATAGGGTTGAGGGGTCAAATGTGTATTTACTCAGAATCTAAGTCACAATTCCCTGACATTTGCATGCATTTAATCTCATTCATTACCCTGTTAGCTTTTATCTTCTCTTTTCGAAAAGTAATTTTTTTTTTCAAAATTAATGCATAACTATTTAACTAAAAATCTGCTACTGGCAAGAACACAAGTGGCAAATTTATGTTTGTCAATTGCTTTTGAGACTCAGAGTGCATCTATAATGGGGGAGAAAAAACAAAATGCAACAGCAAGTCTCAAGAGTTCAGGTCAACTGACTCAGGCTTGTGGGACTAACGCTACAGGGATAAAAACAGAAGTGCAGATGCAGGGGCACCGGAAGGGGGAGGTTTGAGGTGGCCATGGCCCCATCACTTTTTACTTGCCTTAAGGACGAGCAACGGGGGCAGAGATGAGTGAGTGGGGGGCAGGGCCTTAGAGGAAAGAAGCGGAGCAGGGGATGGGGCCATGGACTGGGTGCCGTTGGGTCCCCCACTTTTAGGGAGCTTCCAGTGCTCCTGTGTAGACGTTCTCATTCAGGTTGGAGCCCAGGCACTGAGACCCAGCAAGGAGGTGTGGATCTCAGAGCCCGGGCTCCAGAACTAGTGGGAACGTATACATTGCTATTTTTAGCCCTGTTGACCTGAGGTCTGAGACTTTTTTGTGCAGCGCAGAAAGACTCTGAGACGCAAGGCAGAAGTGAATACATTATGTATTATAAAATAAAATTATATAAAACCTGAAGTAGGCCTTGCACAACATGGAATGTAATTAAGTAAAAACCAAGTGCTAACTCTATCTTGAAGCATTCCATTTCAAGAAGAAACTGAAATCAGAGACCTCTGAATCTGAAAGCAACAGGCCTAATTACTGAGCTAGAGGAGGACCTGTCGTTTTTCAGTACTATTCCTACAAGTCTCCCTGTTTAAGCAATGATTTTGGTCAAAGGAAAAAACATTTAACAAAAACACCAGGCTTCGCTTTTAGCAGAGGAGGATACACTATGTTGAATCCTCTCTCTGTAACAGCTAACCCCACTGCGATCTGTAAAACAAAAAGGAACCTGTTCAGATCAGGAGGCATGAGGTGCTGTTTGAAGACAGTGAACAGACCCAAAAAAAGTCTATCCAAGCTGAAGTTTTAATAACTCTAGCTTTCAGTGGCATGCTACATGAATCAAATACATCCCTCATTCAACACTTGGTCATTTCCCCTTGTATCTCTATAATTAAGGGAAGGTGCAGCTAATTTAACAATAACTCAGCTTTTAAGAGAAAGGTTATATTAAATTTAATACTTACAATCTAATGGTTCTGAATTTGTCAGGTGCTTTTTAAATTGCTCGTTCAAGTCCTTGCTTACACCAATATCTTGGAACATCCTCTGAAGTTTAGAGGTGTACTCAAAACCACAAGCTTGCTGTAATTAAAGAGCACAGCTTTGTCTGAAAGACCATGTATTTTGACACGGGGAGAACAAACAGAACAAGAAAAGTAGGGTTTTTCTGATTGGAATCAATTTTGCTAGAGGAATATATGACAAACCATTTCCTGCATGTCCAAAAATCACTCGGAAAGTTCTGAACCCATTTAGACAAGTCATGTTATTTTAACTGCTTTTTCTGTAGCTGTTCTGCCACCAAAAATGTGAGATCAACATTTTAAAAATTAAAATAAATCAGCCAGGAAACACTGTCATGAAAATTTACCAGTCTCAACATCTGGTCTACTTGCTAGCCCTTTATAACAACTATGAGAATGAAAAAGTTACTGACATTTTATTCCCCCTTCAAAAAAACTGCATACAAGTAAGGTTTGGCAAGATTGTTGTAAACAGCAGCACAGTTACGCAAAAAAATTATGAACTCAGCTGTATTGATAAATGATTATTTCACTTATCGCCGATGTCAAATTGCAACACAAAAAAAATCAACTGTTCTTAAGGTAGCATTCAGGGTTATTGAAAAAAGTGGCAGATTGGGGAGCTGTTTCAGCAGTTGTTTGCTTCGATAGCAGGCCCGCTTAAAGATCTCATTCCAAAGCAAGACATACTGACTGCAAATCCAAGGGGTCAAAAGACTTGTGAAATTTAAGTTTTGTATTTTTCTGATCAAATATTAAAAAGTGCATATATGCATTGTGTGTGGAAAGTAACAGTGCCTCCCTAGCCAGTGCTAAGAAAGGGAAGACTTACCTTGAGTTTAGAGATCATGCTTGCTTCAGCATCATCACTAGCACTGTTCTGGTGTACCAGTCTCTTTGCCAGCATTTTAGCATAGAATTTTTGAAACACATCTTTGTCTTCAATGTACTTGAATACAACCATCTGGAAAAGCCAAAAAACCTTTTTACAAAAGGAACACACCGGAAAATTTGTATCAAATCCAATTTTTAACTTCATTAAAAGTGTCATACATTTTAGCGTCATAATTATTTTTGAAATGTAAATGCAGTCTTTTTTTACATGTTAACCTTTGAAATAGTTCAGAAGAGATAAAATGGTTTTACACCATAATACACATTAAAGGGAATGTCGATTCTGTTCAGCTTTCTGAGGTATACTATTGATTGAATTAAGTCTTCTTCAAAAAACAAAAAAAAGGACTTTTGGCATTTTAAAAAAAATGTTACCAAAAGCTTTAAGCAATGAAATACACAGAATAAAAGTGTTGATTGCACATGACCTGCAACCTCCTGTGATGACCTTAAAATTATTATGAAATTTAAAAGTTTATGTAGAAGAAAACTCTATTTAAGAATCTTACCACTTGATTGAGTGTATCTTCTAGCTCTGCTTCTTCTGGATTCTTTGAGCTGCAGTCAAAGAAGAAGTGCATTACTGAGCAAATTTATTATTCATAACTTATGAATACCGTTACATTCTAGATTCATGACTTGTGAACTATCAGAGGGGTAGCCGTGTTAGTCTGAATCTGTAAAAAGCAACAGAGGGTCCTGTGGCACCTTTAAGACTAACAGAAGTATTGGGAGCATAAGCTTTCGTGGGTAAGAACCTCACTTCTTCAGATGCAAGAAGTGCATCTGAAGAAGAGAGGTTCTTACCCACGAAAACTTATGCTCCCAATACTTCTGTTAGTCTTAAAGGTGCCACAGGACCCTCTGTTGACTTGTGAACTGAAACTTAAGTCCAATATGGGATTTTCTTTGGAAAACAAAGTTTTTCAAGCATGTTCCTATTCAACTTTTTATATAGACTATTCAAGCAATTATTACTGCATTATCTTTTTTGCTTGAATTAAGTGTTTAACAACGTAAATATATTTCTATAGATGCAATGTGTAATTTCACTTCACCACTATGATAATTGTAATGTTTTAAACAAAAAAACCCTAGAAAACTAATTTTTATCTTTCCCTGTAAGACATACCTTTTCTTTAGCAAGGAGTCACAATATCGTGCCAGCAACTCTGGAGATTTACTGGATGACTGAGCCATTTTTGTCACTGCATTATTATTTATAAATCGACCACAAGCCTGCAAATTACACAAGGAAGTCAAAGTTTTGGAAATCCCCCTAAATCAGAGAGATCTAATGGTTACCACAGACATTAAACATACATTACCTTATCTAGTGCAGCCACAAAGCCAGCATCATTGTTGAAGGCAGACATGACTAGAGCATTATATTTCTTATGGACATCCAACACTGTCTGTACATACATTTTTGGATCCTGAAAGAAAACACAGCCCGTTGCTTGCAATGAAACTTGTTCAACTTTCTGCAAGTTTCTCCAAACAATGCAGTTGACCAATGTCTTCTTAAGCAGGTTTATAGAGTGAAAGTTTACACACCCAAAAAAAGTCATTACTACTGTAACAGATATGTAACTTGCTCAGAGTTGATTTATATATACTTGGGCATGTTGAATGTACGAGCACGGCTGCTGCATAAAGTATAAAGGGAAAAGCAATGATCTATTCAACCCCGTGCTATGCAAGTGTCCAACAAGGACATGTTTTGAAGACATAAGTTTAATTAAAACCAGACCTAATAGTTTGTTGTTCAATCAACCACAACACGGCAATTTCTAGAAGAAACCATGCAATTAGTTTTTCCAATAATAAGAACTTACTTTTGAATACTTTACTAGAATGCAAATTATCATTCAAATTCCCAACAAAGTAAGCCAAGATAGAAGCTAACAAAAAATGTTCCCCCTTGAACAATTACAAATACTGCAAGAAGGTTCAGAATCAAGATAGTAAGAAACATTTAAGGCAAGAATCTCAGGAGCACATGCAAGACAAAAATTGAGTCTTCTGATCACAACATGACATATCTGAAGATGCTAAATGTCACAAGAGTACTGATGAGGTAAGGAAAGAAAAGTAGCTGTATATAGGTGTCGGGAGAAGTATGTTCAGGGAAGTAGGCATGATGGTTCCCAAGGGAATGCAATGGAGCTGGTGGCTCTTAGGAGGATAGGGAGACAGGTGCAAGGAATTTGTGAAGGGAAAGCAGCAGAGAGGAGGAATGCAATGGTTTTTTCACTTTATCACCTGCTAGAAAGTCAACCACTTTGCTTAAAACACACAACTCTTTAGCTGTAGCTTCCAGAATCCTCACGTAACTTGAAGCCATCAGTTTATTTTTTTAAGAGGTCATTTTGAAAACCAGATATGATTTTGCTTTTGAAGTCAAACTCAGTTTTGTTTTGGTTTTTTTCTTTTCATTAAGAGACTATACTCTGCTCTCCCTAACCTCCCTTTCCTCTCCATAAAATTAAAATGCCTTCAAGTATATGAAAAATAATACATCTGATGACCTGCAATGTGTGTGTTTAAAGTAAGGCCGTCGATTAATCGCAATTAACTCACGCGATTAACTAAAAAAAAATTAATCGCGATTAATCGCAGTTTTAATCACAGCATTAAACAATAGAATACCAATTGAAATTTATTAAGTATTTTGGATATTTTTCTACATTTTCATGTCTACATTGTATTCTGTGTTGTAATTGAAATTAAAGTGTATATTTTTATTACAAATATTTGCACTGTAAAAATTATAAAAAGTAGTATTTTTCTATTCACCTCATACAAGTACTGTAGTGCAATCTCTGTCCTGAAAGTGCAATTTACAAATGCAGATTTTTTTATTTTTTTTTTAACTTAACTGCACTCAAAAACAAACAAAACAATGTAAAATGTCAGAGCCTACAAGTCCATTCAGTCCTACTTCTTGTATCACTAGGACAAACAAATTTGCTTATATTTACAGGAGATAATGATGTCCTCTTCTTATTTACAATGTCACCAGAAAGTGAGAACAGGCAATTGCATGGCACTTTTGTAGCTGGCATTTCGAGGTATTTACGTGCCAGATATGCTGAACATTCATATGCCCCTTCATGCTTCGGCCACCATTCCAAAGGACATGCTTCCATGCTGATGACGCTCGTTAAAAAAATAATGCGTCAATTACATTTGTGACTGAACTCCTTGGGGGAGAGCTGTATGTCCCCTGCTCTGTTTTACCCACATTCTGCCACATATTTCATGTAATAGCAGTCTCAGACGATGAGCCAGTACATGTTGTTTTAAGAACAATTTCACTGCAGATTTGACAAAACACAAAGAAGGTACCAATGTGAGATTTCTAAAGACAGCTACAGCACTCGACCCAAGATTTAAGAATCTGAAGTGCCTTCCAAAATCTGAGAGGGACGAGGTATGGAACATGATTTCAGAAGTTTTAAAAGAGCAACACTCTGATGGGGAAACTACAGAACCCGAACCACCAAAAAAGAAAGCCAGCCTTCTGCTGGTGGCATTTGACTCAGATGATGAAAACGGACATGCGTTGGTGCACAATGCTTTGGATTGTTATCGAGCAGAACCCTTCATCAGCATGGACGCATGTCCCCTGGAATGGTGGTTGAAGCATGACGGGACATATGAATCTTTAGCGCATCTGGCACGTAAATATCTTGCGATGCCGGCTAAAACAGTGCCATGTGAACACCTGTTCTCACTTTCATGTGACATTGTAAACAAGAAGAGGGCAGCATTATCTCCTGCAAATGTAAACAAACTTGTTTGTCTGAGCGATTTGCTGAACAAGAAGTAGGACTGAGTGGACTTGCAGACTCTAAAATTTTACATTGTTTTATTTTTGAATGCAGGTTTTTTTGGTACATAATTCTACATTTGTAAGTTCAACTTTCATGATAAAGAGATTGCACTACAGTACTTGTATTAGGTGAACTGAAATACCTTTTTTTTTTTT
>NW_020664530.1:7268733-7274497 GCF_002925995.2 Terrapene triunguis | reverse complement strand
AGAACAATTTCACTGCAGATTTGACAAAACGCAAAGAAGGTACCAATGTGAGATTTCTAAAGACAGCTACAGCACTCGACCCAAGATTTAAGAATCTGAAGTGCCTTCCAAAATCTGAGAGGGACGAGGTATGGAACATGATTTCAGAAGTTTTAAAAGAGCAACACTCTGATGGGGAAACTACAGAACCCGAACCACCAAAAAAGAAAGCCAGCCTTCTGCTGGTGGCATTTGACTCAGATGATGAAAACGGACATGCGTTGGTGCACACTGCTTTGGATTGTTATCGAGCAGAACCCTTCATCAGCATGGACGCATGTCCCCTGGAATGGTGGTTGAAGCATGACGGGACATATGAATCTTTAGCGCATCTGGCACGTAAATATCTTGCGATGCCGGCTAAAACGGTGCCATGTGAACACCTGTTCTCACTTTCATGTGACATTGTAAACAAGAAGAGGGCAGCATTATCTCCTGCAAATGTAAACAAACTTGTTTGTCTGAGCGATTTGCTGAACAAGAAGTAGGACTGAGTGGACTTGCAGACTCTAAAATTTTACATTGTTTTATTTTTGAATGCAGGTTTTTTTGGTACATAATTCTACATTTGTAAGTTCAACTTTCATGATAAAGAGATTGCACTACAGTACTTGTATTAGGTGAACTGAAATACCTTTTTTTTTTTTTTACAGTGCAAACACTTGTAATAAAAAATATATAGTCAACACTGTACACTTTGTATTTTATGTTGAAATTGAAACCAATATATTTGAAAATGTAGAAAACATCAAAAATATTTAAATAAATGGTATTCTATTGATAACAGTGCAATTAATCTTTTTAATCATGCGATTAATCGAGATTAATTTTTTTAGTCGCTTGACAGCCCTAGTTTAAAGTTATTTAAATACTATTTGGTGAGGCAATCTCAACCTCTGTGGATTGAAGTCAGGTGCCTCATTACATGATTTCTGTACAATTCCAATTATGATTAATCAGCACTACTTTCTTTACTAAGAAGATTGTACTAGTAAATTGTTGTAGATGGAGGATATGAGAGAGACAGATGGGCAAGGCAATATATTCTAATAACCAACTTCTACTGGTGGAAAGGATAAGCTTTTGCGCGCTACAGACTTGAAAAGGAGCTCTGTGAAGCTCAAAAGCTTGTCACTTCCATCAACAGAAGTTGGTCAATAAAAGATATTACCTCAATCACCTTGTCTTAATTTTCTATAACCACATTCAGCATACATAATACTGTACACATCAGGTACAAAAGGGCAAACAAATTCATTAAAAAGCTTACAAGTCAAGAGGCACAAGTACATATGATGCTATACAGAGTAAAGAATATGTGATCATTAGACCTAGAATGCTTCTTGAAATGGCATGTTTCATGGTTTTTGAAAGGGAGGAATTTATTGAAAGGGTTAGTTCACGCAAATGGGTCAACATAAAAGAAGGAACAAATTGAGCAGTGGGCGAAGGGGAAAAGAAGGAGGTTGGCAAAAAAAATAGCAGTAATATAGTTGTACTGCAGTTATTTTATTTTCAACCTACTGTAACCATTTAGTCCCCAGCAGTTTTATTCTGAAGGAATATACACACACAGGACTATCAGATGCATTCACCTCTCACAAAATGAGCTGTTAGCAGTCAGATACAAAACTACATCTGAAAAGATACTTGCATTTAAAGCAGCTTCTCCACATTTCTCAATAGCAGCTAGACCCTGATTATGAATGTGTGTTTCCAAGAGTTTTTTCAGCTCTCCGAGGCCATCCTGGATTCGAGATACAAGGTTATACATGCGTCCCAAGTCTGGAAAAAAAAGGAAGACAATCTCTCTCATCTGTATTAACACTAGGGTTTCCTTTCTCCCAACACCCCAATTCTGCATTTTTCAAGTGACCAAAGAACTGAGCCACACATTCGTCAACATATGCATACTTGCAAGTATTATCACATAACAAGCCAAACAATTTACACTAAACAATTCCAGAGTGGTGCAAAGAACTAGATGGCACTGAAGGACAAAAACTTGCTAAAATTAAAAATATTCTGATTAAACTACTTCTTACTTCTAGTACACTTACACACAAATCAAGAACAAAGATCAAGATATAAACTACAGTAAATGTTAACTTATGTCTAGTTTTCATAAAGTTTCTACATTTGAGAGGAGGTGTCATGTCATACAACTTACTTTAAACTTTGAGTATGTAAATTAGGCCTTTTTGCATCCAAGTCTTCTACAATACATACCACTGTTTCAGCACCACCAGTAGGAACAGTGGTGGGAGTGCTAATGTAGCGTGGGCTCCAGCTGGCCACCAGCATAAGCACTGTATTCTGTAATCCTGCTCAGAGCAAGTATGGTACTTAAAACTCAGGAACCACCTGCAGCCTTCTTTTCTTTTAAAACACGCTAATGCTCCCACTGGTGGGAACAAAACAGCGTTAGCAACCGTGGGAAATCTGAGGCAAAAAAACCAAGTGTAGGCATGGCCTTGGAGTGAAACCTGAAAAAGTTAGTTATCTGCAAATTTTGTTACAGAGGAGTGCTACTGCCTCCCCAACCCCTTGTTTCAGGGGGAAACATTCAATGACTGCGAAGTTTCAGTAAATTCTATATTTTGTTTTATAAGCCCAACTAAAAAGAAAGGGATGATTGTCAAGAGCCCCACTACAAAACTCAAGGTCACAGGATGAAAAACAATGTGCTCCTCATTGTCCTCCTCTGAACAATTTATTAGAAACCTCAAATTACTGGATGTTAAATAAAATGGAGAGATAAGACAGTAGGATTGCTTGCTAATACCAAAATACAAAACACACAAAAAATGGTGCCCTTTACTGCTCCTTTATTATCATGTGGAGCAGTAGTGACTCCTATATTAACAATGGCTAACCCTTTCCATTATAACTATTCTCAGTTACTTATAACTTGGTGAACTTTCAGGATGATATATAAAGACTGTCTCAAACTTATTCTGAAAAAGTTTCTCTGAATAGTTTTATATATACACGTCAGGAATATCGGATCCTCAGTTCCCTCTTTTGTTTCAGGAGCCTGGTAAAATCTTTGGAGGACCTGAACAGTAATGCTATGTGAGAATGTAACTCATGCTGTTGCTAGCCATATCCCAAAAGTAAGGGAACAAGGGTTGTTGCATTAGATTGTCTATACTTGGAAGTAAATGGAAAACAAATGCAACAAGCTTGCTGAAGCTTTCATGGATTTATAAGGTAATTTTTCCTAAGTCATCTTATATCCTGTGTCCAATAAAGATAATTATTTCCTGCATTAATTCTACTGATGTGCCTAGATACCCGCTGACTAATGCACACCATGTCCTGTATTATTACTTGCATAACATGTTTAAGCAATTACACAACACTTCAAGAGTGAGTGGTCTGTAATACAGTGTGCCTAACATACCTTATATATGGAGGACCTCAAAGGCAGCATGTTTCCAGGAGATGAGCTATAAAGAATATATTACGGTGTGTAGCTATATAAAGTTTTCATTGCTGAGTTTAAAGATAATCTAAAATAGTTTGCTTCAATGTTTCATGAGGTTAGATCCAATGACTTGAGACTTGACTGGGCTAGATACAGATGATTTATATTAAGCTTGAATTCCCGGTTAATGCGGCTGTTTCTAGCCATGCTGAGTCACAAGACACTGGAGCTTAAAGCGATCAAGGAACAATTATTGTCAGTTATGCAAGTGGAACCAGTTTAAGAGGAAAGGAAACTTAAAATGGTAGCTGTTTAAAAGCTGCTCAGAGATTTAGAATCATAGAGGTCGGTAAAATTAATGCACAGAGACTGGTGAGGTGGATAAAGATGCACGCTAAATGTTTTAATATCCTTTGGCTATTTATTCCTCAAATTCTCTCTCTCAGCTCTTAGAGTCTCCATTTTAGATTATCAAGTGAAGTTTATATTCATTTCTAGAAGCATCACTTCAGACCCATTTCCTCTAATAAAAAGGATCTCTTTTTGCCTGAATGAAAACTACTTGTACCTTATCATGCAATCATTTCCCCCCTTTTTCTTATGCATTCCATCTGTGACTCTAACCAGTATTTTGAGAAGCCACCAACTTGATCCTATGGATTTCATTTTATTAAAATTTCCCATTTCTCAGATTTTCAAATTTCTTTATTTACTGTTAACCCCAGCAAAGACATCAAAGTTAGCAATATTATGATCACTAGTACCATTAAGGAGCATCATCTCTGAGAAACTCCCAAACTGAAATTTGAACCAACTCACCTTCATTTTTGTCAGCATCCAATAAGTTCTGAAACTCTGTATGAAAAATCTCCAAGTGTTTTTCAATAAGTACTTGCTCGCATTTTCGTGCCAATTCATCCTGCGTGCTTTCATGGAGATAAACCTGAACTCTACGCTGTTCCTCCAAAAGACGAGCTTCTGCCTACAGAACAAAGATACATGTACTAACGTATAACAGCCGAGATAGAACAGCAGTAAAACTAATGATTACAGTGTAAACAGAGTTAAAAAAAAAAAGTATGTTGATATAACATTATAGTTGTCTAGTTAAATACAGAGAATATAGTTCTTACAGGAAAAATAGTGTGACTCCTTTTTATTTATATGTAATATTGTGTGTTCGTGTTCATGTCATTAATTTTATATCTTAATCTGTTGAAACGGAAAAACGTCACTGAGAAAATATTTTCATCCTATGCTGCTGAACAGCAAAAGTTTTCAAAAAAAATGAGAAAGCAACCAAGGCAGAGCACCTGTAGAGTTTAAGACATCAGGCTTTCCAGTGCTCTGTTAAAAAATAAACATGAACAGAAGGTCCTCCATACTTACACAAAAATTAACAGACAAAAATAGACAATTTTACAGTATGTGCACAACATGAATTAATTTGAGTGTTCATAAATATACAGGATTATTAAAACATTCCAAAATTCATAAACTGCACCAGCATTTATTTTGACCCATGGAGCCTTCCACATATATGTTTCTGCTGATCCAAAATCCTAACTATCACTAGGGAAATAGTGTTTATTCCAAAATGTAAAACTGAATTTGTTTATACAGCCACCAATTTATCTCTATTTTGTTTGTAGAATGTGCTCAAGGTTCTCTTTATGATCAATCTGTAAGAACAGTATGTTAGATGATGGGACACGTGTGGCTCCCCACTGCAGATTACTGATATTTTTATTTAAAAAAATCCATCACAATAGAAGGGAAATTAGAAGACAAGTTTATTCATATTCCTAATACTTAAATGTATGGACTAAGCATGAAAGACAACATTAGAGATAAGACCACACTGAGTTTTAAACCTACACACTAGACAGACAGAAAGTCCTTGTATAAAATAAAATTTTCCAATTATGCAGACACTAGTCTTTAGCTAAACCCATTTCTATAAAAGGTATTACATACTCATCATTTCTTCTGATGACATGCATGTGGATAACAAGCTTCCACAGTTACAACAGTAAGGTTTGAAAATATTAAAAACAAAATCAAGAATTTTGGAAAGGATATAAAGCCCCATGGCTTCAGGGGAAAAGCCAATTTCAAGCCAGTGGGGATTTGGAATCAACCTTCCCTACCAGCAAATTATTCTTTAATTGCCCAATTGCAAGGTTTACTGCACCTTCTTCTGAAGCATCTGGCAGGGCCGGCTCCAGCGTTTTTGCCACCCCAAGCGGCACACACACACACAAAAAAAAAAAAAAAAAAAAAAAAAAAAAAAAA
>NW_020664530.1:7238708-7268633 GCF_002925995.2 Terrapene triunguis | reverse complement strand
AAAAAAAAAAAAAAAAAAAAAAAAAAAAAAAAAAAAAAAAAAGCGCGATCGGTGGCAGCTCTACCGCCGCCGCCTCGTTCTTCGGCGGCAATTCAGTGGCAGGTCCTATCCTCCGAGAGGGACTGAGGGACCCGCCGCCGAATTGCAACCAAAGAGACGGACGTGCCGCCCCTCTCCGTTCACCACCCCAGACACCTGCTTGCTGCGCTGGTGCCTGGAGCCGGCCCTGGCACCTAGTATTGGCCAGTATCCAGAATATTGGACTAATAGGACAGCTGGTTTGCTTCATGGCAATTCCTACATTTCTATGAGTCAAGAGACTCCATTGCTTATCCCCTTCTTATAGGTAGCACTGTATCAAGAAATTTATCAGTCAAAAGGGAACAGTCAACTTGAAATCTATTCATTTCCAAAAAATGAGCTCAAAATAATTTCTGATACTGCACTTGCTCAAGTCCCCCTGCCAATTTCTGTGCTTTCATAATTCTATTTTAAGAAGCATTTCACAAAGCAAGAGGAGGGAGACACACCCACAAAAACAATAATGGAAATCAGCTGATCATACAGAAGAAATACACAAAGTTATAAAACCAGGAAAAAGTAAATATTTCTTTAACCTGTTGTAATAATCTTAGGTGTTTCAGGTAACAACAGTAGATAAAAAACCTCAGACTGAATTTGTGATTTTTAAATTTGATGGGGGTCTCTATGAATCCATCCTTTTCCTATGGCTACACAGGCCATCCCAGCTTTACTCCTCCCCATTTCCCATGGAGTGAGAGCACATTTCTTCTCAACTCAGCAAATCTATCTGCATGGCTAAATGTCCATTTGTCAACTCCAATTAAGAAATTGACTGGAACCCTCTTACATTATAAATCATATCTGAACCTCCACATGCTGAAAAGTTTGTTGACACCAATGTACTAAAGTAGTGTGGGTTTAGAAATCATTGTATGATGCCATTTATCCTCACCAAGAATTTAGCACATGGCAGTTAAGCATGAAAGCCATGTGAGTCAATCAAGTGCAAATTGCTTTTTGTGGTCTCACTTTACCAATATAGATGATTGTTTCAAGCCCCTTTGCTGACATTTAGCTGGGTGGCTTGCAACAGCCTTCCTTGCACCTCTTCATGTCTGTCTCAATTGATGCCTTACACAGCAGAAAACTGCTTAACTGTATTCCAATTTACCATCTGAGTAAGTAATTATGGGGAGAATGATTCTGTTCCAGGCATTTATATTGCACAAATCACCAAGTATATGAGCACAAGGATCGTCTGATTAAGAAACTGAGGAAAAATTAATCTTCCTGCGATGTTGGAGTCGGAATACTCCAAGGACACTATACATACACACTGAAGAGGAAAAAGCAGGAGAAATAATCTAATACCTAATCACAACTAAACAGTTCTGATAACTTGTGTGGGTATTTCCATCCGTGTTGCCAGAGCATAGAAAAGAATTAGTGGAGAAGAAATTTATTTCAGTGATCTAGTATCTAGCCCAACTGCATACTGGGCCACATCCCTTGGTCTGCATGTGTTGTGTGTGTTCCATCCCCCATTAGACTGGTGTCTAATGTGCAGTTTTTTTGGTTTTGTCAGCTGAATTCTTATGAGGGCTGTTCAGCTGGGATTGGGAATTTGATTTCCATGCTGGAGCATCCTCTATGAGGAGAAATTAAGATGGTGAAGGTAGTCATGGACCCAGAGTGTTAGAATTTGCCCTCAGACTATGATTCCCAGTGAGGCCGTGCATTTCCTTTCTAAAGATTTCCTCTGCCCTTGGAGAGCTTTCATCTCTCTTTCCAGGCTTAAAATCATCATCTTGGAGGGGAACAAGTATCCTTCTGTGTAATTTTCAGGCCTCCAAGGTTGTCTGGGATCCTGTTAAATTCTGTAAATTTGCCACTAATCCCTCGTTCTTGAAATAGTTGCAATGACCTTCTGACAGCTTTTTTGATGTCCTGCAGTGAGGAAGCCTGGATGAACCCATCGTCTAGATTGGGAATTACTGTACTGGGATTCCTTCACTCTTCAGTGCTGTAGCTAATACTGCCTCTATTTTTACTTGTGTGTGGTGTGGTGTTCTGTCTCTCTCTCTCTCTCTTTTTTTTTATTATTATTATTATTATTATTATTATTATTTAGGGAGGCCAGACAAAGCCAGGGCAATAAATCAAAAGGGAAACAGGAATCACTGATTCAACAATTATTGGAACATGAAGACAGATGTTATGAAGTTGACTGACACTCAGTAACTACCGCAAATCCAATGATGCTAGGATGGCTTTTAATGTATCCATTTTGAAATTTTTGTAGATCATCCATTTTAAAATCAAGGACCAAGCTACCTCCTTCCAGTCTATGAGGTATAATGAAATGGAATAGAGAGTGCTCTTGATACAACTATAACTAGGACCATGGTTCCAAAGCACATAAGCATGTTTTCATTAGAGCAGTGGTTCTCAAACTAGGGACGCCACTTGTTCAGGGAAAGCCCCTGGCGGGCCAGGCCGGTTTGTTTACCTGCCACGTCCACAGGTTCGGCCAATCGCAGCTCCCACTGGCCGCGGTTCCCCACTCCAGGCCAATGGGGGCAGCAGAAAGGGCAGCCAGCACATCCCTCGGCCCACACCGCTTCCTGCAGCCCTCATTGGCCTGGACCGGCGAACCGCGGCCAGTGGGAGCCGCGATCGGCCGAACCTGCAGACGCGGCAGGTAAACAAACCGGCCCAGCCCGCCAGGGGCTTTCCCTGAACAAACGGCGGCCCTAGTTTGAGAACCACTGCATTAGCGTACACAAAAAGCTCTGGGAAGGAAGACAGGATCACTTTGAAGAGTGGGGGAATTTACTGAAGTCAATATAACAGCCATTATGTGAGAAAAAATAAAATCTATTTATTCTGCATACAAGACTGACCCAAGGAACCAGGCTGGAAATTGTCAAAGAATCTTTATCGAACTTGTTCCTAATTGTCTGAAAGAGACTTGCCAATAAAACTATCCAAGAATTTCAGTTCTTGATTGGAACAATTTTGTAGGGTCCATTACCCTAGAAGATCTAGAAAAGATAGATTTAATAATCCACTTCTATGGGAACCAGTTTGTTAACGAAGTGATTTGATGGTTGTTTTCCTTGCGTTTTTTCAGTGTTGTCTCCAGGGCCTATGTACACCATTTAGGTGCCACTGACACTTCCAAAACCACCCCCCAGTTGACACCTAAATCCCCATGCCACCTAAATTTCTACCAGTCGGCATTTGCAAAGCCACCAAAGCCCTGAGGTTTTCCCACAGCTAATGAGCAACTTGGAGACCTAGGTAAAATGAAGTTACTCAGGACCCCTTGTGATGAAAGATTTTGCCTCAGTTGTTCGAATTACCTTAAAAAGGAAGGTTTGCCGAAAAACCTCAGGAGGAGGTTTAAAATTGGAAAAAATATAACTTGCTTAATTGAACATAAAAGAGTAGTGGTAGTGTCAGGCCCCTTTGGGATGCTTAGACTAGTAATTAGTTTTAAGAATAAATCTTTAATTAACTAGAAATTAATTGTAGTATAAATTAGAAAATCCAGTAACGGAGGGTGATGTAGTGGAAGATTCCATTTCTAAGGCACATAGGGGTCCATTACCTATGATGTAATAATTTCACTTCTTGTGATGCAATGGTAAATTCCACTTCAGCAAAATCCCATAGAGCTACATTATAGCCCATAAGAATACATGGGGCTTCCAAACAGGAAGTAGCTAGGGGTCATCCACAGGTCAACTGAAAAACCCCCATAGGAATATGTTGTAGCCCATAGGAATACATGGGACTTCCAGTGAGGAGAAGGAGGAGGTACTAGTCACATATTGGTACACATGACTGGGGGGTAGCTTGGCACAGAGCCAGCAAAAAGCTGGAAGTTGATTGGCTGAGCCTGGGTGACCAAGTCGTATATAAGGGTGACAGCCAGCAGGCTAAACCCTGCAGTGGGATCAGGAGGAAAGAAGAGGCTGCAAGACAGTTGAAAAGATGACAACGCTTAAGGAACAGTGGCAGAAGCCTCACCGGAACCCTGCAAAGAGAGAGCTGCCTGAAAAGCAGCTATTGCAGCAGCAGCAACCGCAGAATTCCAAGGTTACTCCAGACAATGCCTGCTTCCATTAACCAGCCAGCCGGGGGCCACTGCAGCAGCTACCCCAGCAGCTACCAAGTGGGCTTCCGTCTCTTCTACCTGAGGAGCTGTTCTATCTCAGGAACAGGCAGCCGCTCAACACAGGAGCTAGCAGCTAGAGACCACCGGCGACAGCAGTCAACAGCTGGCAAAGAAATAACCACCGGCAGTCGTCGCACTCTAATTGTGACAGAGCAGAAGGACCAAAGACTGTCTCAGAGATTTTAAGAAAGCTTTTGTAAGTTTAATCCTTCTTTTATTTACTATCCAAGAGTGTATTGGTTTCGTTTGTAAATAAAGCTGGCTGGCTGTGGTCTGAGTGAGATCTTCCCCTACCCATCAAGTAACCGCCTGGCCAGCGGATGTTTAGTTTAGTATTAAGTATTTGGTATTGAATGTCTAACTAATATATTATTATATGATTATTATAGTTACTGTGACATTGCACTCCATATGTTTTATGGAAATATGCTAATGAGTGTGAATATAAATAACTGGAATATGCTTTATGCAAAAGGTCTCTTGTAAGGTATCCTTTCGAAACTTATGATCTACTGAGTGTGTTCGTCCTATTTGTATGAATGTATCATTCTTGTATCTGAAGCTAGAAATATGAAATATTACTCTGAAGTCCTATTGTAACTATGCAAAGTGTGGGCCATTAATGGTGGCTTGGAATCTTGATGGCTCCCATTAACTAGAACAATTGGTTGTAAATGGCTGTTTACTTGTAAGCCTTCCTGTATATGTGTGTGCCAGCCATGGGTAATGAAGTCTCACAGGACATGTGAACATGTCACATGACATTGGAATCCATCGTAAACCTGGTGCTTTTCCATTTAGAAGGAAGGGTGGGAACCCAGAGAGAGACAAAGGAATCCCGCCATGTGCCAAAGATATAAAAGGGGGTGGAACAAAACAAAGAGGGTGGCCAGTGATGAGAAAATCCCTGATTACCACCTGAGCTGGAATTAACAAGAACTGTACCAGGGAAAAGGATTGGGCCCAGACTAAGAAGGAGTCTAGTCTGTGAAAGAAGCTTATTGGAACATCTCTGAGGGTGAAATTTACCTGTATAGAGTTTCTTAAATGTATTAGGCTTAGACTTGCGTGTTTTGATTTATTTTGCTTGGTAACTTACTTTGTTCTGTCTGTTATTACTTGAAACCACTTAAATCCTACTTTTTATACTTAATAAAATCACTTTTGTTTATTAACAAACCCAGAGTAAGTGATTAATACCTGGGGGAGCAAACAGCTGTGCATCTCTCTCTATCAGTGTTATAGAGGGTGGACAATTTATGAGTTTATCCTGTATAAGCTTTATACAGAGTAAAACGGATTTATTTGGGGTTTGGATCCCATTGGGAGCTGGGTGTCTGGGTGCTGGAAACAGGAGTACTTGCTGAGCTGTTTTCATTTAAGTCTGCAGCTTTGGGGGCGTGGTTCAGACTCAGGGTCTGTGTTGCAGCAGGCTAGCGTGTCTGGCTCAACAAGACAGGGTTCTGGAGTCCCAAGCCATCAAAGAAAACAGGTTCAGAGGTAGTTTTGGCACATCAGGTGACAGTCCCAAGGGGGTCTCTGTGACCGAACCTGTCACAGTTATGTTATAGAGTATTAAGTGAATGATTGTATTGTTATTGTATTGTAGTGCCATTTATTCTTTTAACTATAATCCTTATATCTATCTCTATTCTTCTACTGTAACCACTCACATCTAAATAAAATATCTTTGTTTTCAAAAATTTACTGCAGATTGTCTATTCTTGATCGGAGGGCTGTATCCATGTCCTTTCAAGGGAAAGCAATCTAGCTGTGGCTTTCCCTGGCAATTCCTTTAGGGCAGGCCACAACCTTGGTTACCGGTTTAGATAAAGTAAGAATTGAGATTTTAAATCAAAAGCAGTGTTTTTAGGCAACATCAATGGTATAGGATAATCTAATCAAATCTTCCAGTAACAGCCTAGGGCATTCTCAAACTAGGCAGGGGAACACCTATCTCACCAGTGGGGCTCAGTCCCACAGGCGGGCTCTGAGCAGACCTAAGACCTAATACCTGTCAGACCTTGAAGCAGAAGGTCCAGATACAGGCCACGGACCAGATAGCTGGGCAGCCTAGTGCCTACACAAGACAGCCAGAGGCACACAGAATGTGGAGCAAGCATGATACAAGTATCGAGCAGGAGACCAAGAGACAGTTTTGGCTGCTAGGCACAGGCTACCTAAGTGGCTAACCTGGCTTAGATGCCTAACTTCAGGAGAGGCTTTGTAGCTGAGGATCCTGAGCAGAGGGAGGTGCCTATCAGTGGCCCATTAGCCAGGTGCACCTGGTCAGCTGCTAGGCACCTAAGCCCTTCTCCTCAGCTTCACTCTGGCTAAGTTAGGTGGCTCACAGCTCAGCTTGCTGACTTCTGAGGATCCCTTACTTAGGTGTGTAAATCTCCGTTTGCATTGTATAGAGACCCTAGGCACCTACCTCAAGACCGATGATCCCCCTAAGCAACAAGAAGTTAGGGATAGCAACAATGAGCAGATCAAGACCTAAGAACCTTTGAGGATCTGGACCTTTGTCTCTTAAAAAGAAAGGCAAGTTTTGGTGGAGATCACTTCAATTCTAAACCAAGCAATGATTTTAGAATGCAATATTCAGCCCTCTTCCTGTTTGCACTCACATTTCATCCTCCACACATGAGCCTCAATCATTTTGGGAGTCCATATGGATTTCAGCTGCAGTCAGGACAAAGGATTTGAGCGAACCAAGTCACAACAAAGTGGTCACCAGATTCAGGGCACATTAATGTCTGCCATTTCGATGCGTATATCAGCTAATAGGCTGCACAATTACTCTTTGAAGCTTGGCAGAATAAAAAGTGCTTGAAAGAGTGCAGATGTAGGCATCAATTAAAGCAAAAATGCAAAAGCCACAAAGAATGTCACTGACTTGTCTTAATGTCAAAAGAGACGACAATATATTGTCAGCAGCAATATACTTGGGCCATTGGGGAAGCGGCATCTGAAATATCTTCACACTGCAAACCAAGCAAAAAAGACCTCTCCCTCCCATGCTGGAATAACAAATGCTCTCAAAGAGAATTCTGCTGAACTTTCCCTAAAACCTGCTTCTCAATGAAAAGGGGATTTTGCCTGGCCAATGAAGGTAAGGCCTAATAGTGCAGGCCTTTCGGTACTGTTTATGAGGCCAGCTTCCAGTGCTGGAACCGAACCCATGAGCCTGTAGACCCTGAGACATAGTTAATAGCTTTTTCACTGGAAAATTTGACAGGCCTTTGATGTATCTGAATTTATTCCATCACCTCTTTTGCTTTGCCCATTAAGGAGAGTTTCAAATCACTGTAAATACATTGAAGAGGGAGGAATTTCAAACCAGCTAAGAGCAACAAAGATAGGAATAAGAACATCTCTGTCCAAATGGCACTGGAAAGACAGGGCATAGTTTTTACTTTACTACAATAATTAGCATCTTAAGAACTCAAATATCTACATTAGTGCTTACCTCTAATGGACAGCCGGATCCAGGAAATAAGCACTGAACCCCAGCTACTTAATAATAGCTCACCTTTTTCATGTATTCTGTGACTGGGTTCTGTTGCAAGAATTCAGTACTTTCTCTTGTATAAAACCTCTCTGTGTCAGCGAGAAACTGAGATTCAAAAGACTCTTTATAGACAGTTAGTGTAGGTCCCTTTGCAAATGCATCATCTTCATTCAGTCCCAGTTCCACTAAAAAACAAAGTACACAATGATTAATTTATCCTCTGTTAAATGATCTACTGTACACTGAGTGTTTAGTTCTCTATGCAATTAATTATAAATCCCAGAAGTGCATCCTTAATTCTAAACCAATAATGTGCACCGAGAGACGCCCCAATTAATCAGGAATCTATTCTGTATAAAAAAATTTAATTCAAACAACGTCATTAAGGATAGATGAAATTGTGGTTGACAATGTGTGCTTACAGTTTTCATCTAAATAAAAATTCAAATAAATTGATTTTCACAACTTGACCTTTGGAACAAAGGTATTCCTTTAGCCTCTTGCTCATCTTCCTTGAGACAGGTATATATTTCAACTAGTGAATAAAGTGGTCTTTATTTAATTAATCATTTGAATGATAGCATTTAAGAGCCCCAGGCTACGTCTACACTACAGCTGGGATCGACGCTCTGAGATCGATCCACCAGTGGTCGATTTAGCGGGTCTAGTCAAGACCCCCCAAATTGACAGCAGATTGCTCTCCAGTCGACCCCTGTACTCTACCCCTGACGAGAAAAGTGAGGTAAGTTGACGGGAAAGTTTCTCCCGTCGACTCCCCGTGGTGTAGACCCCGCGGTAACTCAACCTAAGGTACATCGACTTCAGCCACATTATTCACATAGCTGGAGTTGCGTAGCGTAGATCGACTTATGGCGGTAGTGTAGACATAGCCCCAGTCATGGAACAGGATCCCATTGTACTAGGTGCTATGCAAAAAGAGAACAAGAAAACAGTTCCTGAAAATTGATAGTTACTTCACACAAACCTGAACTTCAGCTGAGTTCAAAAGTCTGACAAATCCACTATATAAGGAAAATAAGAACTGTAAGTAAAAAGATGTCCTTAACCTATCCCAATGTATGAAAATACTGTGACATGCAGTTATCAGGAATGTAAACAGAACAGGATCATCACACTCTCTTATGCCACTTCACATTTTCTAAGTCAATTAATTGTGAGAACCCCATAAAGAGTGCAGCCTTGAAAAAATGTGTTTTCCTAGAGAAGCTGGCAAAGGCAGCAATATAAAAATTAGCCAGGACTGTATGCCTTGGTCAGCTTCAAGCTGCTGATTGTACTACAGGAACACTTCCCTCCTCTGAGGAGTTTGAAAGAAAATGGGAATTACCTGATCATAAAGAGTTGGGGGAAAAAACACATAAACCAAAGGCTGTGGGAGAAAAATGTGTGAACTGGGAGATTTGGGGCGGGAAGGGGAGGAAAGAAGAAATATATGAAAAGATGCACATAAGCAAAAGGGTAAGAAGAAATAAACTTTGGGGTGGGGGTTGGGGCCGGGGACAAGAGAGAAATAAATAGATGCTTCTATGTTAACTAAAGCCAAAGGGAAAGGAAAAACCCCACCACCTCATCGTAAGTAAAGTTTTCCTTTTCCCCTTCCATTTTGAAAATATGCACTTGAGAAGGCAACAGTGAGAGAAGACAAAAGTAAGAAACCAAATCTATATTTGAATGATCTCCTAATTTTAATATTAAGCACAATGACAAATTTTCCAGCAATGTGTAGGGAAATGAGCCACTCAACTCCCACTAACGCTAAATACACCCTTTCTTAAATTCTTAAGACAGCAATGATGTTCTAGGTTCTTGGTTATTCTAGAAAGAAATCCCACTATATATTTTTCTGTAAAGAAGGCACCTGGGAACATTATAGTTCTTCCAAATGTTTACCCAATATTAAATCATAAAAGAGAATTGCTAACTTTTTCTATAGGTTGTTCATAATGTCAGAGTAAAAGATTAATGCCCTGATCCTACAAGCTGCTTCACCTGGGCAGAGACATTGACTTATTCAATAGCCTCTGCATGGACAGCAGAAAGCAGCTCATGGAATCAGGGCCTAAATAATTTTTTTAAGATAAAAAGCCAACATCAGACCCTTATAGTTTGTAGACACTGAAATGTATGGGCTTTTGAGTTTAGTCACTGAACGATAATTAGAAAAAGATGATGTATTTAGCCCTTTATTTCTGACAAATTATGTGTATTATATTAGAATATGTATGTATGCGCATTATATACACATACATGGTTCAGAATTTATTATTAGTTGCAATTTATTTTATAAAAATAATGAAGTCATAATAATACAGAAGAACTCACTCCAGTGTACTACTATTAAATTTGCTGAAATACAGAAAGAGACTACTCTTTTTTGGCAATTTAGCAAGAGTGAGGATGAGCAATGTTTGACAATTATGAAATACATTTAATAGATATACATTGCAAGGAGGATTGTGAAATTCGCATTATATAATGACATGCAAAGCACCAGATGCTTCATGGAAAAATTTCTGAAAAATCTTTGGAAATATTGAGGGGGGGAAAAAATCCACAAACATCTAGGATTAGTACTAAAACCAGCCTAGACAACCCAAGTTTTATCTTCAAAACCAAGTTCCAGGGCAGAAAACCCAGGAAGAACTGAAACAAGGCAGGCAAAAGATCCAGGGACTTTTAACAGAATTAGTATTTCTTACCAAAGCACAATTTAGACCTTCATAAAAGATCTATGGTTATAGCACTTATAACCAGAATATTTAAAACACTGACAGAGAAAACTAAAACAGACGAGAAGTGCAATTAATTTTCTCATAATAGTGAATCCAGTGAGACAGGTGTACAATTTGTTTGCATTGTGTGTTAAGGAAAACAGTACTTTAAAATTGGTTAAGCTCTATTCTTTAAAAGTGTTAAGGAACCACTATTTGGAGTATATACTAAAAGAAGGGGTTTGAAAAGAATAAGCTCTTTGTGGAATTTTTTGCATATTCTTGACAGCCATTACAGTAATTTAATATGGGTTTACAAAGAGAAATTTTTAATGTTTAACATGTAAATGAAGTTTAATACTTTAAAACAGTAGTTCTCAACCAGGGGTAGGCGTACCTCTGGGGGTACGCAGAGGTCTTGCAGGGAGTACATCAATTCATCTAGATATTTGCCTAGTTTTACAACAGGCTATATAAAAAGCACTAGCAAAGTCAGTACAAACTAAAATTTCATACAGACAATGACTTGTTTTTACTGCTATAGATACTATACACTGAAATGCAAGTACAATATTTATATTCCAATTGATTTATTTTATAATTATGTAGTAAAAATTAGAAAGTAAGCATTTTTTCAGTAACAATGTGCGGTGACACTTTTGTATTTTTAGGTCTGACTTTGTAAGCAAGTAGTTTTTAGGCGAAGTGAAACCTGGGGGTATGCAAAACAAATTAGACTCCTGAAAGGAGTACAGTAGTCTGGAAAGGTTGAGAGCCACCGCTTTAAAAACCATGTAAGGTATTTTTATTGTGCATTTGAAATATAAGTCAGTTGCATGGGGAACACTGAAATTTAGCTTTTTAAGCAGAAATTACTATAAATAATTAATGATTATGGAAACTGTATGACATTATGGTTTCCACAGTGAGTATCACAGAAACTAGCTCAAATGCCAACTTTCACATTATTCATGTCAAAAAGGAATTTTCTTTTAAAAACTTAGATTGTTTGGATAAATAAATTAGGCACACACACAAATTAACATTCATTCACTCCCCTGTAGGGCACAATATCAGATTTTAATGCAAATGAAAAAAAAAATCCATGTTTGTGTTGCAGCTCATATTTTTGTTCCAAAACAACATTTTTGTTGCAACTACAGCACAGTCTTCTTAAATAATTTCTTGGTAACAATGAAATGGAGATTATTACTTTTAACTGGCGGTTCTTTGAGGTGTGTGGTCCATATCAGTATTCCACACATGCGATACCATGTGTGCCACATGCCTGAGTGCAGAATTTTTTGCAAGCAGTGCCTGTTGTCCCGCACACGAGCCGTAGCTCTTCTCATGCTCCAAAACAGAAAGCGGAAAAGGTTGTGTGGGCCGACATCACTCCAGTTTCCAATTCTTACTGTAGTTCAAACATTTTGCAGCACAGAGGACGGAGGGTGGGTAGTAGAGCACACATCTTGAAGAACCTCCAGTTACAGTAAGTAACCTCCATTTCTTCTGTCAAGAAATGGTCCATGTGTTTATTCCACACGTGGGAGATTAACAAGCAGTAGTGAGATGGGGTGGGTAAAAGGACACAGAAGTGTAGTTGACTGTAGTACTGCTGCCCTCACAGCTGTATCCACAGTTATTGACTGGACCAGAACATAACGTCTCGTGAAGGTATACAAAGACCTCCAAAAAGCTGCCCTACATATCTCTAGGAAGGCTGTATCTCTCAGCAATGCAGCTGAAGTAGCTTCACCGCCCCTCTGGAGAGGAAATATAAGCTAGTTGGTAAGAAAGGGTAATACAACCTGAGATTCATTTTGAAAGTCTCTGCCTTGATATAGTTTGACCTTGATCTCTCTGCTATGGAAACAAATAGTTAAGGTATCTTTCTAACATCCTTCATTCTTTGCAAATAAAAAGCTAAAGTCCTTCAGATATCTACAGAATACCATCTCTCTTCATCTGAAGCAAGTGGATTACCTGATTCTCATGAAACTTGGAAACTACTTTAGGAAAGAATCTAGGGTGAGGTCGTAACAAGACCTTTTCTCTATAGAAAGAATTATAATGGTTGGTGCACCAGGAGCGCTCCGAGCTCACTGATTCTTCTGGCTGACATCATGGCTATTAGGAAGGCCACCTTCATGGAGTGAAGCCATGGAAGATGGAGATGGGCCACAGAGCTGTGAATGGAGATGGGCCACAGAGCGTGTGTCTAGAGGCTCAAAGTGGGGGTTAGTGAGTGACAATAAAACAAAACTGAAGTCCCACTGATGTGTAAACTTCACTAATGGTTGAAAGGATTTAAGAATCCCCTTCAGAAATCTAGTTGTGACAGGATGAGTGAATATTGTACTGTTGTCCACTGGAGGATGGAAAGTGATGACCACTGCTAAATACACTCGCAGAGAATTGAGCACAAGACCTGAAGACTTAAGTATAAGCAGATACTCTAAGACAGAAGGGATCCAGCAGATTCTGGAGACGAGATTCTTTGTGAGCCCAAAAGAAGAAATTCTTCCATTTTCCCGAGTAACAGCTTTTCTGCTTTGGTTAAGGATGTATTGCAACCCTTTAGAACAGTGCTTCTCAAAGCTGGTCCGCCGCTTGTTCAGGGAAAGTCCCTGGCGGTCCGGGCCGGTTTGTTCTTTGCCGCATCCGCAGGTTCGGCTGATCGCGGCTCCCATTGGCCGCCGTTCGCCGCTCCAGGCCAATGGGGGCTGCGGGAAGCAGCACAGGCCGAGGGATGTGCTGGCCGCCCTTCCCGCAACCCCCATTGGCCTGGAGGTTTGTGGGTTGGAGGTACCAGAAACTATCAAATAGCAACCATGAACAATCTCTAATACCATTTGTCTGTAATTAGGGGATAATTACAATTTTTTTGGCAAATTGAGTAAGGCAATCTCTGAATATCAGTGGAGGGGAATGAAGTGACATCAATAACGGGACGCAGGTCTTGACAGCCCCATCAAGAGAAACTCTTTGCTTGGAAAGCTGGATCCCTTATCTCCAACGGGACTGATGTTACCAATGGTTACGACCCAAGGCTGGCAGGTGGAATGGAAGAACAACTTTGCCTTGTTCGGATAATGTCTTCCTCTGGTGTAACGGCATCCCGGATTAGAGATGGTCCTCAATAGGAGGGGTGAATGCAGATAGGAAAAAGCAAACAAGTCCTCCAGGGAGACCCAGGTCTCTGATAACCCTTCGGTACAAGGAGTCTCCATTGACAGAGCTGTCTGAACCGGAGCTTCCTTCATCACCACGGTGGTCAGGCCTCCTTTGGGGCCATGCCGCTACCGATACTGCATCAGCTCTAGAAATGGATGGCATCACCAGGAGCTGTTTATCCTGAGCCTTCACAATCAGAGCCAATGTTAGAGCCGTTGGATCTGTACCGCCTTCTCCTGCAGAGAAGATTTATTTGGGACTAAAGCCGGAGCGCCTGTGCTTGGCAGCTCTCCCATCTTTGATGGGGTGGTTTTAGACAAAGATGGCTTGTCCGTAAGTCTATGAGAGTGCCCTTGGTTCTCATGTGAAGCCTTCTGCCTAGGCTTAACAGTCTTAGCCTCTGTTCCCAAACTCGTGCTCAGAGGGGCACTGCCCACCTGGTGAGACTGATGTAGGGGGGCAGAGGATGGTCCCCAGTCTGGATCTGATTCGGGCTTCACTGACTTCTACGCAAAATGTTTTCTGAGTCTCAGTTCCCGATCTTCACAAGTTCTGCGGCAAAAAGAGCAGCAGATGCTGCACTTGGCAGAAACATGAGCCTCACCCACGCAGTACAGGCAGCATTGATTATCACTTCTCTGAAGAGGAGCAAGGGCAAGAAACACAATTTCTGAACTCTGGGACTCTGGGCATAATCCCAGACTTCTCAGGAGGAAAAATATCCTTGTGTGTGGAAGAAAATGGGGGGAAAATACCACTATCTAACTCTGCTATGTAGACTATGCCTTGAAGACTACTCAAACTAAGTATATACAATATCTTACAGTAATGACAGTAAAAAAGGAGCTGAGGATTAGGAAGATTCCGACTCAGACCATGCAGTGGTAAGAAGGAACTGGAGAGGTGTCACCATGCACCACCTTTTATGCCCTCGGTTCGGACCACAACAAGAGCTACAGCACATGGGCAGGCGAAGAGATACTGCTTGCAAAAAAATTCCAGACTGAAACACACGTTTCGCATGCATATCCCAAGAGTGGAATACATAGGGACCATCACTTGAAGAAGAACATCTACTACAAGCTTAGAGTTCTGATTATTCCTAGCTATGAATTTTTGCTTCTCAAAACAGAAAAGGTTGCATTATTTTGTTTTAGAGGCATATATTTGTCTGTCACTTCCCCCCATTCTCAGATAGAATAAAAGTTAAAAATTTTACATGGCAAATTACACTACTAAAAGTTTCTTCTACTGCAAAAATCTTTCTTAATCAGCTATGGTAAAAACGTTGCTTCAGGGCTCTGGTGGGAGATTTTCCAAGTGGCTACAAGTAAATCTTAAGGAAAATTCATTTACCATAGGATTGTACGACTCCACTGATCAGCCTGGTGTTGATGGTTTCACCATTTCTTTCCTTTTCTATCAGTTTCAACACAGCATTTGTTACCTTTGAAATACGGATTAAAAAGGAGTCAACATACATTAAAACCAACTACTTGGTCAATAAATACAGTAATTAATCAGGCATGCACTTCCACGCTCAAGACAATCCAATCTCCTGAAAAAGAAATAAGGCAATGCGCTAATCTTAACACCAAACAGAACTTCCACAATCATTGAAAGTTGTGCACATCAGTAACTTATAATTCAATATTCTAGCTAACGAACTGCAAAGAAATATAAAAGCATCTGTCTGTGCCTTTACTGCTTCTCTATAATATATAAGCAACCTCTAAACTTTGGTTTAATAAATTCTGCTTGTTTACATTTGAAATATACAGTAGAACCTTGCCAATTCATGCTTTGCTAAACCATATGTCTGTAACATGCACACAAAATGTACAGCCTCTCCCCATCCCTCATATGTAACAGATGATTCAGCTGATGTCCCATATTACTAAAAATTCATTAAAGGAGACGCAGAAGGCTTTTTTCTTCCCTTTTGCAGTTCACCTTCGAATAGTTACTTGTGACATTTTCATACCAACCTTGCGAAATAATGCACTATTCATAAAAAATGTACCTGCTTATTTAACGGCCTGAACAAACAGTCCCTCCAGGTCACCAAGGCAAGCTAAGATTGGGGAAGGGAGAAGAGAGGAAGGGGTTATATACACAGGATAATCCTTTATGAAAAACTGAAATATTGTATTATGCTAAATAATAACTTATTTTTAAGACGCTTTTTGTCATGGCAGGCAAGTCTCAATTAACTAAGCTATCTCAGGAAAAACGTACATGTTTTATAACTATCCCCACACTCTAAATGATCAGATAATACTTTTGAACTCCCGTTTTCCTCATACCCCAGAGAGGAATAGGATTGTCCAGTACTTACCTTGACAAATACTCCACTCTTAATAAAAAATTTTAAAAATGGGTTTTCCTGTGACAGGCTGATGTAGGGACTTTGAATTTGAATGGTCAGAGAAGGACCAGCTAGAAGATGAATACTCAGTAAAGACACCCTCCTAAACTGTTTTTATCCTCCGGCCCAATGCAGAGTTATTTTCATAGTACAATAAAATATATACTAAGCAGAAACTAAAATTAAAAGATTCCTTTACAATATAACAATCTACACTCACAAATGTGTACCACAGAGTTCAAATGAGAGGGAGAATATCATCACTGTTAGACATGACAGTTTAGACTGTTTTTCAGAAGTAATACAGAGGAAAGGTAGGGGGCCTAGAACATATTTATTGAGAGGTTGTGAAATGGAAGAGGATTTGTAGCCTGTGCCATAACAGCATCCCAATGAAAGAGGGCACAGGGCTCATTAGTATCTAGTAATGAGTTTCAGCTGGCCTGATCAGTTTATTGTACCACAACTCACTAATGACATAACCTATATCTAGATGGTGTCATGTAATATATCAATAGAAAGCGAATCATATGGTGATATGTACGGAGGACAAATTCAAAATTACAAACATACTGGAGCTTATGTTATCAAAGAGTGAGGCAGGGCTGAAGTTACCCCAGCCTAGACAAAGGAATGCCATTCTGCCACCTTGAAGGTTTTTACAAGGTACATTAGCTACATTAAGAGAAAATGTGAATGCAATTTACACAGAAGGTAAACAGGACCATCAAGCCAACAAGGGGAGGATATATCCACTCAGCATCACAGCAGGGGTAAGAAATTGCAGGAACAGATCAATTTGCATTTTAGCAAACACCAGTGTGGGAAGAAACGAACATGAAACCTTCCTTTATCACGAGATTCCACGTCCCCTTCTTCACAGCTTGAATTAACTTACTTTGGGGAAGGGGGGGGGGGGCAAGCCTTTAGAAGAATCCATTTCAAAGATGCACTAGACTATAAAAAAGAGGGGCAAAGAACCCCAAGTTATGTTTCACTTAAGACAACAAAAGAACCAAGCACTCTGGGGGAAATCCTGACCAAGAGGTTGGTCAGCCATCTTACAGGAAGGTAGATTGGTAAGGAAACTACCATGAAAAAAGGCTGTAGCTTGATTTTGTTAAATCTTAGCCCTTAGAAAGTGTTTTTCACTGTTATTTTCTTGTAATCATTTCTAACTCTATTCTTTTTTATTTGACTCACTTAAAATCCTGTCTCCTTTTGTTAATAAACTTGTTTTACTTTTAATCTAAATCAACCCACTGCTGTGTTTCATTTAAAGTGAATGTTAACTCTAGTTAATGTGGCAAGCTGCTGGGTATTGTATCTTTAAAGGAACAAAAGAATGGTCTAGGAGAGGGCTGGATATCGCAGAGCACACGATTTTGGGAAATTTGGGACTGGAGGGTTTTATGGTCATCTTGCCAGGTATAACTGAGGCTGGTGGAGACCAGAACATGGCAGTGGTATAACAAGAAGGCTGCTGGAATCAGAGTTGCTGAGTCAGAGCTGCTTAACAGAGGCACTCAGTGCATGCTTGTATGTTGGCAGGAAGCATCCAGACAACGGAGCTACAGCAGCACAGCATTTTGAGGCATTCAGGGTTACAGGGCAGGAAGTGACAACCCTTCAATCGTCTGGATTGCTCCCCAGAACATGCAGCGCCAGAAATCAGAAGAGTACACAATCAGGAAAGAGGTTTAGATGGAATACAGCCCATTAGACAGGGAAACAAAAGGAGAGCTGATCAGGAGGCTGTCACAAATAGTTTTCAAAGTGAAAAAAAACCTTCAATTTTTGTGGAAGATGAAAATTGAGTGAAAGGAGAGAAGAGGAAAACAGGATTAAAATAGCATTAAATGATTTAATTTTTGCAGCAGCATATTAAATTGTATGAAAGAGGTACGTCCAGAAAAAACAAAATTACCAACAATATCGATGACTGTCCCCACTAGAACACAGAACAACATTTTGGAGGCAGGAAGAGCAAGGAAGTGAATTTTGGAGTAATATAAAGTAATATAATTTAGCTTGTCTAGACACGGAGAAGGAAAAAGGTATCATATAACTTGCAAATCTGTCAAATACTGGTGAGCCTCATACAAATAGTCAATTTTAAAGAGTGATTTCCGTGAAGAGAAAGCAGATGCCTGGTGCAGTAGGCTAGGAACACAGTAGGGATATATTTATATTTCCATCAGAATGTTTTAATTAAAAGTTAAAACCAATAAAAGAGAATGCTCTTTAAAATGCTTACTGAGTAGATTTCGTATATTCCTTTACGACCTTCATCACACTCACGACGAACCCAATGTCGATTGAGGTAGGCACAAATCCCATTCAGCACTTTGCTTGAAAACCTATAATCTTCCCATTGTTGAGTGTAAAATTTCAGCACACTCTCATCCATCAAGTCTTCACCATCCTGAAACAGGGAAAATCCACCAATACTGTAGACTGCTTATTTTTTAATATACAATATAATGCTAGGTAGAGACAAAAGTAATCATCTACTGTAAACCAAAATCCATGACATATGCTGCTGCTTCCAGTAAGATCTCTATTATAGCAACAGGTATGGCTGCACGTAGGAAACAATGTATTACTAAATCCATTCTTACCTTGATAGTGGCCTGGCAAAATGTTAAGAGTTATGGGTTAGATATCTAGTAAAAAAGCTTGAGCTCCATCTATTCTACAGCCTCCACCATTACTACCACCTGGGGACCTGCAACAGTGGTAAAGGTCATGTGCTAAATTTCTAAGGCCTGGTCTACATTGGGGGGCGGGGGAAGAATCGATCTAAGTTACGCAACTTCAACTACGTCGACGTACTTAGATCTACTTACCGCAGTGTCTTCACTACGGTGAGTTGACTGCTGCCACTCCCCCGTCGACTCTGCCTGTGCCTCTCGCCGAGCTGGAGTACAGGAGTAGACGGGAGAGCACTCGGGGATCGATTTATCGCGTCTAGTCTAGACGCGATAAATCGATCCTCGCTGGATCCATCGCTGCCCACCGATCCGTCCGGTAGTGAAGACATACCCTTAGTATAGCTGCTGCCCAAGAGTCAAGAGTGAATACTGTCACTCTCTCCTTGGCACCCCTGTACATAGCAGCAGTTAAAGTTGCTACCTTGGCAGAGATAAGGCATCACACCTGGCTCTTACTATAGCACTGAAGTCTGAGATGTAAGAAAAATGTTACAGGATACAGGAGAAGCTGAAATATCTTTCCCGACTAGCCAACAAGCTGCCCTTTTTCTTTTTGCAGTAGGGTTAATATTGAGGTTAGCTATTAGCTAAACAAAATTCAGCTACCCGCACAGCAAATTAAAAAGTTACATAGGATAGCTTGTGAGCATCACCAAACAGTGAGAGAAGTTTTGTGTTTATTTCACAGTGACTGACTTGTGTACAAGGTAAAAAGTCAAAGGTTAAAGAAACAATTAAGATATTAAATGTCATGATTTTCTACAAATTTGATCATTCGACAATTTTACTTGCAATAGCTTCAGATATTTTTAGTTTTACTGTACTATTCTGACTCCAAGTCACATGAGTTTAATGTAATTATTCACTGAGTTGACATGATGCCGCCTTACCTTAAGGAGATTTGTCAAGTAGTTCTTCAGAAATTCTTTAAGTCGTTTGTACAGTTCTAAGCCAACAAACTGAGCTCCTCCAGGTGTCTGGCCTTTTTTAGATTTGGAAGGAGGTACTCCCGCTCCTCGTGCTTGATTAGACTGGTGTACACTAGTACAGTAGTTATAAACATGACTGATAGAAAAGTTAAGGAATATCTATGTGTGCATTACAAATATTCTATGCAAATTCTAGGAGTTCCATTTGAACATCTCTAAGAATTTATAAACAATGATTTAGCCCGCCTGCGAGGATTACCTGTGGTGTCAGTAAGTAGTATTCCCATGTTACACACGGGAAAAGTGAAGGAAAGAGATTAAGTTATTTGTCCAAAGCATCTCAGTCCGTAGTGGAACTGAAAACAGAACAACGCATTTCTGACTGAATTAATGTAGTAACAATTCTCAAAAGGTCAAAAGTTATCCTGGCAATTGTTTTCTTGTTAATTTAGTTTCTGTTCCCAGCAAAATAATCAAAGAAAACAATATTAAGAGAAGAAATATCATGAAATACATTTAGAGGGTGATATCAGGAAAAGAGACCACAAGCTTATGTAAAGAAATCTTTCAAGGCTAATCTGACTGCCTTCACTTTTTGCTAGAATTACAAAATGAATGAATAAAGGCGGAAA
The DNA here is from genome assembly GCF_002925995.2 of Terrapene triunguis. Taxonomy (NCBI): domain Eukaryota; kingdom Metazoa; phylum Chordata; order Testudines; family Emydidae; genus Terrapene; species Terrapene triunguis. The sequence continues at coordinate 7,248,360 of NW_020664530.1, read as the reverse complement.
CACAGTGGATACATGTTTATTTTAGTAAAGCATTTATAATAGTCTCAAAGTCTTAACAGAAAAATTCACACTGGTTTGGGTAGGAATATGGTCATGTTGAATTAAAACTGTCTAAAAGACTGAACAAAAGGTAATAATCAAATTTATCTAAATGCACAGAGGGATCTAGGAGAGTACTGCAGGGATTGATGTTAGGACCAATCTTAGTTAACATCTTTATTAATAAACTGGAAGATGAAGTAAACCACATTAATTTGCTGATAAAGGTGAAAATGACGCACAAGGCCTCTGCGCCAGTTAAACTTTAAATGGATGCACAGGCATTGTGCTGGCCTGCTGCACAGAGGTGAATTTCACTTGTTCCTGAACTGGAAGGAATTTAAGCACTAGTCTGAACAGACAAAGAAAGGGACCAGAAACATGGGCTGAAAATAAAATTAGATTAATTTTTGAAGAATGCAAGCTAATCAGGGCCGGCTCCAGCGTTTTTGCTGCCCCAAGCGGTGGGGGGGAGGGGAAGCCACGATCGGCACTTCTACTGCCACCACTTGATTCTTCGGCGGCAGGTCCTTCCCTCCAAGAGGGACTGAGGGACCCGCCGCCGAATTGCCGAAGAGCTGGACGTGCCACCCCTTTCCGTTGGCCGCCCCAAGCACCTGCTTGCTGCGCTGGTGCCTGGAGCCGGCCTTGAAGCTAATACAAGCTGAGGAAAAACAAACAAGTGAGTATGCATACACACACACACACACACACGGGGAGGGAGAAATATGGGAAGCAGTTATGCAGAAAGAGACCCAGTATCACTAATGGACAGCAAAGTACATATTTGTTTGCAATGTGATGTGATTAAATAAAAGGCCAAAGCAATTTTGTCTGCAAACAGTCATCAAGTCATGGAGCAGTATGGTAATAATTCCTCTATAGCTTTAGTTTGACCAGACATAGAAAACTGCATTTAGTTCTGAATGCCACATTCCCAGGAGAAATTCTAATTTTTAAGTCTTCCCAAGGAATCAGTGGAAGCCCCATTGCTCGGGACACATCAAACTAGAGGAGACAAAACTAGGAAGTGTCCTTTACAAAACTGCTTTCCTGTGACTGGGAAATGGATTAGATAATCTAATAGTCTTTATTTTTAATTTGTAAGACTACCACTCCGGGTCTATGCTTTGCCCACTAGGCCAGGATTCATCGATAAAAAACAAGCACACCTCAGAAAACTATTTTGCTTGTGTTTTGATTTTTAACCCTCCCTCTAGAAAGGCTAGCACAATAAAAGGAAATCGGTGAGCAAAATTAAATATCAATAGAATTAGATAACCCAGCATACATTGTGCACCAGAGTCACTATGGACAGATTTGTAACATCAAACTTTAATCACAATCAGAACCTCTGAAAGATAGCAAATAATCCCCATCCACATTTTTTTTAAAATGTACGTCTGTCTTTAATATTAAAGTCACACAGATTCTTAAAACTAGTTCTCAGTTTAATCAAGAAAGTATTTGACACTTCAGCAAACACAAAAGCTCAAGGTCTTTATGATCACCCTCTCTGTTTCCCTCCAGTTTATTTTCTCATTTTCTTCTGCATCCCCACTTGCATGTTTATTTTAAAAAGTCATCTACTTATACCCCAAGAATACAATCCCCTTCGCTTAAATTTTACCCTTTTTGGAAATGTATGCCATGTGTTTATTCCCATGTGTTACCCCTACCTCAGTGCCAAATAGGATTTCCTATAAAAATCCTAAAAAAATCATTAAAAAAAACATAAAAAATTGAATTAGTGCTAAAGTGATGGCAGCTTCATTCCCTGCACCAGTCATTGATTTCCTGGACACTATCAGTTCATAAAGGTATAAGATCAGAACTACTGTCTTTTTCTAGAAAAATTTAAACTGCCCTTCAACCTAGTTTATCCAAAAGTTCTGGGATCTGTCAGTACTCTTATTGATCTGTAACTCAATTCAAGGATCTCTATTTAAGATGTGATGAATAGTACTATCTGCAATATAACAATACCATTGTCTTCCAATTACACAGTACACCTCTATATTGTATTCAATGTTCATTCTTTAGTAACGTTACACTGTCAGCTGAATGCTATATAGTCATCTTTTCAAGTAAGCCTGGTATAGAATCCTCTCCCAGTTATGCTTTAGTCATACAAGTTATTGGGCTCATTACAGGGATAAATGGGTAAACTTTAATGGTCTGTGATTTACAGGAGGTCAGACTGGATGATCTAGTGGTCCCTTCTGGGCTTAAACTCTAGAATCCAGTTAGACGATATGCTTAAACTTGGCTTCTATAGAGATAATCATTTGAGAGAGTTAATGCAGATTAGTACAGCTAATCTCTTTTCTTCTCTGAGAAATCACATTTTTACTTAAATTCTCATTTACTATGTTACCCATCACTCATTATTATGCTGCAATTTGCTGTAAATAACTTTCATTTTCCATAATAAAGTACTTGGAGTTCATGGGACACAAATAAAATGTATTTTATTAGTTTATGGCATTCAGGAGAACAGAGACAGTTCACAGTCGGCTTTTCCTTTTCAGCTTTGTATAGAGAATGGTATCACTGCAATTTACAGTAGTCCAAAGGAATTGTAACTTTTAATGGTAGATTATGTTCACACTAGCCATCCTGTTTTGGTTAAACCATGTCCATTTAGCATTTCCTCCAGCAACTGCAATAACAGGCATACAGTCCCCATAGCTGGAGTCGGAAAGATGCAATGTAGTTGGGAGAAGTGCTGTGCTACAACATTTAAAATGTGTGCATCATCAATGGTCTATTTACCTACATAATTTTCTTTTAGAGATCCCAATCTCTATCTGGCTATGATTCCTTTTGTCAACAAACAGAGAGAGCACATACATCTTTTTCCACTTCTGGATATAAAAATATCCCTTTTTTATGGCCTCTCCCCCCAAAAAACCATTATGTTTTTCTAAGATGCTTAACTTCCTTCACTATTTGTATTTGGGTTAGGACTAAAAAAAAAAAAAAAAAAGAAAAAGACAGGGTTATGTTCTGATTCTCGTGAAAGGGCAGGGAACCATTAGTACGAAGTGTGGCACTGTTTTGACCACAGCGTTGCCCGGAGGCAACTCCAAGGTAGGGCATGATGTTCTCCAATTAGCATAGCCAAACCTATGGCAAGCAAAAACAAGACTCTGAGGATAAATATAATGGTGATGTCCCTCCTGATAGCTTGAACAGTGATTTGGTAAGGGCATTCCGATCCAAATTTACTTTAATGAAAAAATGGGTGTGGTTTGAGTACAGGCCTTTGTGTCCAATTTAGCAAACATCTCAATCTGACTGGAGATGTTCCCAAAAGTTGTATGGTCTACATCAGTGGTCACCAACCCATCAATCCCGGATCCTCAGCCAGTTGATCGCGATCTCCGGGCCGCTAAAAGTCCGTTGGCACAGGGGCTCAGGCAGGCTCCCTGCCTGCCGAGGCCCCACACCGCTCCCAGAAGCGGCTGGCTGCTGGCACATCTCTGTGGCCCCTGGGGGAAAGAGGGGATGAGGTGCCTCCGCACGCTGCCCCCGCGCACAGCACCGTCCCCACAGCTCCCATTGGCCGGTTCCTGGTTCCCGGCCAATGGGAGCTGTGGGGGCAGGTGCAGGCAGTACACAGAGATCTGCTGACCCTCTTTCCTCCCCAGGGGCCATAGAGACATGCCAGCAGCCAGCCGCTTCCGGGAGCAGCGTGGGGCCATGGCAGGCAAGCAGCCTGCCTGAGCTCCTCTGCACCGCCGACTGGGAGCCGCCTATGGTAAGTGCCTCCCGGCCAGAGCCTGCACTTCACACCCGCTCCTGCACCCCCACCCCAGAGCTCCCTCACAGACCCCGCACCCCTTCCCACACCCCACCCCCCCCCCCCACCCCCCCTCCCCCCCCCCCCCCCCCCCCCCCCGAGCCCACACCCGTCATCCTCTCCTGCATCCCAACACTCTGCACCAGCCTGGGGCCCTTTCCTGCACCCAAACTCCCTCCCAGAGCTTGCACCCCACACTCCTGCACCCCAACCCCCTGCCTCAGGCTCAGCCCGTAGCCCCCTCCCACACTCCGAACCCCTCGGTCCCAGCCCAGAGCCTGCACCCCTCTGAACCTGCCCCAGCCAAGCTCCTGCCCCAGCCCGGTGAAAGTGAGTGAGGGTGGGGGAGAACGAGGGACAGAGGGAGTGGAGTGAGCGGGGTGGGGCTTCAGGAAAGGAGCGAGATAGATCCTGGGTTGATCTTAAGTTCAAAAAGTGATCTTGTGCGTAAAAAGATTGAAGACCGCTGGTCTACATGGTACTAAAAGGCTGAAACTGCAGCAAAGTTAACTTTCAATGAACTGGCACTCATTCCTATGCCCCAACCATTCAGCAAAAATTCCACACTATTCAGAATGTACTGCAGCATAGTATCAACCCTCTATTTTCACATTATATAGTGAATACCTTCCAAATTCTTGCATACTAAATCCAAATAAATGAATTCTTTGAATTAATCAAGGTTGAAAGGACCTTGTCAAAAAAGGCCTCTCTCTACTAAACTTGCCCTATCAACAGCCACGCTGTAAGTCTGAAGTGAACTGACTGTACTTCTCTCACTAGGAGATGGAATTAAGGCTTCCCTAGGTCCAGGAAGCCAGGGTACTCACAGCAAGTCCGGTGAGTTCAGAATGAAGTTTCCTGTGGGCATGGCTTTCTTTTGGAGAACTTCCTCACCAGGGTGGCTGTTTCAGAAAAATGGGGAGGGGGGTGGCTGCAATGGAGTTGTACATGTTTGTCATGCAAGTTGTGCCAGCATGTAGAAATATTATATGTGATTATTTTATACCCTGAAAAGTGGGAGGTAGGAGGTGGCAAAGAGTGGAAGACACAATAGAGAATACAGACCTATGAAAAGTCAGGGGAAGGGGGGGAACTGCCCTCCCTGCCCCACAGCAAATGATAAGAACATAAGAACGGCCATACTGGGTCAGACCAAAGGCCCATCTAGCCAGTATTCTGTCTTCTGACAGTGGCCAATGCCAGGTACCCCAGAGGGAATGAACAGAACAGGTAATCATCAAGTGATCCATCCCGTCGCCCATTCCCAGCTTCTGGCAAACAAGTGGCTAGGGACACAAACCATGCCCATCCTGGCTAATAGCCATTGATGGACCTATCCTCCATGAACTTATCTAGTTCTTTTTTGAATCCTGTTATTGTCTTGGCTTTCACAACATCCTTTGGGAAGGAGTTCCACAGGCTGACTGTGCGTTGTGTGAAAAATGATGCTCTTGTTGCCCACTATGTGCCAGAATGAGAACACATATAGCAGTTCAAAGTTCCACTCAAGTAACAGAGCATCTATTCCCCCAAAGACTTGATCCCTGAATGCACTGAAATAACCCTCTGTCTTCCTATTGATCTTGATGATAATCTGCAGTTCCCCAACTCTAGTGTACTGCAGACATGTGATTGAGCTCCCATGACCCTGGACCAAGTGGTGTTCAACCCAGGATGAACAGCCGCATGTGGGAGTTTGTCCATTTACTTCCTGTGATTCCTTGCCTATAAGCTCTGGTAGCATTGTCCGACTGCACCCAGAAGGGCTTGATGACAAGATCGTGTACAATGGAGAGCCGAGTGAGTTTTGCCTTCATATTGAGGTGGTCAATTAACCACCACCTCTTTGTGGTCCCTTTGCTCTAGGTCATCCCAATAGGTTCATTTTTGTATTCAGAACTGACCACTGGGAGGTCCCCCTCCCCAGGTTCCTGTGATCCAGCCTCCACCATAGGGCCAGCAGCTGGAGAATCATCATTACAGTCCTTTGATACCGATTCCACATTGAAACAGCAATTTTTTCTGCTCTTATTGGTAACTAGGCCTCAAGGACCAACTCAGAGCTCACTGCTATGGATAAACACCTATAAGCAATCCTATACAGATGCTGAGGTCACAGAAGGACTGATCCCAACACTGTAAGCCTGCCCTGTGTTGACTCTGCTGTGTTCACTATCCAACAAGACTTCCAGGAAGACCAAGTGTTGAGAGAGATAGGAATCATAGAATATCATAGATCTTTTCTCTGCTAGTGATCCAATTCCTGGCTCTCCAAGAAGGAGCATAACCTGCTGATGGCCTCTCACCAGCCAATCGTCTAAGTAGGGGTGCATTCGTAGTCCTTTCTTGAGGCCTCAAAGGACCTCAAGCACTATTATAGCATTGATGAGTGTTCTTGGCAAATTATCCCTAAATTTAGTTATTTCTGCAAATAGAATGGAAGCAAGGTTTAACTCTCACACACAAACCAACAAGCATCATTTATTTACTTGCATGAAAGTGTGCAACTGACAAAGACATTCTAGCCAAAAATAAGACGGACATTCGTAGAACAAATCTCAAGCATGCACATAATAAAAGTATTCTACATAGTCAAATTTTGGTATTCTTCCAGCTTGACTTTTGTATAAATCAAACCACAAATTACAGCATTTACTCCTGTTGTGTGGTCCATCAGAAAGTATTCCTGTACATAAAATGACCTTCCGTATGTTCTACATGTAAAAATAATACTGCTCTCATGCTGTTGATGTTTACACTCTGTGCCCCCATATGCTATAGCCAGCCACTGACAGAAAGACTGATGTATTCAAAACAAAATCTGAAATGCTGCATGTGTAATCAATCTGTAGTCCTGAAACAAAGTACATCACAAACAGTCCAAAAATCAGAGGGAGCGTTCTATAAAAAGAATTCTTGCCTTAGAGAAAGTAAAACCTAGTTTCATAACAGCAGCATACTTCAGAACTCATGTGTGTATCCAAATGGCTATTAGGAAATATTAAAAGATCTCACTGGAATGTTTTTGCAATTTTGTATAGTCATTTACAAATCAAGCTGAGGGGACAAATAATTACTCAGAGGGTATTCTGTCCCAATATGCAGAGGAGTGTAGTCTTACTTCTTTCCCAAGCTAATTGTCCAGCTAGTAAACATCAAGACCTGATCCAATAATGTGATGAGTATCTGCTAAGAGGTACTAGTTGCCCTCAATTTCTATTACTTTCAAGACAGACACAGCACTTTGCAGAATTAGAACCTAATGTAAGTTATTTCTAAACTGATCCTGCTATTAAGAGATACTAACTTTAAACCTAAGGCAAAAAAAAAAAAAAAAAAAAATGTATGGGGGAAAATGAAGCCATAATACAGTCTCCTGATGCCCCTTCAAGGGTATAAGATTCAAGAAACAAAAATCTGAGCTTTCCTTCCCTTTCTTGTAAATTGTGATACACAATCACCATAACTGGCCAATAGCTAGGTTCTAATTCAACTTCAACACATGCATCCTAAAAGTTGCTTGTCTCTTTGCAATGCTTCCAAAAAAACCTTGACGACTCATCTAAAGCTCATCTGTGCAGAACAAACATGCACAGGAACCTCACCACCTACCGCTCAAATTCAAGGCACACTTCTTCAACCTTGCCTTCTCCAATATAAACACATAGCAGCATGTACATATTAAAAAACCTACCCCAAAATCCCCCCACACTACCCTGCACACACCATTCTCCCCCTGGAGAGAGTAAGAACAAGCCACATGCGACAGATGTTAGTCATGTCCCTTAATGTACTACTGGAAGGCACTCAGATACTACACAAATGAGGGCAGCATAAAAACGTATAGAAATCAAAAATTAATTGCATGTTTTTATAATGAAACTGATTATTTAAGAAGTTGCCTTGAGAGGCATAACCAGATTATATGGGAAGGTTCTTCAAAATTAAGTAGAGAAGAACCTCAGAGTTATGAACACCTTGAGAATGGAAGTTGTTCGTAACTCTGAACAAAACGTCATGGTTGTTCTTTCAAAACATTGACTTAATACAGCTTTGAAACTTTACTGTGCAGAAGAAAAATGCTGCTTTCCCTTGATTTTTTTTAGTAGTTTACATTTAACACAATACTGTACTTGCTTTTTATTTTTTGAGGGGGAGGCGCATCTGCTGCTGCCTGAGTGCGTGCTTCCAGTTCCAAATGAGGTGTGTGGTTGACTGGTCAGTTCGTAACTCTGGTGTTCGTAACTCTGAGGTTCTACTATAGTATGCTACAAGGATAACAACAAAACTTTCTAAATAGGGTTTTTCTATTCATTATTTATAATCTCCTTTATATATGCTGAATCTGGGCATCAACTTTGCTACTTCCTATGATCCAACAAGCTGGGTTAATCTCTTTACCATTTATGTTTACTGTTAATATTTCACTCAGGGAAATGATAAGCATAAAATAATTGAGGAAAAGTACACAAACCACTTCACTTTAAAAGAAACTACTTGGGAAGTTACAGAAATAGAGTAACTTGCATTGTGTTAATTGTAGGGCTGGATGTAATTTTTTAACCATAATTTTTCTGACAAAAAATGCAAATATGGGTAAATTTAAACATTTTGTAAATTTGTGTTGAATTCACAGAATTGACTTAATTGGGAAAAAAGCCTTACATTTAAAAAAAAGTTTTGACACTTTTCAATATAAAAGTTTGACTTTAAATTTTTCACAGTTTTTCAATTTTATTTAAAATTTTATTTTATTTTAAAAAATTAACATAAAAACTCAAAATCCAAACAATGTTTTTATATTTTTCAATTTGCCAGAAAGTTTTAAAAAATATTTTCAGCTTAACCCAAGGCAAGTTTTCTTCCCTGATTTTTCAGAACTGCCAGCAAATCAAAAACAGCTCTAGTTAAATGGCATTCCAAAAAAAACAAAACAAAAAATGTAGCTTATTGCATTTAATACAACACAGAATATTAGAGAAAAAAATTGTTAATGTTGAGTTATAGTTTCAGATCAAATATGACAAAGATTAAGTTTTGTAAAACAACCAAATAAAGCTTTTTCAAAAACTAAGACCAATGGAAACGCTTACATGATTTTTCTAACCCTCTCATAAATCAATTGTTGAAGGAATTTTGGTCAAATTTTCCGAAGTTAAAAACTTGTAAAATTAATTCACCTTCAGGCAGAGCGTTTACAAAGCTGCAGTACAATTTCAAAACAGTAACATGAGCTGCTACAAAAAATATATTTCAGACCCTTCTAGGTAGCTCTTATATACCCAGGCGTATGCAACCGCTCTCCACATTTTTTTTTTTTTTTTTTAATATATATTTCCCATCTATACTATGTCGGGATAGTTTTCCACAAGACTGACAAAATATTTACCTTTAAATCATGTAAGTACTATATAAAAGTGTTGAAGGCATATTCCCAGTTTACACGGGAAGAGATGAAGCAGTTCGCAAAGGGACTTGTTTAGAGAGTCAGTGGCGGAATTCAGATTAGATTTTAGCCATCCCTGACAGCAAACATTGTGCATGAGCAACTATACATATGTATATTGGAGAAGGAACACATTTGTCTACAACAGGGGTAGGCAACCTTTCAGAAGTGGTGTGCCGAGTCTTCATTTATTCACTTTAAGGTTTCGCGTGCCGGTAATACATTTTAACGTTTTTTTAGAAGGGGTCTCTCTCTAAGTGTATATTATATAACTAAACTATTGTTGTATGTAAAGTAAACAAGGTTTTCAAAATGTTTAAGAAGCTTCATTTAAAATTAAATTAAAATGCTGATCTTAC
>NW_020664530.1:7214330-7238308 GCF_002925995.2 Terrapene triunguis | reverse complement strand
CAGTGGAGGCTTCTGTGCAGCTGTCTTTGGTTAAGATAGAAATGCCTGTGGCCTAAATAGCTAGAGCTAGCCTGAATTTGTATTGCACTTGACCATTTGCTTGGGCAGTCCTCCTACTGATATTGTAGCAAAGCCAATCTGCCAAAATACATATTATATATATACACATACATACATACATACACACACACACACCCCTTACCATGTTTTTATATTTTAATTTATAAAAAAGTTATTTTAAGTTTATAAACTGTAAATACACTGCATTTAACTGTTATTTTAGTTCACAATGGTAGGTAGATGTGTTTGTTTACAGCTGGCATAGTAGGTAAAGCAATTACATTTAACAGAAGAATACTAGATGAGTCTAATTCTGCCCACAGATATGCTAATATTTAGCTCTAACAGAGGTCAAAGAAAGTGATAAAAGAAAAATGATTTCAAGGAGTAAAGCAGAAAGTGGTTGAACAAAAATTTTAATCACAGTAAAACAAATTTACAAATAAGGAAAAGATTATGCAGTAGATAATGAGGTGTAACAAAACATGATCTTTAGTAAAGTTCCTAAATCTAAATATTAAAATTGAATACCTGGGAAATCCTTGTTAAAAGTAATTAGTGAATTGTTAATCAGAACACTTTAGTGTAACAAACAGCTTTTGGAGTATGGGCTTATTGGAATAATGTTTATGCAAATTTCAGATTATCCTAAATTTGGACAGCTCCCTTTAATGTATATTTCACATAGAAATTAATTTCATGGAATACTGACTAACCAAATGTTTTGGATGTTCTTATGAGATGGGTAACTTGTTTTTTTGTTTGTTTGTTTTTTAAACTAAATGACAGAGTTTCTTAAATGCCAGTATCTACACAAATGGCACTTACCTGATTGAATATTTTACAGATTGTGCACTTCCCATCTCTCCCCAGAACAAATGAAAAAGGTTAAAGCAGGTTAAGTGTTCTACCTGCATGAGTAGAATTGTTATTTATTACAAATGCATAGCTTTTGAAGTGTTTAAACAGTATAGATTTTAAAGATATAAAGTAGCCAGATTTTGTTTTAAAAATTAGAACCATTCAATATGATTGCTCTGAATGGATTAAGAATAAGTGGATTAGACAGTTCCTTGAGAACAATGATCATCAGATTACGTTTTACAAACAACCATGGGAAAGTGCTGCAGGGAAATGGAAGATTGTGAGGCTATTCCACAAGATTTATGGCAGAGTATGCAGAAAATTGAAGAATCACTATTTTGAAGAAAAGAAAACATACGAATGTTTTTACCCAAAGTAAAATGCACACTTACGGTGGAACTCCAAAAAGAAATGCAATATTTTAAAACTTTTGATATTTCTATTCATCAGTCAATTTATTGACAATCATTCATGCTTTCATCCTGTGTTTGGAGCAGACAGAATAGAGAGGTTAGCAAAATAATACTTATTAGTACTACTGTATATGTTGTGCTAATTATGGCAGTGTATTAGCTCTCTATTATGGAAGTAAACTTGAAAATAGGACTTGGATGCTTTTGAAAGTTTTACCCATCTATTTTTTGTTTGGTCACTTCTTTAGGCAGGGTCTGGATTAGCGGACATGTTTCCTCGGAGACAATAAATTAGCCAGTAAGAATATTTTCTCTTTGTTGGAAGAGACACTGCTGATCTGACATTGAAAGTGACTTACAGATAGATCAAGTCAGATAAACAGGGTGGAGAGAATGAACACAAAAAGGGGTTACTCACATTGTGCAGTAACAGCAGATCTTCAAGATATGGGTGCTCCACTTCAGATGTGCATGCATATCTCAAACCCTTGACAGGAGATTTTCCCACTAGCAGTGCCAGTTCGGCCCACACATGCACCCTATGCCTCCTCGTTCCAGACCAGAACCATACAGGGATGTGCAGATGAACTGCCCTCAGTTCCTTCTCCACCCGAACATCTACACAGAAAACAGTCCAAACCAGAGGGGAAGGAGGGTGGGTAGTGGAGCACGCATAGGGACATACATCTCGAAGAACTGAAGTTACTGCACAAGGTAAGTAACCACTTCTTTTTCTTCAAGTAGTGACCCTATGGGTGCTCCACTTCAGGTGACTTCTGAGCAGTTTTCTCAGAGGGAGGGAGCTTCGGAACGGAGTCCAGAACTGAAGATAGTAGAGAAGTACCCAGAGCCGCACTGACTCTGTCGGCATAGATTAAAGCATAGTGTTTCGAAAATGTACATACTGAAGCCCACGTAGCAGCCCTACATATCTCAGACACCAGTACATTTAAGCAATGCTACAGTTTATGAAATTGTATCTGACCATAACAGCCTGATAGTTCACTAACAGCACCCTTGCAGTTCAGGATGAACAGGACTTCTGTCCAAACAGATCCAGTCTCTTTTGTCCTTGTCATGAGGAACAGACTTGAGAAGTGTTGCCTGCCCTGCTCATTTACCGCATCCATTTCTAGGGAGTTAGGTGGAGGGTCGGAAAACAAGAAATCAGATTCCTGGGGGGGGGGGGGGGGAATCATCATACTTTTTATCTGCCCTTTTACACATTGGTGGAATAGTAGCAGGTGTTTGCCACACAGCCTTAGCTGGATCCAGGAGCACCTCATTGATGGGTAATGCCACCCTGGAGGATTTTGCTGACTGTAGAATATCCAACGGCTTGCATTGTGAATCCCTGACCTTTTTGAGTGGAATTTGAAGAGTGTCAACTACCCTCTACATGAGATCTTGAAATTGCCAAAAACTGTTGGTCACAGAAGGTGGAGAACACATAACTGCATCATCTGGAGATGAGGACAAATGAGTGTTTTAGGGGTGGCCTGGCCTCCTGTTCCTCAAACATCTCCTGCTGTGAGAGGGAGAGGACTGAACAACCCTAATATCCCTTTGAGATGGCGGTGGTCTGGAGAATTGCTGTCAGTAAGCAGTCCAGGGATCCCTGTATGGCCACTCAGAGGGGGAGATGTGGCATATGGGAGTGAGGATGGCATGCAGGGTTGGTTCCACTTTTGATGATGGTTGCTATTTTCCCCAGGACTGTCAAAGAATGGGTTCCTGACAGGATATGTTGGGGAATGTGAGACTGAAACAGGAAAGGCCAACTGGAAGGTCCCTTCATCCTCCTCCACATCGTCCAATGAAGGAGCCCATATACAAAAAGGTGGAGAGTCCTGAGGTACTTTGGGAAGGTAGCAATCTGGAGACCAAGCTCTCAGTACCAAAAGACACTCGGTACCCATGAGGAGCAAGGATTCTGACTCATCCAATAAAGACTGGTCCCTCGTATAGCTAACCTTTTGCGGTACTGAGTAGGGAATCAGTACTGATGCGGTAGCTGAGGATGCAGTAGCTGATACTGACAGTACCATCGTGGTGGGCATAATGTAGGCACTAATGGAATCTGGCGCTGTTGCTTGCTTGGTACCTAAAGTGTCGAATGGGTAGGTACTGACGGTGGGACTGAGCCTGACAGTACTGGACCGGGGTGCTTATGCTTGCCCTCTTTGTACCTAGTAGAGCATACCAAAGCCCTGTCAGAGCCATGTCTCTCCCTCAAGTTTGGGGCTTTCCATTTCTGCCTGTACCGGAGAAATCCTTTGACTCAACAGTACTGAGCCGAGAGGTCGAGGCTTTGGAGACCACAGATTTTGCAGGGGAACTGGGCTTTTTCAGAGCAAGCTCCTTCAGATGAGAATCCATACTCCTCTTTCAGGAAGCCTTCTCAGAAGCCTCCAGTGACCTCTCCTTCTTAGGGGAAGCCTGCACCAAGGTGGAAGGAAAGCTGGATCAGTCCAGAGACAAATGTAAGGGATGGGGGCGAGGTTCGTGACCTAAGTCAGATGCTGGTTAAAGTGAGCACACCATCATTAACAGTCTGAGCTTAGTCTCCCTATTCTTTCATGCCCTCAATTTGAGGGCTAGGCAGAAATTGCACTTCTAGGAGACATGGGACTCCTCAATCAACAGACTCACTTAGACTGGCCATCGCTCACAAGCGCAGTTTCTCAGCAAGAGTGGTAGCGTTTGAAGCCTGGCAAGCCAGGCATACCCTACCAGAAAGGCAATGCTCCCTAACGAGAAAAAGAGAGGAAGGGAAAAAAAACACCCCAAAACTCTATCATCTCAGTACTACTAACAACTAACTAATCTTAACAAACCACCATAACAAGAATACAAACTAGCCAAAGCATGCTCAAGGTGGGCACCTAGAGGTGTCTCAGGCCGAAACAGTAGAGAAGGAACTGGGGCAGTTTGCCCAGGCATCCCTATATAGGCTCTGCGTCCGACACAAAGAGACACAGGGCACTGTTAGTAGAAAAAAAAATCTCAAAGGGGCACATGTGTACATGCAGTGGAGCATCCTCAGGGACACTACTCGAAGAGGAATTTTATTTTCCCCTTAATCATCTAAACACATTATAAACACAACATAAATCTCTTGTCTTTTTAAGTATATGAATACTAGATCACACTGTTGCTGTCTACATGTCTTCTGCCTAGAAGCTGACACCCCGGTCACTCAGGATGATACTGTTACTCTAGAAAGTTAAGTGTACTATTACTGTATATGGCAGCCAAACGCTCTTCACTACATAGGTTTTGGCGGTACAATTCTGCTATCATTTCGAAACTGCATTCTGAATTTAGACAAATGGTAAAAGGCAGATATTCTAAAAAACTTTAGTCCTTTTTGAAAGGAAAAAGAAAAAAAGAAAAAAAGAAAAATCTCTGCAGATCCAGTTTGTGCCATTACTTATATCATGGTTGGGGAGCTGGACAAAAAGGGAGCACACATTGGATTTTCTTGATTAATGGAAAAATGAGGCTGCTTCAAGTGTGAATTCTGATGTTCCTTAGACTACTTTGCTCTAATGAACAATGCTGAATTACTTTTCATTCTTGCCGGCAGTGCTGTTGTAGCCACGTAGCTCCTAGGATATTAGAGAGACGAGGTGGGTGAAGTAATATCTTTTATTGGATCAACTTCTGCTGGTGAAAGAAGCTTTTGACTTTACACAGAGCTCTTCTTCAGATCTGCTTAGTGGTTCCAAGAGTAATGGATCCTAATACCAAGTTATTCATTTGGTATCCTAATACCACATGGATCCTAATACCAAGTAATGATCACTGTATTAGGGCATGATTGACCAAATGAACAATATGAACATCTGCAATATCCTCAAGTGTAATCTTTTCCTACATAAAATATTCCATAGAAGAGGATGTTTTCTTTAGTGTATTTAAGAGTAAACTGACTGATACTTTACCAAGCACCTTTTAATTTAAAACTACTTATGATATCTTGTAAAAAAAAAAAAAAAAAAAAATCTTCCATTTGAAACATACAGCTTTCCCACAATGCTTATTTGCTCAATGAAATTTAAAACTGTGGGACAGCTTGAAGCTGTTCTCAAACCATTTTATACCGAACCAGTGCTACTGTAGTAATAAACAACTTTATCTCTGTATTCTACAGCGAGATGTTGCCTTAAAATGGCAAAAGGTAAGGTAATACAAAAGAGGTTAAAAAGTGAATTGCACTAAGATCTGAATTTAGTGGATCTTTACCCTTCAGAGGGTATCTGAGGTATCATTCAGATCTTGCATTTATGAGAATCTCAGATATCTTATGTGATTCTGTTTCATTAACCTGCAGTAACATTAACACATAGTGGGTCCCTACCATTTCCAGACATATAGATATAGAACAGAGAAAAGAGTATCCTCAAACTGTATTTTTAAATATATCTGATCTAGTATGACTTACTTTGTACTACTTGTACTTTATTTGCTTTGGAAAAATAAAAAAACCTAAGAGTAAAAACACAGATAGGCCTTTCCAGCATATTGGTTCTCTCCCTTCCCTTCAAGTAATAGGTTTATAAAAGAAGGATCTCAAGTCTATATATTTCAAGAGATTTTTAGACACTAGAAACGGAATACAGTTGAATCTCAGTGTTCTCATAAGTTCTACTGCACATCACTTTCTTAATATTTCTAGCACTCATTTAAATATTGTAGATTCTTCTCATTCAGCCAACACACAGCCTGCCCCATCTAGATCTGGGGCTAAAAAAAGTTAACCTATCTGGTCTGCTCTCGAAATTCTAAGACCAGATCCCGAAGCATTAAGTCCAGAATTCAACACATTCCCAACTATTACTGAAAGAGCACTCTGTAAAAATCCAACGAAGAATAGATTGGTTATTTCCACTGATTTGGAATCTGAAGTCACAATTCAGAAGATTATTATGAGCACACTCTATGAGCACACTCTGAAGAACATTTGATAGATTACATACATCACCCTACCCTCTTATGAAATCTAGAGAACTGCTTACATTACACAGCCTTCCTCCATCCATCCTCCACACAAACTTTCTTCAAGTTTTGAAATTAAGTCCCCATCTATTCACAACACTGAATCCTACAAATAGGACTGCAATTTGACAGATGCACAATTTCTGAAACTCCAATACAGTTTCAAGAATATTTTAAAAAGCTCAATTGAGATATATCATGCCCGTCTGCTTACCAACCGTTTAAAACGGTCATTTTAATTCATCAAGGAGTATAACAGAATTAGACTAAAAATTAGGAGAGAACACTTTCACTTCCAAATGACATTTTTCTTTATTCTATCTCTAAACTTCATGACAGTGTTTTCTTGTTATGAAGTACCTTCCCTACTGCAGAAATACAAGGTTCTTATGAGGGTAAAAAGAGGGAACTGGTGGTTGCAAAGCAGAAAGGGCATTTTCCAGACCTTTGTGAAAATCATCTGCGTGTCTCAAGAGTTCACAAGACTCACTTCTTCCCTTAAAGGCCTGAAGATTTCAAAGGAGACATATACTTCCTGATGCTTTTTGCCTTTCTCCACTATAAATAACAGATCTGACAGAAGAGTCTCTGAGCAGGAACATTTTCCTTGAATATAACTTCCAAGTATTAGGCCAACATGAACATGAAAACAAAAACACCACACTGTTTTAGAATCCTTCTAAACATTAAAGCAATCACTAGACTGGGAGCTGCTCAAAAATTTCAATTGCTATCTTAGTGGAAGCCAGTAATTCTAGAGAGAAATTCACAGAGCTATTCCCTACTCCAGACTGAAAGCTTTGAAACTGACTCGAGTATTCTGCAGAGAAAGATGCTAACCCTATGGTTGGACAAGTCCTACTGCAAGAGAAAATTCTTCCACTACTCTGAAGTAGGTAACTGAACATTACAAAAAAACCTTACAGTAAAATGTCAAAAGTGAAAAGGGTAGAAGGAAAAAATGTTTCCACTGTACTGATCATTAATGAGGAATGATCATATTTAGTGCACCTTGTAACTATTAAATTATCTATTAAAAATCACCTTTAAGTGTCTGCTGTCTTGTAAAACTAATAGCATTCCACTTGACATTTTAAAAATAAGTACAATTATTAAAAAAATATTTTCAAGACAAGCATTTATCAAGCTAAACACATTCACTCATGATTTTTATTATACCAGTGGTCTTTCTACTTGTTTTTGTCACAACGAAATAGGAAAGGCTAACCATTTTCAAAAATGAAGTTTAAAAACAAAAAGTATAAAACACCATCAAAAGTTTTAAAAACTTACTTTAAGTTATAAGATGATTTTAGTTCTTAATTGACGGTAAAATATTTACCAACTTTTATTTATTTATTTTTAAGTATAAGGATACGTGTAGAGTTCCATATATCTGGATTTTGCCATACTTTGTCTGGTATAAACCTGTTGAATTCCAGCTCTAAGGTCATCCCATATCTGGTCGAGACCAATCTGTTTAAGTCCATGTGGGTTCTGACTCCTATTCGACGACATCTTGTATTTCCTGTAAAGCCTTCCAGAGTAGAAGTCTGAGATCTGGCTATTCCTCCATCAGATTCACAAGTAAAGTAACATTCCAAATTCAGTGACCAAAAAGATGTTCTTTACATACGAAGAATGATATCCCCTTGCAAGATAACCTACCAAAAAAAAGTAATTAGTTAATAACATTCACTGACATCAGATTCAATTTCATCAGCTGCTAGAACAAAAGATATACCATTAAGTCATCCAAAAGTGAACATTACATATTTAGAGTGCCATGCAGTTGATGGCTATTTTGGGTGTCATATTTGAAACCCAAACCGAGAATGACTACAATTTATGTACAACAAATCCTTAATTTTAAATATGTAAGTGGAAGAGCAATGATTTTACTGTGTGCCTTCCATATCAGTTCAGCTTTATTCATTAAAATAAGAATTTGGAAGACAACCATACTGTTAAACTGCCAAAATATTGAATATTTTAGGAGTCATCAGTATACATGGTTGCTGCAGATGGATATTAAAGATCTTTAACATTCATTATTAGTTCTCTGTAATGAATTCAAGGTACACACCAAACCATGAAAGATCCACAAGCCCATTTTATTTTTTCAGACAGTAACAGAAATAACATTTCTGGAGGTTAACCCATGAGAAATGATCACTGGCCTCTAGCTAGTAATTTCTCCCAGCCATTCATTACACCCAGGATAGGTACAGTATAGAAGGCTTTATTTCTCACATATGATGTAGGACAATTAGCTATGAATTTTTAATTCTGAATTTAAGTGATCCAGGATGAAGATCTTAAAAATAAACTGCTGCTGAACATATTATTTGCATATGATCCAGAATAATACAGTACAGTATAGTAATATAGTTAATACCTGAAATTAGAAGGACATTTAAAAAAATACCTATACAAAGAAATATCTATATAGGACATAAATATTTTCTGAAAGTAGCATATACTATTCCCTAGAAATTACCCACTCCTCCACAGAGCTTCTTAGCTGCATGGCAACTGATAATAGACTACTATTCTGAAGTGAACAAGTAAAATAAATAAAGCTAGCTGTTTCATTTTGGTACCTGGATGTCAGAAAGTAAAACAGTTGGTGTAAGGAAGTCAACAGATGTTGATGACAAGAATATAAAAACTTAAATCTAACAGCATCCCTGATTATTTTACTGATATCAATAAGCATCAGTAAGACTATTTTCAAAAAATGTATTTTTTATAAAATATGTCTGGTAGCTAAAAAAGCAAGTTCTAGCAATAAAATAAATTTCAATGTTTTGAGACATTTATTGAGAAACTTCTAAAATACATCTTGTTTTCATGAAGGTGCTCTGCATTTAGCAGACATTCAATTTTACACTAGCATACTCTAATTTAGAAACATGTCAATATAATACAGGGCATTCAGTCCGAAATATACAAACAAGAGTCAATGTCAGTTATTTCTACACATTGACAAGTCCTCACACAGAAGATGAAAGTTGCCTGAAGTCAGATGTGTGTAATGGAACAGATAGTTTACTCCAAATGTTTTGAGGTGCAATCCTAAAGCTGTTTCTGATAATCAATTTGGGATCTTACCACTTTAAAATTAACAGACTGTGGGGAGCAAAGGAACATTTCAATTTTTTTTCAAATATTTATGTAATTTATTTTTCAGACACCTATCAACTTGCAAGTGTCTGTTCCTTACATGCTTTAAATTTCACTGCAACATCCACATTTGATTACAATATTTCAGTATGACTTGGTTAGTTTCCATCTTGAATTTTGCAATTAAATGCTTATAATATATGATTATAATCAACTGAGTTTACTAACTTTTTAGACTTAAGAAATTTGCCTCTTCTAGTCATTTGGCACAAAATTTGAAAGAAAAACAGATGGATAAAGCTACAATTGCTTACACAGCTCTTTCCACATACCACTCATTCATAGAAAAACCAGAAGGGGAATGAGAGGTTATTTGACTTAACAGTAATAAAGAATAGCTGCCCGGGGTGCCTTTGTTCGATCCCGCATCTGTCTCTTGCGGGAGATGGATCACAGCTTCCACTTCTTCTATGCCCTGGAGAAAAAGAGGGGGGCCAAAAAGCACGTCACCTGCCTCATGGTGGAGGATGGCACCCCCCTCACGGATCTGGAGGAGATGCGTGGAAGGGCCAGGACATTCTACACCAGCCTTTTCTCCCTGGATCCGACCGACGCCGAAGCCTGCAGGGTGCTCTAGACCAAACTCCCTACAGTCAGTGCAGGCGACTGAGACCAGCTGGAGCTGCCTCTCTCTCTGGCCGAGCTCTCAGAAGCCCTCCATCTCGTGCCCACCAACAAATCAACACACAGGTCTATAAGTTTCCTATGAAAGTAGCCTCTCCTACTTATCTGCTAAGAAAATACACTATGCTGCTACATGTACAGCAAAACCAAGTTTTGCTATGCAGCAAGGTTGCTGTTATAGACAACTTTTTTCTATGAAAATCTGAAAGCTTTATTCCATAGGTAAAGTTACTGAATGCACTGTTCAAGTCTATTTTAAAATTCACGCTCAGAAGGCCCCCTGTGTGAAATTGGAGGATATGAACAAGTCCACACCAATTACTTATACTTAGTTTCTTTCTTACATAAGGTGATGATGATGATGATGATGAAGACTCCAAAGAGAACAAAAAATACAGTTGTACATGCATGACTTTTCTGGATATCTTCACTTAGATTTCAAGCCCTTGGAATCAGTCATGGCAAGGAAAAACCACTATGTAGTGTAGCGGAAAGAGTAATATCTACAATACTTTTGAACTTATTTTCACAGTGCTGTACACTGTATCAGCCCCATTTTGCAGATAGGGAAACTGAGGCATGGGATTTATAGTGACTTGCCCAAGGCAACAATTCAGCAAGGCAATGACAGAGCTGGAATTAGAAATCTGACATTCTTGGATTCCAGTCCCGTGTTTAGTCCACCAGAACACGCTGCCTTCCAAGAAAAAAAACACTGCCAGTTCAAAACTAAAGGCTCAATCTTCTGAAGTTAAAAGTCTATGGGACTTCTCACACAGGTAAGCACTGTTATCAGCAATGTGTAGAAGATCAGTCTTGAACTGTCAGTCAGTGTCCTTTCTTGGAAAGACTGGATGCTCTGTTGGACCGAGTTTGAGACTAGGAACCAGGAACTTCTGAGTTATAACCCTAGCTCAGCCACTAACTTGCTGTGTGGCTTTGGCGCACAGAATTTAGATTCCAGCCATACCTTCCTCCAGCACTGACCACAGCTTCTATTCATGTTAACGAACTGGTAAAGCAATTCCCAATGCACCTCTTAGTACACGTCAAGGGTGCAATGAAACCATCTCATTCTGCGTGGCATATATCCTGAACAGTTTTTCAGAATACAATGTATATTGTCTGCTGCACTCCCCAAAACTTAACACACAGAACTGCAGAAGAGTCCTATGAGAAAGTTTCATAATATTCTGCCAAAGTAAACTCATAACCTTGATTAACATGAGCAAGAGAGAAAAAACAAAGGGAAAAAAATGTTGATCAGACACTATCTGGAATTATGATCCTGATGGATCAAAATGGGTAACTGAAGATAATGAATTTGCCCTTTAGGAGCATGATCCTGCATTACTGACATCAATATAAGTTTTGACTTTAGCATTTATGGTATATCCTCAGGCCAACAAAGCACTTTTCATTAGAAGCATTATCTATTCATTTCCATGGACCTCTATCACAACTTCAGCTTGGCTCAATACGCACCCCCTGACAAGAATCTGTTTCAAATGGTGGAACAAAGAAAATAAACATTTAGTGAAGTTTCTCTGTCAGTTTCTTGCCAGGGCTTTACATGAAGCAAGGGAGCAATGGTGGCAACCTTCATGTGGTCTTCCCTGGTAAGTACATTTTAATTTATGTGTATGAACTAATGCCACCACTTTGTAGACTGATGATTATTCATTGACTTCTCAGTCAAAATAGCAACTTTTTCAAGAGCTACACTAATTGACTAATGGGCTAGTTCATTTGTCTATGCGAACTTAACGTTCAGGGCCTATCTTGTTCAAAGGTTGATGTCATCGCAAGGCTGCTGATAGACATCACCATCAACGTCCTGGTGCTGCAAGAAACATACACTGCAGAAGGCAGCTCAAAATGGATACATCCTTCTCTCCCACCAAAACCATCCAGAACACAGAATGGCCACCTATATCAGGCCAAAATTAAAAAACATAGCCAATGCACTACCAACAACAGATGGCAGTTTCACAATTGGTATCCAAGTCAGTGAGCTGACAATATATAACATGTGTAAGCTACCCAATCAGCAGTGATCTTTACCAACCCTATCAAAATCACAACACCCATCTGCATAGTTTGGCAATTTTAACTGCCACCATCCAACATGGGGCTATTCAATGAACGACAGCGTAGGCAAATGGCTCACTGAGTGCGCACTGGCTCAGTACCTTTTGATGCAAAACAAAAAAAGTGAACCTTCTGCTCAGCCCGACGGAAGAAAGAACACAGACCTGATTTATGGACTCCAGTGGATCACAACTCATTGCATTTTGAACTGTCCTGGACCCCTTCCCACACAGTCAGCACAAGCCAGTGGCGGTATAATTGGCCTCGAACTCATCATCATTACCAGTGTACCAGTTCCATGCTGGAACCTGAGATGGGTGGACTGCCTGGATTTCTCCACTACCATAAAATAAAACCCATTAGTAGCATACCTCCAAAGCCTTAAAAATTCAACCTCTTCACAAAGCTTATTATTAAAGCCACAAAGAAGACTATCCTCCATGGTTACAGGAACTTCTTTATGCCATGCTGGAGCCCAGACAGCAAAACTCTCCTAAGGGAGTATGAAGCTTCTGGTGACCCAAACATAGCCACTGTTCTCTTGGAATCACTGATTTCTACACAACAATGATGGACAGAGATGATGGAGGCCACAGATTTCACAAATAACATGGGCCATTCTGTGGAGGTGGAGCGACACCATCAAACCCACATACATTTCAAGTCTCTGCTAACAGCTCTGCCAGCCTCCTACTAAGAAATTCTAAGATGTCTGTAAGCCAACAAATGAACTGAGAGGAGAAATAGCTCTTAAAGAATCCTGCACACAAAGCGCCCCTTCTACAAGTCTCTGTCAATCCTTTACAAGAGCCAAGACTGATGCTGCCATTTCTACCACCAAAGCAGGAAAAGCAGCTGGCACTGATGGCATCCTTCCAGACTTCCTTGAATATCTCAGGCCAAAAGGGCACGACTAGAAGGCAGCACTATCCACAGAATTCATCAACACCAGCCAATTCTCAACCTCTTAGAGATGATCAAAGGTCATCGCCCTTTTCAAACCAGAAAAAGTGCCCAATGATCCACAAGCTACCACCTTATTTCCCTCCTCTGTACAACATACAAAGTACTGGAGCGGGCAAGCCTGGTGAGGCTGACCATCATCATGGAAACCACAACCCCCCAACCGGTTTTAGGGCAGGGCGAATGCTGTGACCAAGTGCTTGTACTGACTGCATAGCGAGGCCAGCTTTCAATGGAAGCTTGAAAAGGCTGCAGCTTTTATCGACTGGTCATCAGCCTATAACACTGTCTGGCACAAGGGCCTTCTGCTGAAACTATCCAACCTGCTTCTGTGTGACCAGACATTTTGACTCACTAGATCAATGCTTTTGGAAAGAACCTTACGTGCCATCTTGGAAGTTAGGTTAGCAAAAAGCAGAATCTGCACAATGGCCTCTCAAATAGGGATCAGTACTACCACCATCCGTTTTTAAAAATGGGCGCACACACACACACACACACACACACACGCGATGTGCCCAAAATGAAATGTTGCAAGTTAATTTATGCTGACGACCTGGCACTAATGACACAGGCCGCAGTACTCAAAGAAGCAGAAGACACCTTTAATACTGATCTGAAGAGGATGGAAAATTCGGTACTGGCAGCTCAAACCCAATCCAGCAAAACTGATGTCATCAGCTTTCCATCTCAGCAATTCTGAAGCTAGGAGGATGCATACTGTAAACTTCTGCAGCAAGAAAATTGCCCACGATCCTAATTCCCACTACCTAGGGGTCACTCTCGATCACAGTCTTACCTGTCAACATCTGAAGCAGGTGAGCCATAAAACAAAGAGTTGCATCAATATATGCACTCTGATGGCTTCCAATCCTCACAAACATCCTTCCTCCAACCATCCGGCGAGAGATGGGAACATTGCGAGAGTATAAGAAAGCTCTCACTAACCAAAATCTCCCATTGAATGACAACCTCATTCATTCACCTTGCATTCTCCTTAAGTCTTGCCAACCATTCTAGGCAGCTGAAGAAGCTCTTCTGTCACCCAGCTTCAACCCAGATGACACCTGGTGGATGCAATGGGCAGGCTCTGAAGTAAACAACAAGCACCTCACAGATTATCCCAAAGTAGAACTGCCTGGTTTCTTGCTCCACCGGAGACTGTGGACAACCAAAACCGTACCAGAACATTACATGGAAA
This sequence comes from Terrapene triunguis, assembly GCF_002925995.2. Taxonomy (NCBI): domain Eukaryota; kingdom Metazoa; phylum Chordata; order Testudines; family Emydidae; genus Terrapene; species Terrapene triunguis. The sequence goes on along the minus strand of NW_020664530.1, from coordinate 7,223,905 downwards.
ACTATCATATCTGATGCACAAATGGAGAATTAAGGATTCTTCACAGTGCAAATATATAGACACCAAACCATTGAACAAATTGAGAACAAGTGCCCCAACCCCATACTGAGCCAACGGGGACAGACCAATCACTGTGGGCCCAGGAGGCCATGCCCCCTCACCCCTGCTGTGCACGCTCCTGGTGGAAAGGACAGATAAAAGGAGACAGCCCAGCTCAGTCTGGGCTGGTTGAGGAGGAAGGACACAAGTCGCAAGCTCCGGCAGAGAAACCAGAGACTCCCCAAGCAGTGGGAACCATAGTCTCGGAAATAAGCTGCGAGCAACCAAATGATCAGAGAGATCAACAGGGATGCTGAGCCGCTGCCAGCCGGGGAGATGACAAGATGCAGCTTATGGTAGGAAGTGACCCAGGGAATGTAGTAGAAGCCGATGCTTAATCCCATAATGGGGAATTTCCCAGCTTCATAGTGCTCTGAGTCAGAACCTAGTGGAGCGGAGTGGGCCCTGGTTCCCCTACCCCCCCTTGCCACTAGAGGGTGGCTACTGTATGTTTGCTCTGCTCCGCGCAGAGATTCAGAACCCCCAGTGGCTGTTTGCCTGCCCCAGCCAGAAGGCTCAGGGGACATAGATTGTTTTGTTTGCTCTGCCTCGCCAGGGGTCCTGCGACCCCACTGAGGACCATCCCACAAGGAGTCCAGACGACAGTGTGACGGGGTGTAACAACCCTGCACAGGGCCAACGGGGGCAGCCCCCTTCAACAAACAGGGCCCCCCGTCACACGCCATCTTTTAATTTTCAGGAGGTATAGCAAAGGTGCACTCTGCATCTCCTAAACTCCTCAAATGGATCTCCAAGTTTTCGATTAACTTGAAAGAAAAAGAACATGAAGCAAGAGAGGAAGCACAATGTTTAATATGTACCAGCATTTATTCACCAAGGAGCCAGTGAAAATCCTCAAACTCAAAACTATAATCTCAGCACACATGGTGCAGCAGTATCAATAACACAAAACCAATTTAATTAAACAAAGTTAAAAATTATTCTGCTATAGCTATGCTGACATAACTCACGCAGATAGGCACAACTGTGAAATCAAAGGGTATGTCTATACCGCAATAAAAGACCTGGCCTGGGTCAGTTGACTCTGGCTTGCAGGGCTTGGACTGAGGGGCTAAAAATTGTGTAGGTGATGGTGCTCAGGCTGGAGCCTGGGCTCTGAGACCCCAACAAGGGGGAAGGGTGAGAGAGCCTGGGCTCCACCCCAAGTCCAAAAGTCTACACCCCAATTTTTAGCTCCGTGAGCCTGGGCTCTGAGAATTGGTGCCACGGGTTTTTTATTGCAGTGTAGATGTATCCAAAGTAACTTTACTCCAGAATAATTACTCCACTTCCAAAGGCTGCAAAGATCCCTTTGCTACTCCTAAGCAGTGATGAGTCATACCAAATGTCTTGGTGACTGTCATCTCCCTTTATTTCCCATTAGCTAGTGTTAACACTGTACATGAATAACTTTATGCAGCAGCACAACAATTTCCTGCATCACATTTTTCCAATGCCACCTTATTTTCCCCCCCGCATCCAAAGAGAGGAAAACTGAGACCTACTAAAATTCTTGTCATTCATGCTGGTGCCAATACCATGGAGAAATCTACTGATTGAATCTTAAAGTGATAACAGAACTACTCTATATAATAACATTCCTGCTAAAACTCTGGAATCTCCATATCTGAAGGGGAAAGGGCAGAAAAGTAGAGACGACTCCCTTCCTTTATACTAAAATAATATTAAAACCATGTCTTGCGCGATAACACAGAAACAACAGTTGCAAAAGACTATATTATTTTAAATCCAGTCAATAAAAGTTTGCTTTCAATTAAAAGCCAGTAGAGAATGCTACATTTCTTTTAGAAATTCAGGTTGAGAAAAAATGGATGTGCATATTGTATGAAACTTATAAAAACACCAATATTTATCCATCGATATCAATCAATTATAAAATGTGCTACTGTAATTCAAAACAATGGTGCTTTATAAAACATTTCCATGAGTTATTACCTTATTAAAAATATCTTTTACAGGCATGGTGCCAACCTACATACACCCATTCATTTCCAAAATCAATTTCTAAAGTGGAATAAACTACAATTCTATTATTTTAAATTCTCAACTCTTATGTACTAATAAGCAGGTGATAAGTTTTCTGACCCCAACAATCACTTGTAGTTCTTGGGTAAAATTATCAAACATGCTTAATTGGCTTAGTCACTTTTTCAAAAAAGTAATGTAATCAGGCACTTTTGAAAAGTTTAACCCTTGCCTAATTTCAACCCATAGAAAGAGAATACTCTTCTATCACTCCTAGAACAAGGTGCAGCAAAGTATCAGATTTCACTGTGCCAAAAAGCAGTAAAATATTATGAAAAATGAAATTTCACTACATATTACACAGTATATTCATTACTAGTATTCAAAGCATATGAGATTTTTGAAGTATAAATCTTGGCAGCCTCATTATATATTATTTTACAGATAAAGATCAGGACTCCATTCTTCATATTTTGCCAACATATCACAAAATACTGAACTTATTTGATTTTTCTAAAAATGAATATGATTCTCAGTATCGCAAACACAGTACACGCTTTTAAGGGTATGCAAGCAGTTGTCAGTCCTTGGCAGAATCTGGTTCACTCACCCTACTCACTGGACAGCTGCTGCAATCATATTAGGCCTTTGGTGGTCATCGCAAAAAGCGAAGCCAAAGCCAAACCAAAAAAGGAATAAAGGCTTTATACAGCCAGAGTCCAAAAATGCAAAATGATATTCTTGCAGCCAAAAAGTCTTTAAATGAACTTTTTGGCATTTCGATTCCAATAGTTAGACAAGAGGCACTTTTTTCTAATAAGTCCCTCCCACCCTAAAAACAGTCTTTAACACCTCAGTCAAACCCTGCTCCCTCAGACCAGAGATTTCTCTATAATCCCTAGTGAGTGAAGGCACCTGTTAAATTTAAAATTACCTGCCCTGATGAGCAACAGTGATTTAACTATATAACCACTAAACAAAGGCAATTGTCTAAACACCCTATCACAGAGATCAGTAAGTAAGTATACACATAAATACAAGCACATATGCTCACAAGAGCAACAGGCACACTAGACATATATACTGCAGACATACTGTATAATGCTACCAGGATAGGTGCATGCCCCAACAGAAGCATTATGATTTGGTCTATGACACCAGCCTACTGTAATTTGGACCAGCCTTCAAGAGGCCTGAACCATACAGCAAATTTTAAAAACAACTCAGGCTGCTACATGGTCTAGCTCCAACCAGTTTTAAAATAAGTCCAGCTGAACTGACCTTAAAATATTAGAATTTTCACGGAAAGCTCCCTTACCATAGACTCCTTAGATTTTAGCTTTGTACTACACTTATCTGGGCATATAAAAGAAAACCTTTTCTTGGCATCTGTTGCACATAAAGCAGACTTTGTCTTCTCAGTAATAGACTTAGTATGAAGCAGACAGTTTGAAGCATATAAAACCAGTTCACTATCCTTCACCTCCGCTCGCCAAAGATGGGCAGCATGATTCCCCTCAGATTTCAATATGTGCAACATGAATGTACATGTATGTGCACTCCATAAAACTTTCTTATGAAGCTATATAAATGCCAATGGGGGTGCAACAGTAGACCTTTGGCAACATATGCATGAATGTACAGTAAAGAGTTCAGAAATAATACTATGCCCCTGCAGCACACACCCTTCCGTAAAATAGTGTTAGACACACCTTTGCAAGTTTGTTCAATTGTAATCATTAACATAAAAGAAATGTGATGTAAGATTATAATCTAAAAACAATCAAAGTATAATTTTTCAAATGAAAGTTTTCCATGTAAAAAAGTTCTGCTCATATTTTTTTCTTTAACATAAGAATATTATGGGCCAGATATTGGAAAGCCTGGCCTCTACAATTTTTGTATCACAGATTTGATGGCATAAAATTCTGGGCACTATTTTCCTCTGTGACGGAGTATATCAGGCATTCTCTCCCCTAGCTGCTGGTGGTGGCAACACCCTACAGCTCCCCGCTCAGGGAAAACCCACTCAGATTGGGCCACCAACATGAGGACTCCTCCACACACCTACAGGGCTGAGGAGGATTTATAGATTCCAATGCCAGAAAGCATCATTGTGATCTAGTCTGACCTCCTATAGAATACAGGCCACAGAACTTCTCCAAAATAATTCCTAGAACATATCTTTAAAAAAAAAAAAAAATCCAATCTCGATTTTAAAATGGTCAGTGTTGAAGAAACAAATATGGCCCTTGATAAATTGTTCCAATGGGTAATTACTCTCACCACTAGGAATTTACATTTTATATCCAGCCTGAATTTGTCTAGTTTCAACTTCCAGCCATTGGATCATTTTACACCTTTCCCTGATAGATTGAAGAGCCCTTTATTAAATATTTATTCCCCATGTATAGACTGTAATCAAGTCACCCCTAAGCCTTCTCTTTGTTAGACTCAAAGAACTCAAACTATATAGCTTATCACTATAAGACATGTTTTCTAATAATTTAATCATTCTTGTAGTTCTTCTGTGAACCCTCTCCAATTTATCAACATGCTTCTTGAATTGTGGGAACCAGAACTGGACACAGCATTCCAGCAGCAGTCATACCAGTGCCAAATAAAGGTAAAATAACTCAGTGGTTCTCAACCAGGGGTACATGTACCCCCAAGGATATGCAGAGGTCTTCCATTTAGATATTTGCCCAGTTTTACAACAGGCTATATAAAAAGCACTAGCAAAGTCAGTACAAACTAAAATTTCATACAGACAACAACTTGTTTATACTGCTCTATATACTATACACTGAAATAGAAGTACAATATTTATATTCCAATTGATTTATTTTATAATATGTTGTAAAAATGAGAAAGTAAGCAATTTTTCAGTAATAGTGTGCTATGACATTTTTATGTTTGATTATGTAAACAAGTAGTTTTTAAGTGAGGTGAAATTTGGGGATATGCAAGACAAATCAGGGGTTTGTCTAAAAGGGGTACCGTAGTCTGAAAAAATTGAGCGCCACTGAAATAACCTCTACTCCTACTTGAAAGTCCCCTGCTTACACATCCAATGTTTGCATTAGCTCTTTTGGCCACAGCTTCACACTGGGAGCTCATATTCAGATGATTATCCACCATGACCCCCAAATCTTTTTCAAAGTCACTGCTTCCCAGAATAGAGTTCACCCCCATCCTGTAAGTATGGCCTACATTCTTTTTTCCTAGATGTATACATTTACATTTAGCTGTATTACAACACAGTTTGCTTGTGCCCAGTTTACCAAGCAATTTACATCGCTCTGAATCATTGACCTATCCTCTAATTATTTACAAATTTTTGTGTCACCTGAAAACTATCAGTGACGATTTTAAGTTTTCTGCAGGTCACTGATAAAAATGTTAAAATGCATAGGGCCAAGGACCGATCCCTGTGAGACTTCACTGGAAAGACAGCCACTGGATGACAATTTCCTGCTTACAATTACATTTTGAGATCTATCAGTTAGCCAGTTTTTAGTTCACTTAATGCATGCCATGTTAACTTTATATCATTCTAGTTTTTTAGTCAAAATGCCATGTGGTACAAAGTCAAACACCTTATAGAAGTCCAAATATATTACATCAACACTATTACCTTTATCAACCAAACCAGTCATCTCCTCCAAAAAAAGATATCTAGTTACTTTGACACAATCTATCTTCCATAAACCCATGCTGATCTGTATTAATTACATCACCTTTCTTTAATCGAGTCCTGTATCAGCTCCTCCATTACCTTGCCTGAGATCAATGGCAAGCTGACAGGCCCACAAGTACCTGCATCATCCTGTTTATCTTTAATAATTGGTGCAACATTTCTTCCAGTCTTCTGGAACTTCCCCACTGCTCCAAGACTTATAGAAAATCAACATTAGCTGTCCAGAGAGCTCCTCAGCCAGCTCTTATAAAACACTAAGTTGAAAGTTATCCAGAGTAGTAAAGTGCTTTTGCTGGCATAGCTTAGTTCCCATATTGGTTCCCTGCAGAAATTAAACTATGCTAACAAAAGAACTCTTATGCCAGTATACCAGCATCTATGCTAGGGCTTTTACCAGTACAGAAATGGCGGGGGGGAGCACATGCCTAACCTTTCTGTAGGGCAAAAGTTTTTAGTGTAGACCTGACCAAAGCAAAATTTAAAAAGAAAAAAGTGTCATCTCTTTACTTTTAGTAATTTTAGATGGTATTTGTAGCAACAGAAGGCAGAAAATTTTCAGACAAATTTGATTTTCAAGTTAATGTGTCCCTTTAACTCAAGACCTTCGATCTTCCTATGACTGACATATGTTACAAATCACAGGATGCTTTTAACTGAGCCTGTAGGGGTTACCTTTGCATTTTTTTGCCTACCATGTCTAGCTTTTACATTTAAAGAAGAAGAATGAGGTGCTTTGGGAGAAGAGAGCATATGTGCATTGCAGGTCAAGCCAAAGAGTGAGCATGAGAGAAAAGCTAAGGTGGTCAGAAGGACTTGCAGACCTATTTCATTCAAACCTAGCATAAAGTCTAAATCCAAAACTGAATAAGCTGAACAAAGATAGCAAATACACTGTCCAGAAGGCTTGCTGCAAGACCAAGGCTTGCTGTTGAACTGGCCATGGAGATGCAGCAAAGGAGGGTAAGGGAGGACAGCCAACAAAGGACAAAGATAGAGCAATAAGATAGCAGAGCAGGAAAAAAGGCAAAAAAAAATTTTTTTTTAAGTGAGTCAAGAAAACGCAATTTAGCAAGAAGGGCAGCAGCATCATGGAAACCCAGAAATACCGATTTGGGCAGTTCAGAGACTTCACTGCCCCAAGAGTCGAAAACTCTGTTAAGGGTGCGCTTGCCTTCCTGAAACTTTTCCCCCCTTTTTTTGAAGATAAGTAACTTTTTCCAGTAAATCTCAAAGCGTCTATTTAAAATGCATTTAATAAATTGGAACACTATGACCCCACAGATCTCTATGGAATAAAATACCATTTTAGCCTGGCCTGACATTTCACTATAGCTACCACTGTACGTGCAAAACCACCTCAGCAAAATTAGAAACTAAAACACAATCTGCTTTTCCCTAAACCCAGAGCACTGCCCACTGCATTTTAGAGAATTTAGCTTACCACAACGTATGATTTCATATGATGTTTTAGCTACACACTTGAATTTTTAACTGTAATTAACATTCTTTATATAGGCATCCTATTCTTCATCTTATTGTCACCTTAAGGTTAGGTAAACTATGACTTCTATCAGTTCCTTAAAAACGATGAAATTTTAATCGCTGCCATTCAGTTCTGGCCCCAATCTTCTCATGAGCTCACTAATTTTACAGTTTCTTCTACCTTGTTAATTTTGCAGGACCTCAGCTGATCAAGGCACATCCGGCCACAGAGCCTGCCCATTCAGCTTATAAATAAAAATAACAGTACATTGATTTGTCTTGCAAGCAGTCTGAAGTTTCTAGATGTCCAAATATATCACTTGGGTATAGTTTTAATTCTGAAGTGCTTCCTCCTTATATGTACTCATACCAACATTTCATTCAAGGTGATAAAAACACTGGCATTACAACTAGTATAAAGCTAATGCAGATCACCAAAAGAAATTAGTGATGCTATGTTTTGAAATGAAGTATATTTTACAGGAATACTATTGTTAATTAACGTCCTATAAATAAAAAATGATCACTCGTGGACTAATTTCCCTTGTTACTCCATTTTTTTAAAAATAAGCTTATATTTTAAATTCTGTATTTGACTATAAATTAGTGCTTCCAGTTTTAGACATATGCCAAACACAATGACATTTATTGACAATTTAAAATAATACCATGGAGCAATGCTACACCATTTTTAACTCCACATAGTACCACTAACTACCTTAACTCTTGATGCCTAAAAGACGACAGCCACGGGATGCACAAATACAGACCAGGCATATAACCCTACTCTTCCAACAAACAGAAAAACCCATTAAGGAAGTTATTGATACATGAGATTTTTTCCCCTCCTGGTTAAGCCAGATAGCTTAATTATAATAAACCAGAATTTAACTTTCTGCATTGCTCAGAATTTATACCTCTCAAAAATATCATTTTCTCCAAAATTCATGCATCACAACCACCTCCTTTTTGGTAAAGATGGAACATGACTTCCTCCAAAGCTCCTTCAACTCTGAGGTAGTTATTTGACAGAAAATGAGGAACATGATTACGTCAGAAGTTGAGTAGGCTTCCTTAACAGCATATTGAACCTGTGCTAACAGAAGCAGCAAGGGACTTTAAGCTTTGTATTGTACTTTGATGAGCTACAAAAGACCACTGGATGAGCTCAGCTGCTACCAACACATTTGGTTTGCACATCTATCACTTGGTTTGCATGTCTAATCTCACTCAATCTCCCCCATTTTGTGTTTCCTACCTCTTCTCCTCTCTGAGGGAACCACATCTGTGCTGCAGCTCCATCCCACAGCACTTCCCCAGCTGTACAAAACTGTGCAGAATTACAATTTCAATTTGCTGCTCCTGCTGGCACCAGTCATCAAGCACTAAGTTCAAGAGCAGCAACATAGGAACTTTTAGAATGCAGGGAGGCAAACCATACAATTCCCACACCAACTATACCCCCAACCTCAAGTCAATTTCTCCTTAACTCAAACCTCTGCACTTTCCTTCGGTAGATATTCTCCATTGTCATGAGACCACAGAACTGTTCATGAATTTACACACTAAATTTAAATAGCCAACCAAAACACAGTGAATTAAGCACAGAACTGTAGCCTTAATACTAAATTCTATTAACATTACTTAAGACCTTATTTCATCATAAAAAACACAAGATGAAATAAGACATTTTACACCGAAGTACAGTAGATGCAACAAACCCACAAATAAGATAATATGAGTTCAGTTAAGGCGGAAATTCTGTCCTTTAGTTCAATCTGTTTCCCTATATTTTCCTGATTTATAGCTGAAACTGAACTTTAGCATTATTTAGTCTAATTTCAGTATAGTTGCATCTTGTAAATTTTATAGATAAGAATTCCTCAGAGTATAAATTATTATTCCCCTGCTCCTCCCACTTTCTAGGAAGTCACCCTGACCCCTGCTGGGAGTTTCTATATCAGAAACAGAGACTGGAACCAGAAGCAGCAGCAGCACACACAATCATAGAAATGTAGGGCTGGAAGGACCTCGAGATGTTACCAAGTCCAGCACCCTGCACTGTGGCAGGACCAAGTAAACCTAGACCACCACTGACAGGTGTTTGCCCAACAACGTTTTTAAATACTTCCAATGATGGGGATTTCACAACCTCCCTTGGAAGCCTATTCCAGAGATTAACTACCCTTATAGTTAGAAAGTTTTTCCTAATGTCTAACCTAAATCTCCCTTGCTGCACACTAAAACCCATTACTTCTCGTCCTACCTTCCGTGAACAAAGAACAACTGATCACCATCTTCTTCATAC
>NW_020664530.1:7128021-7213930 GCF_002925995.2 Terrapene triunguis | reverse complement strand
AGCAGTAAACACAGCAGTAGCCAATCTACATTAGTTCTTCCAATGGAGATGCAACAATCATAGTGAAACATTTGACAAAAAATGCTAGTGTAGACAAGCTCAATGGCTTTCTCTCTCATTTCTTAAGCTATTTCCTTTTCTTTCTTGCCTTCATCAGAAGTTCTCTTGTAATAAATGCAAAAAACAGACCAGTCACTGTGGCTGATTAAAAATAAATCCTATACAATCCCGATATAACACGGGACTATAACTTTTAACAAAGCTTACAACTAGTTATTGGCACAGTTGGCTCAAATCACCATTTGCTTCAATTTACCTCATCTTTAAAATTCAGTAACTGTGGCAACTAACTGTTTTGCCCCCAGAGACCTAGGCTGGAACAAAGTTGTCTTTCTGAAATTGGTTTACACATTTTTATAGTGCAGCCAGGACCCCCATAACTAAGTTTATTACTGGTTTCACTGGGTATCCTTCCTCGCTGCAACGTGCAGCAGAAAACCATAAAGATACACTATCCTATACGCTGCTGATATTGTTTTGTGTGCATGTCCTCGAAACCCTTTGTCCCCTGCCGAGGCACCACAGTTCCCCAGATTTTTCCTAGAATGTATGGATAAAACCAAGATTATACATTGTGGTAAATACAGACTCTCAATCACGGCTGCGATAGAGCAAAGCTGTGCAGACAAACTGAACTTTTATTTGTAACACCATTAATATGATTGTGCCACCAACTGGCTATAAAACTCTGAGAAAGTTGTTGCATAACATGGCCTTTATATCTATCTGCAATAGGAAAATGACCCTTTGTTAGGCTATGTCTACACTACCGCAGTAAGTCGATCTACGCTTCGCAACTCCAGCTATGTGAATAACTGGAGTCAACGTACCTTTGGTCGAGTTACCGCAGGGTCTACACCACAGGGGGGCTAGACAGGAGAAAATCTCCCGTTGACTTACCTTACTCTTCTCGTTGGGGGTAGAGTACAGGGGTTGAGTGGAGAACAATCTGCAATCGATCTGGCGGGTCTTGACTAGACCTGCTAAATCGACCGCTGGTGGATCGATCTCAGAGCATTGATCCCAGCTGTAGTGTAGATCTGCCCTTAGCAATTGTTTTCAGCAATGGGTATGTCTCCACTTCCCCCACCATGCATTCTCTAAACCCATGTTGAAAGTGATTTAATTACTGGTGCACATGGAACAAAACTATTTTCAGTAACATTACAGAAAGTATAAAGGAACCATGTTAAAAACCATTTTGTCCACTAGCAGTTCTCTCTACTGGCACTGAAAGTAGTTTAAGTACAGGTGGACCCTATGCTGGTAACCACTGTCACCAATGAATAATTCCTGAGGCCATGTCTACACTTACCAGGCATAGATGCTGCTGCAATCAATGCAGCGGGAGTCAATTTAGCGGGTCTAGTGAAGACCTGCTAAATCAACTGCAGAGCACTGTCCGGTGGACTCCAGTACTCCACGAGAATGAGAGAGTAAAGTAACTTGATGGGATAGCGTCGCCCGTCGACGCTGCACAGTGTAGACATCACAGTAAGTCGACCTAAGCTACATCGACTCCAGCTACATTATTCACATAGCTGGAATAGCATAACTTAAGTCGACTTACCCCGGTAGTGTAAACAAGGCCTGACTTAGTAGAGTGGGCCTTTCTATGTTTCATGTACTCAAACTAACAATCCAGCACCAGAGAAATATAATTGATGACCAATATTTAATAGAACGGAGTATTAAATATCTCCTTGAATATTACATTATAAAAAACAGAAAAATTCTACAGGAATCAATTTAAGACAGACCCAAGTAAGACACAAACAAACCAAAATAAGTGTCCACACAGGGGTTTGCATAAAGTTAGCTAATTTCTTTTATGAAGATTTAATTGAAACCGGTGCAACTTTCTCATGCAGACAAGAGCTAACTTATAGACACTAACTATAAAACAGGTTCAAACCAATGTGACACACACAGTATTCTAATTATGCATGGCACTTGATTCTGACTGCAATATTCAAGTTACAAGGATAAAGCAATCAACATTAACAGATTAGGCAACTAACAGTGACAAGAGGAGCAAGGATAGGTCGACTACAAGGAGGAACAACTGGCAATTTTTAAATCAAGTTTGGATGTTTTTCTAGAAGATATGCTCTAGTCCAAACAGGAATTATTTCAGGCAAGTTCTATATAATGAAGGTCAGACTATGTGATCACAGTGGTCCCTTCTGGACTCATAATATATTAATCTTCTGAACCACAAAATCAGAGAGGGAAGCGACCAATTTTTAGGAGGGTCATATCAGGTCAATTCATCTGCCAATGCAAGCCTCTACAATAAGTGCCCAGGGCTGCAGGTGGTGAAAGTGGGCCAATTTACTACACTTTTGCTTTTGAAAAGATTCCAAATAGTGTTACCTCCCAAACATCCCTCCCTCACCCAAAATCACCAATTCACAATACTGTAGTGGAAACAATTTCTGAGTTGCTACTTTAAGCTAATTCCCCATTCCCTCACTATTCTCTCCCCCAACTTCTCCAAAATAGCAGGTTTTTACTAAAGCACCTGATGGATCAGGTAATTATCCCCAGATAAAAAGTGAGACAAAAAGAGAAAAGTTATACATGCAGTAAATAAAGCAACATTGATTCGGGCTGGAGGTGTTAAACTGGTTAGCTGTTATTCGCAGAGAACTGAAAACATAATTGGGGCAAATTAATAAAGATAGGGAAATCTGTGCGCACAGCCTGGATAGGAAAAGGTGTTCAAAAATTAAGACAACTGGCACCACCCCATCAAAAAAAAAAAAAAAAGGCACAGCAAGAGGATATAAGTACAAAGTAGTAGAGACAGTAGGTGGGTTCACAGAAAGGAAGGAAGAAGTGTAATGGGAAGATAATGAGGGATCTTAGGGAAAGATTTGAGGACAAGTAAATAAGATCAGCGGGGGTAAGAATCACAGTGCGGGAAATAGTTTTTTGGAGGAAGAATTACAGCAGGGGAATAATTATGGTGGATGAATCCTCCACACTGAGGGACAAAGAATGATTAAAGGGATGGGGAAAGGATCCCAGTTAAAGGAAAATGGATCACTGTAAGGCTTTGTTACAGAGCTGTTAGTGGGGGGCAGAATGTTAACTGGAGAATTATAAGGATTTAGTTGAGGAACACTGAGGACTATGGAGATAGTCATTGGGTAGGGTTACAGGGGCAGTCACTGAGGATGAAGGGACAGTAGGGGGCTGTGGGGAGTAGTTAGTCGCACATTCTTAAAGAGTGGGAGGAGGCTGGAGGGAACTGGGATGATACTGGGGTCAGGGATAACTGAGATGATACAGAAGTCTGGCAGTCAGTCACTGGGGGTTGGGGTGAGGGGCTGTGGAAGAGAATATTCTGGAGTGACTGGGATAATATTGGGAATGAGAGGGGCTGGCCACAGGGGGTGAGGGCCAGCCATTGAGGCTGCCCTTGGGGAGGAGAGGCTCCAGGAGCAATACTGAGGCAGTATGGGGGCTGCTCCCTTGCGCAGGAGGCTCCTGGGGCGACAGTGGGACGGTGGCGGGGGGCTGCCCCTTGGGGCGGGAGGTCCTAGGGCGACACTGGGACTGGAGGAGGGAGGCTCCGGGGCGGTACCGGGGAAGGCATTTCCAGTGCGTAGTTCGAGGCCTCTCACCAGAGGCCGAGCCGAGGGCAAAGGGGCCGGATCCCCGGCCGGGCTCGGCCCCACCCCGGGGCTGGCGGGCCAGGGCATAAAACGCGCCCGAAGGGAAGAAGGAGAAGTGGCGGCGTCCGGGCCTCCCCTGAGCGGCGGCTGCGGAGCGACTCCGAGCCGGGCCCCGCAGCCCGTCCCGCTCCGGCCGCCTCCCCGCACCCGTCCCGCCGCCGGCCTCACTGCGACACCGCGGCGCCGCCGAGGCCTCGGCACTCACCAGCATCGCGCGTCCCGCAGAGTCAGGCCCGGCCGCGCCGCGTCCGCCCGCCCCTTCCGCCTCCGCCAGGCCCCGGATCCGCCGCCGCCTCCCTCCCCGCGCGGCCCCAGAGGAGGAGGAGCGAGCACCGCCCCCGCCGCACAGCGCGCCCCGCCCCGGCTCCCACCCGCCAGCCCGCGGGGAGAGAGCGTCTCCGGCCTCCCCCTGCCCCTGTCCGCCCCGGCTGCACGCGGGGGAAGCGGTGCCCCCTCCAGCACCGGGGGGTCTCCCCAGTAGCAGAGAGAGGGGGCTACCCAGCTCCCAGCGCCAGACCAGGGTGATTCCCCAGCTCCCTGGGGGGAGTCCGCCCAGCGCCCACCTGCCAACACCGGGGAGGGGGGGTCCCCAGCATCCACCCGCTGATCCCCAGGGAGAGAAATGAGGTTGAGTGACCGAGCGACACTTGGGGCGCTCCCATCACAATAGGATGGAGAAAGAGGGGAAGCTAACTAATCCTTCAGCAACTGCACCCCCCCCTGCACTCAGCCCCAGAGAGAATGGAAGACTGAACCCCCTCCCACAGCCCGCATCAGAGAGAAGGGGAGGAGAGAGGGCTAGCTAAAACCCTTGCCAAGTTAATATACTTTTATTTATGTCAGTCACGTTGGTCATAGAGCCCTCTGTTGTCCTCCCTTGGAGGATGGATGTAATATTACATTTGATATCAACATATCACAATGTAGTGGTATGACTCGTGGGGAAGATCAAGTGCCCACAAAGTCACAGAAATTGGAGGGATGGCTATAACTCAGACTTGTTTTTTGTTAACTCGGATAACTTGTGCTGTAGTGGCCACAGTTTGACTGAAAGAGGTCTCCTTTGAGAGAGACTCAGTCCTGTTCTGTTGACTGTGTTGAAGCTACAGGCCCATTTATTTTTTATTTACAGATATTTAAATGAGATCTAGAGGATATGATGATGTTGGGGTAATGTATTGCCTCACTGGGTAGGTAGAAGTCATCTTATACCAGACAGGAATTATTGAAGGCCTGGTGCTACTATATGACATTGCTGCCTGTAACATTTTCAGTTACTGCAAGTTAAGCTGGGTTGAACCTGAACAGTGTTTGAAGAGGAGATTTAATTCAGTAATTGCCATTTGCTCCCTATAAGCAATACCCTCACATGATGATGATGACATTGTGCTGGTGGAAGTGCTGCCTTTCACGAGACATTAACCCCTCTGCAGTTACTAAAGACTGTAGGGCATATCTTGCAAAACTGAGAGCATCCTGACCAAGTAGCAGTTTAGATGATAATATACTGACTAGCTAGCTCTAGTGCCTCTGCCATTTCAGTTGGGTATATCTTCACTGTCTGTCCTAAACTGTTGTCTGTTACTCACTATTAAAGAGGTTTCCCCCCTGAAAAAGGAGAAGGGATGGGATTTAGGGACCCTTACACAGGGTGTCTGCACACTTCTGTGCACCTGAGAATTTTGCAGTGGGAGGACTCTCTCTGTACCCTATCATTACAAATAGTGCAGATACTGATCCACTGCCATTCTCCTCTGCAGACAGAGGGCCAGATTCTGATCTTAGTTACACCAAAGGAAATTTGGAGTAACTGCATTGAAGTCAGTGGAGTTGCTCTGCTTTTACACCAGTATAAAGGACATCAGAATCTGGGCCAAGGAGTGCAACACTCAGAGTATACTATGGTACAAGTTGTACAAGCAGTAGAGAACCAGGCTGGGGGAGAATATTCCTTTACACCCTGAAATTATCAGCTCACATTTAGGCACCACAGGCTGTGTACCATTTTCAAAATTTGGCCGTTAAAAATACCCCACAAATAACTGTTGTCCACACAACCTCTTCAAAGAATTATTTCCTTATACAATAAAATCTTCTCCAGAACCATCCACTGAAGTGAATATAATCAAATTCATTGAGACAGCTCCTCTAAGAAAACAGTGCTGGCATAGCAGTCAGGAAGCACCACTTTGGAAGTAGGGTCAGTAAATGTGATGGACCCTATTTGCCAACTCTGGAGCACTGCATCATGTGCACTATGATTGCCCATGAAAAATTGCTTTACAAGCACTATCCCTGGGCATGACATAGCACTTCTCATTTGCCAGAGTAGGAGTTATGTATTAGAGATGAAGTTAATGCACCTGATGAATAACATGCAGTCTTCTTGGTGGAGTCAGGACAAAGACGATCAGAGGGAAGAGGAAACCAAATATGGGGAAGGGGAACAATTATTAATAAATGAGGACAACGATGATAAAACCTCTGAAGGTTTGTTTTAACTTCATTTTACAATATTATAACATTTAATTAAATTCATACACTGTTAAAGTCAGCATTATTTTCAAATGCTAAACCAAGGAGAGGATGGGGCCATGCATAAGAGAAGAGGGGGGGAAATCTGTCAAGGAGTGAAAAAGAAGAAAGGAAAAAGCCTGAATTATCATGCACAAACAACCATTACCATCTGGTTCTGAGTCCTATAGCATGACAAAGAAAAAGAGTTTTCTTAATCCTGCAACAGAAACTTGAGACCATAGAGAAATTTGAGCATGGCATCCCCGCAAGAAAAAAAACTTTCACTAGAGTATAATTGTGGTTTGCAAACTGTGTATGACTTGAACATGGGCAAGTCATGGATTCGTAAGTTTATTCATGACGGTGATAGCATGCTTGGTGTGCTGAAGAGGAAGCCTGAAAAAAATCTTCATTGGAGGATGTAGATATTTCTTCATACACATGGTTCAAACAGAAACATGCTGAAGGAATTCCGGTTTCAGGACCAATGATAGAAAAAGGCAGGGAATTTCATGCAAAAATGAACATTATTGTCAGGCCCTGCCTCTCAATAGTCATGCCTAGTGGTTGGAGTGGAACTAAAAACCAGACATAGGGTTGGGACTGTGCTGAGGGTAGTGCTGAACCGAGATATGGGAACAGGCCAGTATCAGAACCAAGATCAGTGTCTGCAGACAAGCCAAACTGAGTACTATAGCCAGAGTCCAGATACAGGCCGAAACCAGGTGATCAGAGTCCATGAACAAGCCAAATCAGTACTGTGACGCTGACAGACTAGCTCAGCATGACGCTGGCAAACCAGCTCAAATCAAAGCCATAGGCCAATTCACTTGTTAGAGTAGAACAAAGAGGGATGTTACCACATTACATTTACATGGCATATGAACCGGTAATTACATTTACACTAAATTTACCTGTTGGTTGCTATTGCCTTTCATTATGTATATCCCTGTACTTAATTAACCCTAGATCAAAAGTGTTTGTTAGTGAGAATTGATGTGTAAACTTCATGCAAACTAATGAAAGACTGTTTGGATTGCTGTGACTAGATGCATTGTGTATATCTCTGTAATTAGATTGCCCATCAAACAGGATTGGAGCCTTGGAACTGTAAATGAAGAAGCATGCTAAGGAAAAGCCCATGTTGTGACAGAAACATTTGCCAGATTGCTTTTCAGGGAAAACAGCTATAAGAATGGATCCAGGGAATGATCTTGTATCTCTGAGTTGTTTGAACACTTTCAGGGAGCATTCCAGATGCAAGACAGAGATCCCCAAGTATCAGAGGGGTAGCCGTGTTAGTCTGAATCTGTAAAAAGCAACAGAGGGTCCTGTGGCACCTTTAAGACTAACAGAAGTATTGGGAGCATAAGCTTTCGTGGGTAAGAACCTCACTTCTTCAGATGCAAGTAATGGAAATCTCCAGAGGCAGGTATAAATCAGTGTGGAGATAACGAGGTTAGTTCAATCAGGGAGGGTGAGGTGCTCTGCTAGCAGTAGAGGTGTGAACACCAAGGGAGGAGAAGCTGCTTCTGCTTCTGTAGTTGGATAGCCATTCACAATCTTTGTTTAATCCTGATCTGATGGTGTCAAATTTGCAAATGAACTGGAGCTCAGCAGTTTCTCTTTGGAGTCTGGTTCTGAAGTTTTTTTGCTGTAAGATGGCTACCCTAACATCTGCTATTGTGTGGCCAGGGAGGTTAAAGTGTTCTCCTACAGGTTTTTGTATATTGCCATTCCTGATATCTGACTTGTGTCCATTTATCCTCTTGCGTAGTGACTGTCCAGTTTGGCCAATGTACATAGCAGAGGGGCATTGCTGGCACATGATGGCATATATAACATTGGTGGATGTGCAGGTGAATGAGCCGGTGATGATGTAGCTGATCTGGTTAGGTCCTGTGATAGTGCTGCTGGTGTAGATATGTGGGCAGAGTTGGCATTGAGGTTTGTTGCATGGGTTGGTTCCTGAGTTAGGGTTGTTATGGTGCGGTGCGTGGTTGCTGGTGAGAATATGCTTAAGGTTGGCGGGTTGTCTGTGGGCGAGGACTGGCCAGCCTCCCAAGGTCTGTGAAAGTGAGGGATCATTGTCCAGGATGGGTTGTAGATCACTGATGATGCGTTGGAGAGGTTTAAGCTGAGGGCTGTAGGTGATGGCCAGTGGAGTTCTGTTGGTTTCTTTTTTGGGCCTGTCTTGTAGCAGGAGGCTTCTGGGTACACGTCTGGCTCTGTTGATTTGTTCCTTTATTTCCTTGTGTGGGTATCGTAGTTTTGAGAATGCTTGGTGAAGATCTTGTAGGTGTTGGTCTCTGTCTGAGGGGTTGGAGCAGATGCGGTTGTACCTCAGTGCTTGGCTGTAGACAATGGATCGTGTGGTGTGTCCGGGGTGGAAGCTGGAGGCATGAAGGTAGGCATAGCGGTCGGTGGGTTTTCGGTATAGGGTGGTGTTAACGTGGCCATTGCTTATTTGTACTGTGGTGTCCAGGAAGTGGACCTCCCGTGTAGATTGGTCCAGGCTGAGGTTGATGGTGGGGTGGAAGCTGTTGAAATCATGGTGGAATTCTTCCAGGGTCTCCTTCCCATGGGTCCAGATGATGAAGATGTCATCAATGTAGCGTAGGTAGAGTAGGGGCGTGAGTGGACGAGAGCTGAGGAAGCGTTGTTCCAGGTCAGCCATAAAGATGTTGGCATATTGTGGGGCCATGCGGGTGCCCATAGCGGTGCCACTGGTCTGGAGGTATATATTGTCACCAAATTTGAAATAATTGTGCGTGAGGATAAAGCCACAGAGCTCAGCAATAAGTTGTGCTGTGTCATCATCAGGGATACTGTTCCTGACAGCTTGTATTCCATCTGTGTGTGGGATGTTTGTGTAGAGAGCCTCTACATCCATGGTGGCTAGGATGGTGTTTTCTGGGAGGTCACCAATGCATTGTAGTTTTCTCAGGAAATCTGTGGTGTCACGGAGATAGCTGGGAGTGCTGGTGGCGTAGGGTCTGAGTAGGGAGTCCACATATCCAGACAGTCCTTCAGTGAGAGTGCCAATGCCCGAGATGATGGGGCGTCCAGGATTTCCAGGTTTGTGGATCTTGGGTAGTAGATAGAATAACCCCGGTCGGGGCTCTAAGGGTATGTTGATTTGTTCCTGTGTTAGTGTAGGGAGTGTCCTGAGTAGATGGTGCAGTTTCTTAGTGTATTCCTCAGTGGGATCTGAGGAAAGTGGCCTGGAAAGAGATCCCCAAAGTCATTTTGGGTAACCCCGAGAGACTTATGGAAAACTAACAGATTATTACATCTCTACTATCACTTTGGACTTACAAACTTGGAGTCATCTGTTAATGTATTTTACCTACTCTAAACCACTCAATAACTCTCTTCTTTTTCTTAGCTAATTAACCTTAAGTTTACTAGAGAAATTGGCTGCTAGCATTGTTTTTGGTGTGAGGTCATGAGTATCCATTGATCTGGGGTAAGTGACTGACCCTTTGGGATAGGGAGTAACCTAATGTGAGGTGATTTCTGGTTTTAATAACTTTTCATCACAAAGTCTACTTTGTCTGGGCGGCAAGATGCTCTGGAGAGCCTAAGGGGACTGTTGTGACTCCATGGTAAGACTGGTATAGTGATCCAGGAGTACACATATGTGAAATCTAATTATAGAATAAACCACCACTTTGGGATGTCTGCCCTGTTTTCTGACAGTCTGACCTGAGATTGCCGCTCTCCGTTGTGAGCTACTCTAGACAGAGTGACAGGGACCGTAGCTGGAATCCAGATACAGGGCAAAGGTTGAAGCCCGGTGGTCGGAGTCCAAGAGGGTCAGGAGGCAGAGGCAAGGCTGGAGCGGGCCAGTAACAGAGTGGAGCAAAGTCAGGGTTGGGCAAGGACAAGACTGGAACACAACCCAGGCAAGGCTGGAGTAGGAACTGGATCAGGAGCAGGCTGGACGTGTAGGGAGTCTGATACACTGCAAGGCTGCAGGAGGGTTCCTGGCTGGGTAGTTCTGTTGCACAGACTAATCTGCAGCTCTGCCGGGGTTGCGGGGAAGTACCTGAACCTGAGGATTATCTGACCCAGGCTCTACTCCTGGATAGGCTGCTGCTCCATGCTTGAAGACTGAGTCACTGCAGGTTCTGTAGGAAGATTAAGTGCAGCTGAGTTGTTGGTGCCTGCCTGAGTGCTGCCTCATCACAGCTCTGTTGTAGGGGAACCTATTGAGCCTCTGGGGATAGACGGTTACAAGCCTGCCCACATCGAAAGCCCCCACACCCAGCCTAAGGGGAAGAACCACAGGACCCAGGCATCAAAAAGATTACAGGGAACTGTGACACTGCATCCTGTATTCTTCATAGAGATTATTATTATGATAGGATTATGGCATAACAATGATGTATTTTATACAAGATAGGTCATGTGAAATATCATTGTAAAGGTTATGACTTACTGAATATGATTATCCTATTTGTATGAATGTATCATTTTGGTATCTGAAGTTAGGAATATTGTCTATGAATCTATTACAAATGTGTTTACACCTGGGGAACGCCCACTAGACAAAAGACTGTCAGTCTAGATGGCTGGCTGGAAATTGCCCATTCAAGTCAATGAACCATTAGGAAGAACAATAGGTCTTAGAAAAAGCTAATCTCCCACCCAGGAGCCTTCCTGGGAGCCTTCCTGAGGACCCTACAAACAGCCTCTGAGTCATGGTTGCTATGACACTACAGGGACATGTGACCAGATCACCTGGTACTGGACTCCATCTTGGAATACCAGTGTTTTTCCACTGAAAGGCACGGGAACAAAGCTTGGAGACAAAGGGTTCCCACCATATGCAAAAGCTATTTGAGGCAGGGGAGTGACATCGAGGTTGTTCACTGACTCCCCGCCCAAAGAGACTCCTGGAAATACCTGAGGAACAAGGACTGTACTGGGGGGAAGTGCTGGATCCAGGCTAGAGGGATTTTTAGCCTGTGAAAGGAACAACTGGGGATTCCAAGCTGTAAGCAAGTGCAGCTTGTCCCTTAAGAGCCTGAAGCCAGCTTATATAATCATTTAGGGTGAGAATTTGCTACTCATATCCAATCTCCTTAGTGTATTAAGCTTAGATTGCGTTTTGTTTATTTGCTAGGTAACCTGCTTCGATCTGTTTGCTAGCTCTTATAATCACTTAAAATCTATCTTTTGTAGTTAATAAATTTGCTTTTGCTTTAATCACAAACCAGTGTGTGGGATTTATAACTTGGGGCAAAAATCTGTTGTATATTCTCTCTCCACATTGAGGGAAGGAGCGAATTTTATGAGCTTACGCTGTACAGATTTCTGTGCAGCGCAAGACGCTAGGGTTTACACTCCAGAGGGGTGTGTGCTCTTGAGCAGCTGGGCAGTTCCTTAGCTGTAGCCTCCCCCTGCAGAGCTGATCACAGCAGCCTGTAAGTTCTGCAGCTGGGTGTGTCCATACCTGTGTGTATGCTGGTGAAAGAGCAAGCTTGGAGAGCTTGGCAACTTATCACAGAACCACAGTCTGAGAGGGAGCCCAGGCTGATGGGTCAGGGGGGCTTAGTGGTACCTGAGTTGCAAGTGGCATCACAGGGACAACAAATGAAAAAAAAAGGTACAAGAGTGAGGGTCACAGGTTCAAAAGCAGGGATCCAGAGAGAGACACCAAGCAGAGAACCCTGGACAGCACCCACTGCTCTTTGAAGGTGTCTTTGCAGCCAGTGTACACAGTCCAAAGGAACTCTGCCAAGAGATGTGACTTAAGGGAGGATCAGAAGTAGGCCCCAGTGTTGCACAGCACCTCTCCATCCAGCTTCCTCCACCATGGCCAGAGCCAGGAGGAGGTTGATGAGGAAGTTTCATGACTTCATGGCCAATTGTGGGGCCACGGATGGGGTGTGCATAGATCAAGAGGTGCAGGGAAAAGTCCGCCAGAACGTACAGAGAAGGTTTTGGAGAAGCCAGAAAAGGGGCTGCATCCCTGCGCATTCAATGTAGATGTGCACAGGATCGCCTTCTCACCGTGGAAGGGGCAGGTCTCGGAGGAGGTAGTAAACTGCACCAGATACATGCCTGTGTTCATGGCTCCGTGAAGGAGCTGCCAACTAATATCCCCATCGGGCCGTGGGACCAGGGTGGAATATGGACTGGCCCATCAGGTTTCCTCACCCTCCACGGGTGATAGGAGGTCCCGCCTCATGGTGTAGGGGCAAGACACGAGGCTGAAGAAGTGAAGGGTGCGGAGCACAAGCATGTATAGTTGTTTCCTAGGTGCGGTTCGGAGGCAGACCGGCTGCATGTCATGCAGCCGGCTCAGGTGGTGCGTAGGGGGCAGCTGGGGAGGTTTGTGGGGCAGAGGCCCGATTCTGAGGTCTGGAGGAGTGGACGGGGAGCACCCCCCTGCAGGGCCTGCTCGAGGAAAGCACAAGAAGTGGGTGGTAAGGCTGGCCTCACCTCTTGTAGTATACGACGGGACACAAGGGGTGGAGAGCCCCATGTGCCGGCCAAGCACTAAGGGGTCCACTCTGTTGGAGGGGCAGCTGAGCGAGCAGCCCTGGTTTGGCTGCTAGTTTGCCTCACAATTACCGAGACTTTCGTGGCAAGTCAAGGGTGGCTGATGCATTTTAAATCATGCCATGGAATTTGTGTGCTTTGCATATGAGGAGAAAAGCTTTCCACAGAGAGTGAAGCATCCAAAAATTTCAAGGATAGATTTCATCAGTGCATTGAAATGCACATTTTTTTACCAGATCAAGTTTACAATACTGATGAGACAGGTGTTTTTTGGAAATGTCTTCCAAGTTGCACACTCAGTTGTGCCTGGATATATGTCAGGCAAGGAAATGATCATTTTCATGCGCTGTGCCAATGCAAGTGGGAGGCATTGTTTGCAATTGGCTTGTGTGGACAAAGCCAAAAGGTCACAGTCATTCAAGGGCACAGATGTTCAGCATCTGGCAGTTCATTACTATCACCAGAAGGCAGCATGGATGGACAGGGATATTTTCTAAGACTGATTTCATACAAAATTTGTGTCCCCTGCTTGCAACCATCCACAGAAATAACAGTTGCCCGAAAAAGCAATTATATTGATGGACAGTGCTCCCTCACATCTTCAGGAAGAGCAACCGATGATAGATAACCAGATTTTTGCCACACTCTTGCCAAATGTGACTTCTGTTTGCAGCCAATAAACCAATTTATAATTAGACTTTCAAAAAAAATTACAGAAAAATATTATGGAAAAAATTATTAACTGAACAACATGACGTTTATTTTTTTGGAAGTCACTGACTCTGAAAGATGCTATTTATGGTTCTGCAAAGGCATGGAATGATGTCAAAGACATCACATTTCAACATGCCTGATATTAACTGTGGCCAGATCTTGAAGACAACAAACATTTCCTTGATTTTTAAACAGACCCAGAGGAAAACAATGATATTCTTGAAATTATAAATCACCATCATGGTTTTGAAGAAGTGGATGAAGAGAATATCCAACAATGGCTCCTGTGTGACAGCAACCATCCCCAATATCAAATTTTAGATGATTCTGAGATTAACGTTGCTGTTCAAGGGGAAAATCAGGAGAAGAAGGCAGATGATGAATAAGACATGACTGAGCTTGTATCAAGCACAAAAAAAATAGTGCAGAGGACGCAGTGCAGAATCTTCAGAATGTGTTTATGTTCTTTGAGCAACAAGATGATATGGGAGTATTCTGATATCCTGCAGCTGCATTCAATGTGTGACAAAGTGAGACATAAGATTTCTAAAGGTCTCTTTCAAAAATCCATTCCAGACAATTCTAGATAACAGAAACCTAAAGTACTACTTGTGCTGTTAATTACATCCTAATATACTAATCTAGTATATTTTTTCATTAAACAATAAAGTAATGTTGGTTTGATGCAGTATAATTGATTTCTTTAAAAAAAAATCCCAAAACTTTGTCACTCACAAATGGTGTCCCAACCATTAATGTGGATTAAAGTTTATACAGTACATTACATATTAAATACAGTATTAGAAACTATGTATCTTTATTTATAGGTATGACAGCATTATTCAACTATACATTTTTTTCTTTGTCATTTGGTCCGCTGCTTCTTACAGATAGTTTGATTCCTTTCTCATGACCTGTAGTGTATGGAGGTGATTAGAGCAATCAGTCAATTGTTGAAACAGGTGAGGGTGCCATTGACCTTATGCTCCAGAAAGGTCTTTTGATATTGTGGGCACTAAGAAAAACATCGCTAATATACTTTACACAATACAGTCATGTAATAGGGCTGCAAAAACCATTAATAGATAATTTAGTCTGCAGAGCACATACAGAGACAAAAGGTTGCCAGCTATATACAGACTAAACTAATAATCTTGCTCTAATGAAGGACTGGAAAAGTGAAGCTAAGTTCTCAGAGAAAATAAATTGATATGTAAAGACAATTCTAACTCTTGAGTCCAGATCCACTGATCCTCTCAAGATGAGATGTTATCAGCAGATAATAGCTAGATGGTGAGGACAAGAGAGGATTTAGAAAGGTACCACTCTGTGGAAGTAACTCCTAGCAAATGCCACCTCCAAAAAAGCTTGCAGAACTAGCTTGTGAATATGTGAATACTCATCGGGAGTGGCTTTACAGATATTTTCTGCAGAAGATAATATCTTAGTCCATGATGTGGAAGTGGACCTAGAGGTTTTGTGCTTTTAGGCCAGTAGGTATTTTCACCAGCATTTGCTTTGTAGGCTTTCTTGATGCAATTCTGTATTCATCTTGCTCTGATAGTCTTCTCCTTCATGGCAATGTTTCCACAGAGCCCCATAGTAAAAGTTGTCACAGGCCTCGCCACACAACCATAAAACCTTGTTGAACAGTAGTTGGCAGTTATGTGATGTGTAGGTCCCATGAGCTTGCTTTGCAGGTGACGCACTGATATTTCCAATCTGGGTTGGTGTGCACATATAGGATCCGTAAACTGTCCATGGTCTTTGGAAATCTCAGGATTTGAGGTTCTGCATAAAACTTGCTAGAGCTGAGGGCCATGAGACTCTCTCAAATCATATCTTCCTCACCCTGAGGACAGATTTAATGGCTAGTATTGTTATAATATATGACTTCAATAGACATGGAGAGACCTCAGTCCCCTCCTGTTGTGTCAGGAAGCAATCCAATCTGTGAAAATGATGGAATTTAGAATGAAGTGACCCCCATCAACAATCACAAAAAACAGCATACCCAGAAACTAAGGTGAGGATCAACATAAGTGGTTGATCAAACCTTTAGTGGTTTGTCTGATATTTTACAGGTAGAGCCATCCAGATATGGGCTTGTCTTGCTACAGATCTAAGCAGCTACAAATCAGCAAGTCCAAGATTCAGCCTGAGAATGGGCAAAGATGCACAGTGTCTATCAGACAGTTTTCATTTACACAGGGGAAAAGGACTCATGCCTTTTTTTTCCATTTTGCTGAGGAAGACTCCACAAGATAGACCGGAGATCCTGGTTTGAGAACAGCAGATCTGGTTCTCAGAGATAGATCCACAGTGAAGACAGAATAGTCTATCAAAACAATATATTTAGAGAACAAGCTACTGCTGGCAGATTTTTGTGTTTCCTTCCCACATCAGGAGAGGGTGGCATGAAACAAAGAGGCATTTGGATTTCTTGAAAGCATCAGTTCATTTCAAATAAACTTTTAGTCTTTCATTACATCCATTTTATGCCATAATTCTTTTGGTCATGTCTAGTATTTAAACAGCAAGAAGGGAACATTTTCTTCTGATATCTCTGAAAACTAGTGTTACACTTACAATTAAAGTCAGGTCAGGTAAATAGCAAGGCCTCTTCTATTTGGGAGGTGTAGTGTTGCTCCTCAGTTGATAGAGTTCCTTGATAGTAGATCCATCTTGTGGATAATAGATAAGAATTTGAAAAATCTCAAATTAGGAACTCAGGGACTTTCTGGTCAGGCTCTAAGGGGTCATGTCTGAATCTTTTTGAAGGTTGCTGGAGTTCTGCTGTGTTTTGAAATCTCTTAATTAGTTGGTGAGAAGAAATTTGTGACTATGAAGACATTGGTATGGAAACAAGTGTTGATAATTGTCCCCTCAAGGTTTATATTGCCAAGTTGAGGGACAGGTTATCCTGTAAAAATGTGAGGAATTAGAGACCTGCAGTTTATTGGGATTAAGTTGGCTGCCTCTCCACTTGCAGTGGAGATTTGTTCTTTGTATTACACTATTTGTATTTGGAGAGTTTCTTGGATGTTAGGAGGATGCCTCACTCTGGCAGATCTGCTTTTCTCAATCTTCCATTCAGTAACCACATTGATAATTTAGTAATGATGGATTCCAATGTTAAGGCATAGGCCCTGTTAAAACAAGCTGGAGGTTGTGTTGATCATGGATTTGCTCACTAATTTTAAGAACCTCTGCTGCTTCAATTAGTGAGGGGCAACTAGGAAGATGCAATCCTTTTCTCCATTATCTCATGAACCAGCTGGGACAAGCAGCATATAATTAGGTGCTCGGGTTAGGGATGAATCCTTAGCTACAGTAGCTTATTTGGCCATAAGTGTGAGAGGGTGTCAACTGCTGTTGTGAATGGAGAAGTATAATTCAAACTTGTGATTGTCAAGTGAGGTGAATAAGTAAATTGTGGGTTATTCCAATGAGCCTATCATTCAGTTTTATATAGACTAATAATTAAGGGATCATTCCCCCTCCTGAATTATTTTTCTTCTCAGTCAGTCTGCCCTGTCACTGGTGGCTCCATTTATGTGCATCGCTTTTACGAAGAGTGTGTTCTTCTGCCCACTGAAACAACTTTTTTGCTCTCTAATGAAGCAGTTCCAGCAGTTCCCCCTTGTTAGTTCAGATAGGAGATCATGTTTATATTTTTGTCTTGACCAGGATATGCTTATTTTTTTAGGACTAGCTGTAACTTTCACAGAATCTGCTAATTTCTCTGAGATCCAATAGGTTGGTTGATTTTTCTTTCATTCCGCCCTGATCCACACTCTTTTACCAAGTTCTTCCCCAACTGGATTCTCCAGACTCTAGCCCTCAATACTCAAGTTTGGTGAGAATTTTCCTCTTTGTTTGGCAGAGATGTTCCCTTGATCAATCTCCAGTCTTCCGTCAATCACAACAAAGTGTATTACCTTGCCTGGAATTGTGACATCTGAATTTGGTAATAGATCCTACCTTGGTCATGTAGTAAGGAGGAGTCTCTAATGTATCTCATGAGCTATCATTCTCAGAGCCATTCTGTGATACAAGCGGCCATGATGCCAAAGAAATAGACTCTTTCCACTCCACGAGTATCTCAGGAGGATGTTAAATGGCAGCTACTAAAGTTAGACAGTTTTAAAATCAGCAGGTCCAGATAACTTACATCCAAGAGTTTTAAAAGAGCTGGCCGAGGAGCTTGCTGGACTGTTAATGTTGATTATCAAGTTTTGGAACAGTGGGGAAATTCCAGGAGACTGGAAGAAAGCCAGTTATGTGCCAATACTTTTAAAAGGGTAAATGGGATTACTTGAGTAATTATAGGCCTGTCAATCTGACATCAGTCCCAAGCAAGATAATGGAGTGGCTGATATCGACTTGATTAATAAAGAATTAAAGGATAGTAATATGCCAATCAACATGGGTTTACGGAAAGTAATTTAAAAAAAAATAAGATTACAAGTTTGGTTGATACATTGTTGATGTAATATACTTAAACTTCCCTAAGGTGCTTGACTTATTACTGCATGAAATTTTGATTAATATGGAGGTATACCTATATCATAGAACTGGAAGGGACCTTGAAAGGTCATCAAGTCCAGTCCCCTGCCTTCACAGCTGGACCAAGTACTGTCCCTGACAGTTTTTTGTCCCAGATCCCTAGATGGCCCTCTCAAGGATTGAACTCACAACGCTGTGGTTTAGCAGGCCAGTACTCAAACCACTGAGCTATCCCTCCCCCCTCTGATTAAAAAATGAGAACAATATAAAATTAACATGGTACATATTGAATGGATTAAAACTGTCTAACAGATAGGTCTCAAAATGTAACTATAAACAGGGAATCCTTCCATTTAGTGGAGTGCTGCAGATATTTGTTCTTGGTACTACACTGTTTAATATTTTTATTAGGGCTGTCGATTAATCGCAGTTAACTGAAAAAAATTAATCGTGATTACAAAATTGGTCATGATTAATCGCAGTTTTAATTGCACTGCTACACAATAGAATACCACTTGAAATTTATTAAATATTTTGGATATTTTTCTACATATTCATATATATTGTATGCTGTGTTGTGACTGAAATCAAAGTGTATATTATTTTTTTATTACAAATATTTGCACTGTAAAAATGATAAATAAAAGAAATAGTATTTTTCAATTCACCTAATACAAATACTGTAGTGCAATCTCTTTGTCTTACAAATGTAGATTTCTCTTGTTACATAACTGCACTCAAAAACAAAACAGTGTAAAACTTTAGCGCCTACAAGTCCACTCTGTCGTACTTCTTGTTCAGCCAATTGCTAAGACAAAACTAGGTTTTTTTACATTTACAGGAGATAATGCTGCCCTCTTCTTATTTACAGTGTCACCAGAAAGTGAGAACAGGCATTTGCATGGCACTTTTGTAGCCAGCATTGCAAGGTATTTATGTGCCAGATATGCTAAACATTGGTATGCTCCTTCATGCTTCGGCCACCGTTCCAGAGGACAGGCTTCCATGCTGATGATGCTCGTTAAAAAAATAATGCGTTAATTAAATTTGTGACTGAACTCCTTGGGAGAGAGCTGTATGTCCCCTGCTCTGTTTTACCCACATTCTGTCATATATTTCATGTTATAGCAGTCTCGGATGATGACCCAGCACATGTTGTTTATTTTAAGAACACTTTCACTGCAGATTTGACAAAGCGCAAAGAAGGTACGAATGTGAGATTTCTAAAGATAGCTACAGCACTCGACCCAACATTTAAGAATCTGAAGTGCCTTCCAAAATCTGAGAGGGAGGAGGTGTAGAGCATGCTTTCAGAAGTCTTAAAAGAGCAACACTCCAATGTGGAAACTACAGAACCCGAACCACCCATAAAGAAAATCTACCTTCTGCTTGTGGCCACTGACTCAGATAATAAAAATAAACATGTGTCGGTCAGCACTGCTTTGGATTGTTATTGAGCAGAACCCTTCATCAGCATGGATGCATGTCCCCTGGAATGATGGTTGAAGCATGAAGGGACATATGAATCTTTAGTGCATCTAGCATGTAAATATCTT
Organism: Terrapene triunguis; assembly: GCF_002925995.2. Classification (NCBI taxonomy): domain Eukaryota; kingdom Metazoa; phylum Chordata; order Testudines; family Emydidae; genus Terrapene; species Terrapene triunguis. Next base: position 7,194,378 of record NW_020664530.1, on the reverse strand, counting down.
GCGATGCTGGCAACAACAGTGCCATGAGAACGCCGGTTCTCACTTTCTGATGACAGTGTAAATAAGAAGCGGGCAGCATTATCTCCTGCAAATGTAAACAAACTTGTTTGTCTGAGCGATTGGCTGAACAAGAAGTAGGACTGAGTGGACTTGCAGGCTCTAAAATTTTACATTGTTTTATTTTTGAATGCAATTTTTTGTACATAATTCTACATGTGTAAGTTCAACTTTCATGATAAAGAGATTGCACTACAGTACTTGTATTAGGTGTATTGAAAAATACTATTTCTTTTGTTTTTTTACAATGCAAATACTTGTAATCAAAAATAAATATAAAATATAAAAAAACAATATATTTGAAAATGTAGAAAACATCCAAAATATTTAAATAAATGGTATTCTATTATTGTTTATCAGTGTGATTAATCACACAATTAATCACAATTAATTTTTTTAATTGCTTGACAGCCCTAATTTTTATCAATGACCTGAAAGAAAACAAAATCACTGTTGAAGTTGGCAGATGACACAAAAATTGAGATAGTGTAAATAATAAAGAGGACAGGTCATTAATACGGTGTGATCTGGATCGGTTGCGCTCAAGCAAACTATGCATTTTAATATGGCTAAATGTAAATGTAGACATCTAGGAACAAAGAATGGGGGGAGACTCTATCCTGGGAAGCAGGGACTCTGAAACAGTTTTGGGGCTCATGGTGGGTAATCATCTGAACATGGGCTCCCATGTGATGCTGTGGCCAAAAGCGTAAATGCAATCCTGGGATATATAAACGGGAATTTCGAGTAGGAGTAGAGAGGATTTTTTACCTTTGCATTTGGCACTAGTGTGACCACTGCTGGAATACTGTATGCAGTTCTGGAGCCCACAATTCAAGAAGGATGTTGACAAATTGGAGCAGATTCAGAGAAGAGAGCCACAAAAACAACTGAAGGATTAGAAACCACGCCTTATAGTGATTGAGCTCTGTGAGTCTATCTATTTAGCTTAACAAAGAGATGTTTAAGGGGTAATTTGGTTACTGTCTATAAGTACCTACCTGGGAACAAATATTTAATGATGGGCTCTTCAATCTAGCAGAGAAAGGTATAATACAATCCAATGGCTGGAAGTTGAAGCTATAATGGAAGCTATATATGGAAATAAGGCATACATTTTTAACAGTGAGAGTAGTGATCCTTGGTAAATTGTTCCAATATTTAATGTTGGATTCTCCATCACTGAACATTTTTAAATCAAGATTTGATGTTTTTCTAAAAGATATGCTCTAGGAATTATGTTGGGGAAGATCTATGGCCTGTGTTATACAGGAGGTCAGATGAGATGACCACAATGGTTCCTTCTGGCCTTGGAGTCATTGAAGTATTTTTAATTGTGGCTCTCCTAATAGCTGACACACAGATCTATCACTGGTGCCTATGAAATCTGTCAGTGGTAAATGATGCTCTGCCCTTCAGTGTGCTCTCACCATTCCCAGGTAAGTAATGAAGAGATTACATTACTCTTCTCAAAATTGATGATGAACCTCTGCTTTTGAAGGAGGGACAACGCCAGATCAATAGCAAAGGATAAGGGATGCAGTCTAAAAATGGGTGCATATACTGTATATGCATGATTTGGTTAATCCCCTGACTGTGTCTGACATCCTGAAGGAGGAGTACTTTGTACTGGTACTGCTTTGAGTTGTACACAAACCATAGCTATATGCGGGTACGCTTCTTTCTGGGTTGCAGAGGTCAGGAAATTTCTCAGCAGGATCCTGAAGAGTATTATTAGCAGGTTTTTCCATTCTGAAATTATGATATTGGCCTTCAGATCCTTGATATCCAGTACTGGTGGTATCTCTTCTGACATTTTGAGTTAATTTACTTTGTTAAAGTGTCAAAGAAAAACAGAGTTCTCACTCTCAGGTTGGGTGCAGCAAATATTGCAAATAGTATTGAATAAACACCGTAGAATTTCTCATTATGGCGTACAGCCGCTAAGGTTTCTATGCAAAGCAGGTGGTTTTTAGTAGTTTGAATCACAAGGGAATTGCCAGGCTTTTTTAATGTTATTTGAAGGAAAATCTGGGAACCTGGGCAAGTATCATGAATTATTGTAGCATAACTGTCTTTTATAATTTTTAAGACTTGTCTTGGTCAACTTTTCCCATTCGGACAGAAAATGGGATCCCAATCTCAAAAGACCTGTTCTAGTGATTGACAACACTTGCTGCCTTCACACACTCATGAGAAAGGATCAGCAGAACTGTACTCTATAGAGTAAATGACCAGTCTTTCTGCACTTTTCAGGAGATATTTAACAGCAAAGTGTTATAGTGAATCTAAGGGTATGTCTACACTATGAGGGTAGTTCGATTTCACTTAAATCGAATATGTGGAATCGATATTGCAAAGTCGAACGTGTTTGTCCACACTAAGGACAGTAATTCGACTTTGTGAGTCCACACTAACGGGGCAAGCGTCGACATTGGAAGCGGTGCACTGTGGGCAGCTATCCCACAGTTCCCGCAGTCCCCGCTGCCCATTGGAATTATGGGTCGAGCCGCCAATGCCTTCTGGGTAAAAAAATGTGTCGAGGGTGCTTTTGGGTAACTGTCGTCATCCGTCCGTCACTAACGCCCTCCCTCCCTCCCTGAAAGCGCCGGCGGGAAATCGGTTCGCGCACTTTTCTGGTCAGTGACAGCGCGGACGCCACAGCACTGCGATCATGGATCACGCTGCGACCATCGCTGCAGTTGTGGCCGTTCTCAACACCTCGCAGCTTATCATACACCTTTCCCTGAGGCAGATGCAGAGACATCAGGCGAGGAGGCTACGGCACCACCGTGAGGGCCTGAAGTCGGAGAGTAGCACAGAGCTGTCAGAAACCACGAGCCCCAGCGCCCAGGACATCATGGTGGCAATGGGTCATGTGGATATTGTGGAACGGCGATTCTGGGCCCGGGAAACAAGCACGGACTGGTGGGACTGCATAGTGCTGCAGGTCTGGGATGAATCCCAGTGGCTGCGAAACTTTCGCATGCGGAAGGGGACTTTCCTCGAACTTTGTGAGTTGCTGTCCCCTGCCCTGAAGCGCAGTGACACCCGGATGCGAGCAGCCCTGACTGTCCAGAAGCGAGTGGCCATAGCCCTCTGGAAGCTTGCAACGCCGGACAGCTACCGGTCAGTCGCGAACCACTTTGGTGTGGGCAAATCTACCGTGGGGGTTGTTGTGATGCAAGTAGCCAACGCAATCGTTAAGGTACTGCTCTCAAAGGTAGTCACCCTGGGAAACGCGCAGGTCATCATAGATGGCTTCGCCGCGATGGGATTCCCAAACTGCGGTGGGGCTATAGATGGGACTCACATCCCTATCCTGGGACCGGACCACCAGGCCAGCCAGTACATTAACAGAAAGGGCTACTTTTCAATGGTGCTGCAAGCACTGGTGGACCATAGGGGACGTTTTACCAACATCAACGTCGGATGGCCGGGCAAGGTTCATGACGCTCGCGTGTTCAGGAACTCTGGTCTGTTTAGATGGCTGCAGGAAGGTATTTACTTCCCGGACCACAAAATAACTCTTGGGGATGTGGAGATGCCTACAGTGATCCTCGGGGACCCAGCCTACCCGCTAATGCCCTGGCTCATGAAGCCCTATACTGGCGCCCTGGACACAGAAAAAGAACTCTTCAACTACCGGCTGAGCAAGTGCATAATGGTGGTGGAGTGTGCTTTTGGCCGTCTCAAAGGGAGATGGAGAAGCTTACTGACTCGCTGTGATCTCAGCGAAACCAATATCCCCATTGTTATAGCAGCTTGCTGTGTGCTCCACAATCTCTGTGAGAGCAAGGGGGAGACCTTTATGGCAGGGTGGGAGGTTGAGGCAAATAGCCTGGCTGCTGATTACGCCCAGCCAGACAGCCGGGCGATTAGAAGATCCCAGCGGGACGCGCTGTGCATACGGGAGGCTTTGAAAGCAAGGTTCCAGACTGAGCAGGGTAACCGTTGACTGTTATGTTTGTGGACACAGAAGCTGAACCTGCCCCCGTTTCTTTACCCAGTTCATGTTGACTATCCTCTCCAGTTACATACCCCCTTCACCCCCTTCCCAAAAAATAAAATCAGTTCTATTTAGTTAATGAACACCGTTGTCTTTATTACTGTTTTCGCGGGAATGTTTTAAACCGGGGACGCAGACTGTGGCGGGGGGCGGGTTTAGTGTTCTGATGCAAATGATGCTTCTAAACTCCAGGAATGACAGGCTCCGCAGTGGTGGACTGGTTGTTTCAACGGAGCCTTTCAGCACTCCTGGTGCTGAACTGCGTCTATGTGTCGGCTATGTGACTTTCTGGCAGGGGGAGGAGGGTTACAGATCCCCTGCTGCGTGGCTCTGTGATCCAGGATAAGGACCGCTGCATAAGATCTGTAACTGCCCTCCCCCGCCACAAAGTCACAGAGCAACCCCCACTCCCCCACAGAACATGAAAACCACCTCCCAGACTGACCAGGGTCACTAGTGACTGCACTGTGTATGTGTCCTGATGCTGGACCTGACCCCGCCTCTGTACCCTGCTAAAGGTGACTGTCCTGTCCAATTACCAAGCCCCTTCCCCCCCTTCAGACAGACTCTCCTCCAAAAGAAAATCATGGAAACAGTAATTAACAGAAACGAATATTTTATTATGAACCACACATGAAACATGGGGGGTGAAACTTGCACGGGGGCTTGTGTGAGGTGGGTAGGAAAGGACTTTTCAAATTTTGGGGAATGAGAGCCTTCTAGTGCTAGAGCAGTCTGCAGGGGTTGACTGAAAGTTTTAACGGCCCTTGCCGCCCCTCCTTCTTTGTACTTTGGGTGAGGGGGGTGTGGGACTTGGTGGCGGGGGAGGGCGGTTTGAGATAGACTGCAGCGGGGCTCTGTCCTCCTGCCTCCGGTCTTGCAGAACATCCACAAGGCGCCGGAGCGTGTCCGTTTGCTCCCTCATTAGTCCAAGCAGCTTTTCAGTAGCCTGCTGGTCCTCCTGACGCCACCTTTCCTCCCGTTCCATGACTGCTCGGTGCATTTGTGACAAGTTCTCCCTCCACTGTGTCTGCTGGGCTGCCTGGGCTCGGGAGCAGCCCATTAGTTCTGAGAACATGTCCTCCCGCGTCTTCTTCTTCCTCCGCCTAATCTGCGCTAGCCTCTGGGAGTGTGCTGACAGGCTGGGTTGGGAGACAGTCGCAGATGTGTCTGTGGGAATGGGAAAAAGGGAGTGAATTCCTGAGACAGATAAATGAAGTTGTGTACAAAGAACCTAGTCTTTCTCTGTGAACAAGACCATGCACTGCACCTCTCACATGCGCACTCAGGACAAGGTCGAATTTTCGGCCCTCGCCTTCAGTGCCTGGGGTCTTGCAGTGGTCTTGCAGTTATCTGAGAAGCGGGGCAGGACACCTGAACTTCTGTATCGGGCAATCATGGTAAGCCGTAGACTTGTGGCTGCTTAAAACTGTAATAGTAGCACTGGCCTCCTTTCACATTGAAAGCAATGCCAGTCTCTGCTGCCAGCAATCAGGACAGCATGAACTCTGCCCCTGTCCCACCCCCTCGCGGCTGTCCCAGGGAAAGATCCCTGTATGCTGCCCCTCTCCCTCCACCGCGTGGCTGTAAAGCAGTCCCAATACTAACATTCCCCTCCCTAATTCAAAGCAGGGCATCATGAGCGACATCACCCTCATGAGGATCTCGGACAGCGATAAGGAACGCATGCTTAGGGAAAGCATGCAAAAACCAGGGCCGTATGCTGCCATGCTCTGCCGTGCGATGATCCCTGAATACTTGATTGTGTCGTGGCGGGGAAACGTGTCCTACCACGGAGGGCCCAATAAGATCGCCCTACCCAGGAACCTGATGAACAGGCTGGAAATGTACCTCCATGAGACCTACGAGGAGTTCTCCTATGAGGATTTCGCGTCTATCCCCGGCCATATTGACCGGATTTTCGCGTAGGTGCACTGGGACTAAAGAGTGGGGCGTCTTGGGCTGCAGAATCATGAATTACCGGACATTGTAAAATTTTTTTTAAATACTTGGGACTAAATAGTGAAGAGCCTAAGGCAGACAAATCATGAGAAACCCTTTGTTACTATTGTAAATATTCCAGTTTTGTTGCAGATAATTGTTTACATGTTTAAAGCACTTTAGGAAAAACCCATTGTTAATATTATAAATATTCCCGTTCTGTTAAAAATAAATGTTTACATGTTTAGAGCACTTACTGCTTGATCCTTCCCCTGATTCTGTGTCCGGGCTAACGGCTGGGGACGGTTGGTAGGGGATCTCGGTAAGGGTGATGAAGAGCTCCTGGCTGTCGGGGAAATCAGCGGTGCCAGCGCTGTCGACTGCCTCGTCCTCCTCATCTCCTTCTTCATCTTCCCCGTCCGCTAACATGTCCGACGAGGAACCGGCCGCGGACAATATCCCATCCTCAGAGTCCACGGTCAGTGGTGGGGTAGTGGTGGCGGCCGCACCTAGGATGGAATGCAGTGCCTCGTAGAAACGGGATGTGTGGGGCTGGGATCCGGATCTTCCGTTTGCCTCTTTGGTTTTTTGGTAGCCTTGTCTCAGCTCCTTGATTTTCACGCGGCACTGCGTTGCATCCTGGCTGTATCCTCTCTCTGCCATGGCTTTAGAGATCTTCTCGTAGATCTTAGCATTCCTTCTTTTGGAGCGCAGCTCTGAAAGCACGGACTCATCGCCCCACACAGCGATGAGATCCAAGACTTCCCGATCAGTCCATGCTGGGGCCCTCTTTCTATTCTGGGATTGCACGGTCACCTCTGCTGGAGAGCTCTGCATCGTTGCCAGTGCTGCTGAGCTCGCCACGATGTCCAAACAGGAAATGAAATTCAAACTGCCCAGACAGGAAAAGGAATTCAAATTTTCCCGGGGCTTTTCCTGTGTGGCTGGTCAGAGCATCCGAGCTCGGACTGCTGTCCAGAGCGTCAACAGAGTGGTGCACTGTGGGATAGCTCCCGGAGCTATTAGCGTCGATTTCCATCCACACCTAGCCTAATTCGATATGGCCATTTCGAATTTAGCGCTACTCCTCTCGTTGGGGAGGAGTACAGAAGTCGAATTTAAGAGAGCTCTATGTCGAACTAAATAGCTTCGTGGTGTGGACGGGTGCAGGGTTAATTCGATGTAACGGCGCTAAATTCGACATTAAAGCCTAGTGTAGACCAGGCCTTAGTAACATGAGAATTCTTTTTTTTTCTACTTACAAAATATAGAGTACCTTTACTAGTAAATTATAAAACAGTTAAAATAAACTACTTTTGTCAAAATGAATGACCAAAGTACATTTTGTGATGCATTATTCTTAGGCTTGTTCATTTAGCCCTGGTCTACACTGGGGGGGGGAATCAATCTAAGTTACGCAACTTCAGCTAGGTGAATAACGTTGCTGAAGTCGACGTACTTAGATCGACTTACCGTGGTGTCTTCACCACGGTGAGTCGACTGCTGCCACTCCCCCGTCAACTCTGCTTGTGCCTCTCCTGGCGCTGGAGTATAGGAGTCGACGGGAGAGTGCTCGGGGGTCGATTTATCGCGTCTAGACTAGACACAATAAATCGATCCCTGCTGGATCAATTGCTACCCGCCGATCCGGCGGGTAGTGAAGACATACCCTAAATCAGTCATTTACAGTGGGTCTCCCAGGTTCTGCTGAGTAACAAATACCATAATCTCAACTCTAAATAAAAAAACTATACACTGAATAATGACCTTATTAGTGTATAAAAACCTAGAGCTCTAGATTCAAAGAACCATTATAGCCATATTGTATGGTAGCTATTGCGAACAATGCTTCTCTGTACTGAAGTATGTCATGGAAACTCAAGTGACATTAACTTTGACTAAGACTTGGGACTACTTTTTGAGGCTTTAAAAAATATCTAGGGAGTTCCATACATGTATGCTGTAGACTTTTATTTAAGACATTATCAAACTAACCCCTCTTCCTTCCTCTCCCCTCCCAAGTTTGTGTTTAGTTTCATCTGGCTTTCATGTTTCAAATGCAAATAAATATACCTGAAATAGTGGATAGGAGGCAACCCCATCTAATTAGGTAACAATCATAATTACTAACACTTTACTTTGTGTAGTTACCTGAAAATCTCAAATTATATTACAATATGGAGAGGTAACCAGGTAAAGTGATTTGCCCAGGGTAACATAAGGAGTCAGGACTAGTATTAAAGCCTGACTGTCATTTCCCTGTTTAGTACCAGACCATATTTATGGCCACTGAACACCATTCAGATCACTTGTCAGTCTCTGGGATAGCTTCATTTTCAGGTGAAGAGGCAAAATGGAGCCTAAGTTTGAGCCTTTGACACACCCTTTGTCTTGAGAGTGATGACTGATGTTTATCATCATGGGCAATTCCCTTAATTAAGGAAATAAAGCTTACAGTTGAAAAGTAACTCTCCCCATCACACATACCCTTTCAATATCACACTACCTCCAGTGGAGAAAATGTTAAGTCATACAAGTGATTCCTAAGGAAATAAATCCCTAAGAATACTCAGGAACATCACACTAAAACACTTGCTGAAAATATTTCTAAAGACAAAGGTAATTAAAGCTTAGGTCATGTATTGTACAAGATCACAGCACACAGCTTGAATGGTTGAACCACAACGTATACAACACAGGCTGAAAATGGACCAGATACTAAACAAGGTCTAAACCTTATTTTTTATCTGGCTCTAACTGCTAATTGTGATCCTGATTATGCCCCCTGCTTCGGTGCTATGAGAGCCGGCAATGCAGTAATTGATACAAATTATTACAAACATGATGATGAAAATGCATGCTGGACTTTCTGCTCAAAACTCTATTACTGATCATACAATGAGAGAAACCACTCAAAAGCTAGCAGATGTAAGCACTCAGTTACATCTAGTGTTTAACACTGTGTAGATTATCATGTCTAACACACTGCAATTTTCACCTATAGACAAGTTGTACCAGATGAAATATCTCACATACTAAAGCTGGTAGGTAAGCACAGAAGCTTTAAAATAAAATATGCAGTTATCAGCAGACTCATTGTGCATAATATTCCAAGTATTGAAATTCTAGCTGAAATATCTTTCTAGGTCCTTACATAAACCTATTTGATCTTACCTATATTTTTGAGGTATCCACATTAATGGTTACAAATTTCAAAGGCGCAGTTTTTCCATTATAAACTAACATTGTAAGGAAGAAATAAAGTAAACATTCATTAAACTAATCTCTCAGCCAAAAATTTTCATATGTTACCTTATTAGTACACAGAACTCAACTATAGCAATTAAAGATGCACTAATTCGTATGTATGAACTGCTTGGTTAACACTGCTCCAAACCTTAGATGAGGTAAACAATAAAACCATCTTGACTATACACTACTTTTCAGTGATTCATGCATCTGATTTTATTTTTTGGTAACAATACTTATTTACTTTGCAGGGGCTGTGCAAGGTCTAATTCTTTCATTTTGGGTTCAGAATTTTGAAGTTCTTTGATAAAAGGAACTATCCAAAACTAATTACTAATCTAATTTCCCCTCCTTAACCACTCTCTTGTTATAGACACTGAGTCTTTTAAGATAAAGAATAAACTTAAAAACCAAATTATTTTTCTTTTTAAATCAGGGAAACCATTTTTAGAAACTACTGAAGTGAACACAACTGGAAAAGATATTTCACACCCTCCTTCAGGAGAGAAAGGTTATGCTCTCTCTCTCTCTCCCCTCCCCCTGCTGCCACTGCTGCCTTAAAGGTGGTAAAGATTTTTTTCAGTTGTTATTTGTTGCTATATGTTCCTATTTATGACAATTCCATCCTCCATACGTTCAGGTACCACTTCAGGGTTCCTGTCACTGTACATTTATGCTGAGAAGCCTGTTCAACTTTGTTCCAACTAGGAGATTCTCTCCTGAGCCACGGAAGCAAATTTAGTATTAACAGGCTTGTACACACCAATGCCACTCCATCAAACTTCAGTCATGCACAGAAGTAATTAGTTCTGTGTCCCCAGATATGTTGATGTCCAGGAGGAATTTTGCAGGGCTGCAAAGGCAACTGTCATTTTGGTACAGGTAGAGCTTTCTGAAAGGGCCCAGTCTTAAGCAGGAAGCTATTACCTACCATGGCCAACATTTGCAAACCTGGATGCTTAATGTGAGGTATATATTTAGAACTAAAAGTCACCTGAATTTCAGAAACACTGGAGCACATGTAAGTTTCAGTACGGGCTGCAGGTATTCGGCACTTTTGAAGGCGAGGCCACTTATTTAGGCACCAAATATTTTAGGCACCCAAGTTTGCACAAATATACTTCTTATATATGGCGTGCTTCTTATAACACTGCAGAGAAAAGTAGGTAAGTGTGGATAATGAAGAATTCAAACTCTTATGAGATACATTTTTAAATGAGTACATGACTAATTAAAACTGCACTGAAAACTTAGGGGTATGTGTTTCATAAGAATCAACCTAATAAGTGGCCCTTGCATGCACATGCAATGGTGTAAAATGTAAATACTACTTAAACAAAATTGGTCCTAAAGTGGGGCAATCAGCTAGTCAGGTCTAAACAATCACAAAGGGCAAAACAGAACAACCAGTACTCAAGTGCTTAAGCCTAGATTATTAAACACTTTATATAATATCAGTAATATCTTGAATTTAACTTTTTGTTTAGGACTTGTTAGGGACTAAGTTGTTTATTTCTTTTATTCTAACATTTTTAATATACACACTTAGTTCAAATCTATTTCCCACGGACAGAGGCAGATACAGTGGAACAAATGCCATTCCACTGCATGGGTGGAGAGAGGTAGGATTTGAGGGGTTCACAGAGTATGTGAACTTCATACATATCACAGGAAACAGCATGTGGCTCTGCATGTGCTGTTGCACAGGTGGATGGAACCTGGGGAGGAAAAGAAATGAGGATGGGAGATCTCCCACTAACCGATATTGAGTGGCCATTGTTCTCTGAAGGAGCAGTGGGAGGAGAATGGGCAATACTGCAGTGTAAGGACTGAACTATGGGAACAGTTTTATTCTATGACTTGGGAGGGAAGATTAATTCCCTCAACCTTGTGGAGATTCCCAGAGCCCAGAAGCAACTCGGACATTAAGCATGAAGAAGCATTTGCCTCAGAGTCATGTTCATTTTCTTATTTACATTTAGATTGTGGCTGGATGTTGGCGGGTTCATGGCAAGGGAGCACAAGGACCTTCCTCTCTTCCATGTATTTTCCAAAGGGACTGACACATTGTCCCTTTATTTCCCTTGGGTGTGCAAGCCACTCCAAAAGTGGCAGCAAGGTCCTGGCTCTGCCCAGCATTACCTTTCCTAAAAGTGACTACCCGAACACTGGGAAGCTTGGGCATCTATTGGTAATGTGCTTTCCCCAAAGTGGTGCACAATTTAACTACCACAATCTGGCTCTTAGGTATTTTATCTCATAATGCTCATTAATACAAGTGTCAAGATAGCTAATTTGGGAACCCCTACTTTGCCATTGTTTCTCAAATTCTCTTAACTATGACGACTCCTGCTGTGACTGAGATAGTAGGAATTGTAAGTGCCAGTTTGACCCTGTCTAGCCTGCATTAAACACTGTATATCAACATACCAGTAGCTAGCAAACTACAGAGTGGGTGTATGTTGTGCAGTCCCTGCCAGCTCTGCTCAGCCGTAATCCACAAATATCAGGATTTGTTCATTTATCGTCTCTTATGCATCCTTTCAGAACTTGTTCTCTGTGTGTTTTTAAACACAAAACGGGAACGCTCAACAGGAAAAGTGCTTGCTTAATTGACGCAGGAATTGATCTTAATCCTCCCTAGCTCTGTAGGATTTATTTTGTGCAGAGGGGAAAAAAAAGGCATTACTGAAAACATTTGGACAAATACAGTGAGTCACTGGGGAAATGTATTAAGTTAATTAGCAACCCATGTAATAGTAGATGGAAGCTTTGCTTTCATACAGCACAGTACTGATTAAAGAAAAAGACATTCCTTATCTGAATCTTAATCTGCATCCTATTGGAGAGAAACTAGCAGAGTTCATTTTGTTAGCTGACAATTTACAATCATTGTGTTTTTAATTCCAAATATGGCTAGAGTGATTTCTCTACCTTACCCTATGAATACCAATGGTAAGACAGCACGGCCATACTTATAAATTAAACCCCCATATACTCTACAGAGATTGCTGGATATATATCACCTTCAGTGGAGGCACAATTTTATTATTTATTGAAGTTGCTCCTCTTGTGCAGCTGTTAATCATTTCTTGGGAAAAAACGAATGGCGCCCTTAACTCCCTCCAGGTGCTTGATCTTGCAAATTTTCTATCCTCATTAACATTAGGTCATCTTACATGTAAGGTCTACCTTACATTTCATTACAAGTTGGTTTTTTCATGATGTTTTACATGGATGGTCTTCATAGTCCTAGATGCCACAATATAGCATGGCAACAGTATCATTAATGGCAACATTTAAACACCAAGCAAGAGAATCTTGTCTGAGACAGATACGTTTGTGTTTGGAGAGGACCTTCAAGAAATTTTGAAATCCAAGCCTTAATTTTCTATATCTTAAAATATATTAGGCCACATGAAAACAAAGATTCATGTGTATTTCATTGTAACACTGGTATTATATTAAAAAAACCACACAGTAGCTAATATAATAAGATTTCCCTTCTGTGTGTCCTCTTTTGCCTCTCTTTCCATTTCTTTTCCCCTTTGGCTTTCTAAAGTATCTCTCTCTGTTTCTTTTCTTCCACCTTTCACGTGTTTTCCTACAGTATTTCCCCCACCCATAATGTTTATTAAAATTTACAAACTTATACCATGCCAACTAAAAAAAACCCAAACAGTTTTGTTTCATCTCTTTTACTTCAGGACATTTCTGTGATTCGTTATTGTATCTCTCATACAGTATTTGATATTACATTCATCACTTTCCTGTGGAAAACATCTCCCTCCTTTGGTTTTCCACATTTCCCCCCCGCTTTATTATTTCTCATCTCCTCATCCTCCCTCTCTCTCCTTCATGCCTCAGTACCTTTTGGGGTTTACCTTTCAGAATCCTGACTGAGACTGCACAAAACATGACAGAAGAGGTTCAAGTTAACTTCAAAGGATGATGTAAGTTGGAAGAGGACCCTTTGAATATATACAGAATACAATAGCACTGATATGAAGCATACTTTCAATATAACAATGATGCTTTGCTCTTATATATCATTTATCATCTCAAACTGCTATACAAAAAATAAATAAAGCTTCACAAGATTCTGGATGAGGCAGGTGAGTAGTGTACTGGGGTGAATTTCACCCCATTCTTGTAAGGCCAACATTTCCAAACTTGGGTTCCTAAAGGAAGATGAGTAAATTCATATTTAGTAGCCTACATAATTGGCCTGATTTTCAGAGGCGTGCAGCACCCACAGTTCCTGTAGACTTTAACAGGAGCTGCTGGTACTCAACATCTGTGATAATCAGGCAAATTTTATTTAAGTGACTAAACTTAAACATCCAAATTGGAAAATTTTGTCATTGGTGGTTTACCCAAAGTCACATGGAAAGTCTGGAAGAGCATATAATGCTACCCAGGCCTCCTGGCTTTTAGTCCTGAGCATTAGTCACGAGAAAATCTTTCTTCCATTAATCCCTAGCTGTGCCTCCATCCCAACTTTATCCCATGATATCTTATCATTTTGTACAGTGTTGGCAAATTATTGCATCCGGTAGCTCAATGTCCCAGAGAAAAAAGGTTACTCACCCTGTGCAGTAACTGAGGTTCTTTGAGATGTGTGTCCCTATTTGTGTTCCACTGTAAATGGGTGCGGCACCCCCCCCTGCACCTGGGATCAGAGATCTTCATTAGCAGTGCCCATTGGACCGCACATACGCACCTCCTCATCTCAAACCCCTGAATTCCTTCTCTGTCACAGAGCTTATCTTCCAGCTCCAAAGCAAAGGGGAAGAGGGCAGGTAGGGGAGCACCCATAGGGACACAGATCTCAAAGGACCTCAGTGACTGCATGGGATGAGTAACCTTCTCTTCTTCGAGTGATGTCCCTATGGGTGCTCCCTTGTAGGGGACTATAAAGCGGTGCTCCTAGTTGGAAGGCTGGGGCTTTGGAACAGCATTTAATGCAGCTGATAGGAGAGGGGGAGGGATAGCTCAGTGGTTTGAGTATTGGCCTGCTTAAACCCAGGGTTGTGAGTTCAATCCTTGAGGGGGCCAGTTAGGGATCTGGGGCAAAATCAGTACTTGGTCCTGCTAGTGAAGGCAGTGGGCTGGACTCAATGACCTTTCAAAGTCCCTTCCAGTTCTAGGAGATACATTAAATTTATGGAGATATCCTATTTAATTTAAAGTGTGTCCTAGCAGAGTACCTGATGCTGCATCATGAGTAATGGCGTAGTGATGGCTAAAAGTGTCTATGGATGCCCGTGTGGCTGCTTTACAAATGTCAGCAATTGGGACATTGTAGAGAAAGGGGCAATCAAGGTGGAGAGAGAGTGGGTGGAATGTGCTTGAGTTCCAGGAGGAGATTGTTGATTATGCAGTTTGTAGGACAGATGTTTATACTGCGAGATCCACTTGGAAAGGTGTTGATTAGAAATGGCCACATCTTTTGATCTTTCGGCCATTGATAGGAATAAGTGTGGCGATCATCTGAAAGGTTTAGATCTGTCCAGGTAGAACGCTAATGCTTGTCTGATGTCCAGGTGTATAATGCTGCCTCCTGCTGATTACAGTGTGGCTTTGGAAAGAAGCAGGGAAGGTAGATAGGTTGTTTGCGATGGAAAGAGGATGGTACGTTGGGTAAAAATGTAAGGTGTGGATGTAACATAACCTTGCCTTTATGAAAAATCTTGTATGGGAGGTATGCCATGAGTGATCCAATTTCACCAACCCGATGAGCAAAGGTGATAGCGACAAGAAATGTTTTTTTCATGGATAAGTTAACATAAGAGCAATTACCATTGGTTCCAACAGTGGTCTAGTAAGAGAATTTAGGATGCGGCCGGGGTCCCAAGCTGGGGTGGGATCCCGTATGTGAAGGTAAAGATTTTGGAGGCCTTTCACGAAGCTGTTCATGAGCAGATGCGTGAACGTGGAATGGCCATCTATCTTGGGGTGAAAGACCATGATGGCTACCAAGTGCACACAAATGAAGTTGATGGATAACCACGATCTTTTAAGGTGTAAAATATAGTTCAGGATGATCAGTAATGGAGCACGCATTCTATTAACATGATTGCAGGCGCACCAGGATTGGACTCTAGTCCATTTGTGGAGGTAAGTGCATCTAGTTGTATCACGTCTGCTATTCAAGAGTAGTTGTTTAACTGCCTCCGAACAAGTCATCTCTGAATCCCAGAACCATGGAGGAGCCATGCCTTCAGGTGGAGTAGCTGTGGATTGGGATGGAGGGTTCGACCCACATCCTGTGAAAGGAGTCGTGGAGTTGGTCACAGAGTGATTGGAGGGCATACCATCATGCTAATAAGGTAAGTATACCAGATCTGTCATGGCCATATCGGAGCTAAAAAGATGACTCAGGCTCTGTCCTCTTGGATCTTGTGGAGTACTCTGAACAAAAGGGGAAAGGGAGGAAAGGCATAGAACAGTGGTGCATCCCATGTGAGGAGGAATGCATCTCCCAGGAATCCGAGTCCTAGGCTTGCTCTCGAGCAAAATTGAGGACATTGGGCATTCTCTGCTGTGGCAAAGAGATCTATGGTGGGGAATGCCCAGAGGCTGAAGATGTGGTGAAGGGCTCCCGTATACAGCTCCCACTCATGATCTTGGGAGAATCTCCTGCTCAATGAATCCGCTATAGTGTTCTGGTGTCTAGGGAGGAGTGTGGCTGACATGGTGTGTCATGCTAGATACATCAGTTTAATAATTTATTGCTTCCGAGCATAGTGGGACCTCGCACCACCTTGCCATTTGATGTAGAACATGCAGGCAATACTGTCCATCATGACTCCGATGTGTGACCAATGATCAGGGCCAGCTCCAGGCACCAGCTTAACAAGCAGATGCTTGGGGTGGCCAAGGGAGAGGGGCGGCACCTGTGGCAATTCGGGGGCGGCAGGTCCCTCACTCCCTCTAGGAGCGAAGGACCTGCCGCTGAACTGCCGCCGCCGATCGTGGCTTTATTTTTTTTTTTTTTTTTTGCTTGGGGTGGCAGAAATGCTGGAGCCGGCCCTGCCAATGATAGAAAATGTTGGCAGGCATTGCAGACCACTCATAACTCTAGGAGACTGATGTGTAGGGTGGATTCAGTTACGGACCTACCCTGCACTGTATGGGTCTGAAGGTGCGCTCACCAACTGATTAAGAAGGCATCGGTTGTTAGTGGTTAGTTGATGGTGCTGGTTGAAGGAAAGGAAGCCCAAAAGAAATGTTTTTGGGTTGTGTCCACCAGAGTAATGAGTCCTTGACCTTGATAGGCATGAGGAGTTTGTAAAGTCTGTGTCTGTGAGGTACATGTACATAGCTATGCCTGGAGACACTGCATGTGCAACCACGCGTACTTTACCATGAACGTGACCACTGCCATGGGGCCGAGCAGCTGGAGACACGTCTGGCTGAGATCTGGGGACAGGTTCGCACCATGGATACGAGATTGACTATTGCTGAAAATCTGTGAGCTGTGAGGAAGGCTCTGGCTTGTATCACGTCCAGTTGTGCCCTGATAAATTCCAGGTGTTGCACTGGTCAGGGTAGATTTTTCCAGGTTCAAGAAGAGGTCCATTGTTGTTCGTACAGCATGAAGGGCATCTGGTTCAGATGGGGCCTTGAGGAGACAGTCTAAGTATGGAAATATGATGATGCCCTCTTTGCGTAGGTAGGCAGCCACTACCATGAGGACTTTGGAGAACACTTAAGGCTGCAGCGAGTCTGAAGAGCAGTACTTTGTATTGCTAGTGATTGGTCCCCATGATGAATTGGAGGAACCATCTGTGGGCAGGGTGTATTGTGATGTGAAAATATGTGTCTTGGAGGTCGAGGGCCGAGAACCAGTACCCCTGTTTCAGTGCTTGGATAATGGTGGACAGGATAACCATCTTGAAGTGTTGCAGTTTGATGAACTTGTTGAGGTTTCAAAGATCTAGGATTGGTCTCCACCCACCAGATTTCTTTTGGATCAGAAAATAATGGGAGTAAAAACCCTTCCCCTCTGTGCTGGGATCAGACCGATTCTATGGCTCTCAGTTGCAGAAGGTGGTTTATTTCTTCTCATAGAATTCGTGAGAAGGATCCCTGAAGAGCGATGGGGGTGGGGGAGGATGATTGGGGGGATAGATAGGAATGGGATGAAGTATCCTTCCTTGGTGATCTCTAGAACCCACTTGTCTGAGGCAATTAGTCACCATGATGGAAAGAAAGGGACTAAATGGTCACCAAACTGGTGGGATGTTGGAGATGGTTGTTGTGACTGGAACAGGGGGAGGCTTCTCGGGGCCTCAACCACACCTTCAAAATTGTTGTTTGGCCAAAGGTGTGTGAGAGGTAGCCCCTTGAGGAATTGTATTTCTGCTTTTGGTAGGGGGCTTCTGTCAGTGGTGTTGTGTGTGTTGTACTGTCGCTGAGGAGTGAACAGCGGTGGTCAGAATCGTGGGGGAGGTTGGTATTTCCCTGGTCATCTCTTCGGTGCTGACGTATAAATGCCCAGAGAGCTGAGAGTTGTTTGAGAGTCCTTCAGAGGGTGCAGGGACTCATCCATGCACTCTGTGAATAATTTGGAGGCCTCAGAGGGTAGGTTCTCAATGGTGCTTTGTACCTCCATGGTGCAGCCATGACGCCCCTCTCATGACTATGGCAGTCACTATGGAACAGGCAGCAGTATCTGTGGAATCCAAGGAGGCTTGTAAAGCTGTATGGGCCAAGAGATGTCCTTTGGATACAAGTGCCCGGAGCTGCTCCTTCTTGTCATCAAGAAGGTCTTGGCAGAGTTCCTGTATTTTGGAATAACTGACATAAGTATATTTGGCCAGGAGAGCCTCATAGTTGGAGATGTGGAATTGGAGCATAGCAGATGAATACGTCTTGCAGCCAAATAGACCCAATTGCTTCCAATCCCTGTTATAAAGGGTAGATCTAGGTTGGTATTGGTGTCCCTTTTTGTGCATGGCATTGACAACTAAGGAATTTGGAGTGGGGTGAGAAAAAAGAAATTGCATGTCCATAGTGGGGACATAATATTTTTTGTTTCCCTGCTTGCAGGACAGTGGGATGGACACTGGGGTCTGCCAGAGCACCTTGGCCATGTCAAGAAGGGCCTCATTGACAGGGAGGGGTATTTTGGAGAATGAGTGCAGAATGTTGAGCAGTTTATGCTGATGTTCTTTCACTTCCTCCAATGGAATCTTAAGGGAGTCTGCTATCCTGTGAAACAGCTCCTGGAAGTGTTTAAAGTCATGGGATAACATAGGGGGCAGAGGCATGATAGCCTCATTGGAGGAAGAAAAGGAGAAATGGAGTGGTGGTGTAACCTCCCCCTCTGGTTCTTCTTCCTCATCCACTATCAGGAATGGCTCAGTCTCTGGTGGTAGAGAAATGGATGGGGATGGCGAACGTGTAGGCCTCCAGCTTTGCAATATGGGAGGCTTCCCGAACTGCGATCTGTGCATGGCCCATGAATCCCAGTATGGCCAATAGGGAGGGAATGGCATGTGGCGTTGCATCCATAGTAGGCCATACCAGGGCCCTGGGTCTGTTGGGGCTCGTGGATATTGAGGGCATGTAGATGATGTGCTTTGTGCCTGTCCTGAATGTAAGGGGGGAGGCGGAGTAGTCCTCCTCTTCTTCCTCTTCCTTTATGCTGGGGAAGCGTGGTGCCGTCCTCAGAGGGGAAAGGGAACAGTGCTATGACTCTGGAGAAGAGGACGGAGGTGGGAGGGAGCTCATGCCTGAGTAGTGGTGACTCAGGCAGGTCAGATACAAGCAGGTCCTTGGGGTATCTGAAGTTCTGGGGAGGAGGAAGGAGCACCATCAGCACTGGTCGATGCATTGGTGCCAAGGGAGAGGTGCATTCTCTTGAGCAGCCAGCAGATGGAGTTGAGGACTTGCTCGGTGCCGAGGATGTAGTTGGTGCCAGAGAGCACAGTGGCGCTGAAAGCTTGGCTGGTGCTGTATGTTTTGTCAGCGCCAAAAGGGATGTTGGTGCTGATAGAGCTGCCGGTGCTGGTGGTTTCGTCAGTGCCGTGGTGCCCAAAGTTGACTTGGTTGGGGCAGTCCGCATCAGTTTTGAACGTCTTGCATTACAGTCTCTGGTCCTGAGAGATGGTGCCGAAACCTGCAGGTCCACCCGTTTAGAGTCTTTAGACCTATGTTTAGCTCCGATACTGGAGGTACTCGGACAGCCCCTGAAGGTATGTCTCATCCCCAAAGATGTTGAGGCTAGTGACCTCACAGAATACAGTGTTCTGGCGGGCGGTGCCTCAGAAGGCGATGAGGGAGCCCGTTTCTTCCCATCAGCATGGGAAAGAGAAGATTTCCTCTTGGAAGAATGTGGTGAATGGAGGTTGGTGGACGACCTAGTGGAGTGTGAGAGTCACGTGGGGGAAGTGTCCGGACCAGGGTCCAATGCTGGATGCAATGATCTCTGTCCAGGAGGATAAGTTGCAGCTGAATGTCCCACTCTTTTCTGGCCCTGGCAGTCAGGTTGTGGCAATGGGTGCACAGCTGCAGGATGTGTCCCTCTCCCAGGCAGCAGATGCACTGTAGGTGATCGTCGCTTACTGGAAAGGCCTCCCGGCAGAAAATGCATCCCTTAAACCTAGGAGACCCAGGCATAAGGTTGAGGGAGAAAGCTTCCCAGTCAGGAAGGGTGGGAAGCTGGAAAATGAAATCCTAAACTATGAACTAATGGGGAGGGCAAGAGGAAGGAAAACGATTTATTTTTTAAAGGAGAGGATAATAAAGGAAAGAAGTAACTACTAAACTATACTAAAACTAATAGTTAAGGGATTATCTAACAGGTGAAAGGATAGGCGGGCTGTGCTGCGGATTCCATCCCCGACCAAAGGCGGTTAAGAAGGAACCAGGGGACGGTTGGACCGCACAGTGCTATATGTACACATGCTGCTCACGGTGTGAGATGGGGAGGTGCGCATGTGCAATCCAATGGACACCACTAATGAAGATCTCTAATCCCAGGCACAGTAGGCACTGCTGCACCCACCTACAGTGGAGCACCCATAGGGACATCACTCAAAGAAGAATAACTGATTACAGCATGCAACATGCTATAGGGGTTTCATACAACGGGCCTGTTATATACTCAATGTCAAATAGTAGTATTACAGAGGTATAATTATAATAATTAGTCCTTTGAAGTAACATAACTGAGGCCACTGTGGAAATTTATGTATCTGTACATATATCCAGCCTACAGATATCACATAAATGCTCAGTTGCATGTGCGTGTGTACAGCAAACTCCTTCTACAGTGCTGATTTGGACCAGTGTGTCATTCCAACTGTATTTTTTGATAGATGTTCATAGTCTCAAAAATGTGACTCAAAGGAGTATCTCCATTTTACAGATGAGGTAACTGAGGCACAGAAGAGTGAAGTGATTTGCCCAAGCTGACATGATGAGCCATTAGACAGACAAGGTGGGTGAAGTTAAAATATCTTTTATCAGACCAACTTCTGTTGGTGAGAGAGACAAGCTTTTGAGACACAGAGCTCTTCTTCAGGTTTGGGAAAGGTACTCCAAGGGTTACAGCTAAACGTAAGGTGAAATAGACTGTTTAGCATAAGTAGTTAGCACATATTCTAAGGCAGAGGTTTTCAAACGGGAGGGGGGGCATGGAATGTATTCTTGGGGGGCGTGAGAAACTTTAGGGGGGAAAAATGTACTGTGCACGTTTTACCCACAGCAATAAATAATTATCAAAACTCATTCCTCGAGACATATCAGGTCCTCAGATGGCGCTGTGCATTTGACTCTAGATAGCAAAGATGACCCATACTTGCCGATAGTGCGGGGGAGAGGGGGGGATAGTGAGGGCAGCGGCTTCAGCAGATGTTACTGAGCACGCTCAGTCCGTGTGACTCCGTGAGCATGCTTAATACAAGCCAAGCAGCAATTGTTGCCGGTGTATGTGACCCCGTGTGCTGCACCTATGTGTCGGCTGTGGTAGAGGATGTGCATTTTGACAGATTTATGTTAAGCTTGCATACCATTATACAAAGTTGTTGCCAGCTGTGCGTTAATCTGTTTGCTACAACATGGTGTGGCCATCTAATTGTAAGCATAGACCACAAGCAGTGTTTTGCTTTTGCTCTTCTTACAATGGATTGTTGGTTCATTTGTGCAACAGGAAAAAAAAAACTCAAGTGAAAAACAAAGAAGCCAAAACTGATTCACGTGAAGCACTGCCACCGCATATATCAATATATGTACTTGTGTGATGGGCGTGGGCAGTAGTGGGGGGACAAACTACAAACTAGGGATCAAATAATTTTGAGAAGCACTGTTCTAAGGGACCATTTAAGGTAGAGTGGCCTGTTAATACCTCTACAAAAGGACAAAAAGAAGGCATTAGTGTGTTACAGATTGTTGTAATAAACTATAAATCCATCTTGAATGGTCCATCGCTTCTCGGCTCTCTATGAGCTGAGGGGTGAAAACATTATCTACTACTTATGCTAAACAATCTGTTCCACCTTGCATTTAGCTGTGACAGTCAAATCCCTCTCCCAGTCTTGAAGAAGAGCTCCATGTGGCTCAAAAGCTTGTCTCTCTCACCGACAGAAGTTGGTCCAATAAAAGATACTACCTCACCCACCTTGTCTCTCTAATATCCTGGGACCAACACAGCTATAACTACACTGCATACAACATAAAGATGAGTCATTGGTAGTATCAAAATAGAATCCAGGACTGATTCACTCGGATGCTTGGTCTGCTGGATTATACTGGCTCTCAACAAGAGAGCTGTATGAATATGAATAAAGATTGAGGGGAGGTAATAGAGACGAGACAGAGAAGAGGGAAAGAGCAGTGATTGGCTGATTTACCTTTGATGTCATAATCTCAGGAGGATGGATGTCAGAATCCCATCATTGAACAAAGAGCTGTGTGAGCACAGCTAAGGAGGAGGAGACATGGAGTAGGGGACAGGAGGGAGATTTGCCTCTGAGGTCATAATCCTTCTACACAACAATGAACTTTTCATAGGGTTATAACAGAGGGAAGGAAGAAAGCAGAAGCAGGAGTAATCTGAATGGGGAAAGGCGTATAGTGCATCAGCAGGATACACACCTAGGAATCAGGGAGTCTGTGTCTAAAATCCACCTTGGAATGCCCTTGCAAAACAATAAAGGGAGGAGAAGACCCATGCAGTGTAAATACAGTAGGCTTCAAGGGAGTGAAGATCAGGATAAAGCAGTTAAGCCTTGCTATTCCTTGCCTGGTCCCTCTTTATCTACATATGTTGATGTGGAAAAAGCAGTCAGAATCTTGCCCTTTTTACTATAAATTTACTTTCTAATTAGACCAACAGTAGCCTTCATATAAGTAAAATACATCTTGCTGTAAAAATATATTTAAAAAAACCCCTTGTGGAAAATACTTTCATATTGAATTCCTAAAAAAATAGTTCAAGATGTTGACTTATTAACCTTTAAGATAACTAGCCTATTTAGTCTGTTACAATGAGGGTTTTATTTGCTATTGTGAATAATTAAAAATAACAATTAGAAAAAGCTCTAAGTGATTTGTCAGCTACATAGATTAACCTGGATTGATAGCCAAGCTGGAGTACTTGTTTTTTCTGGCAGGAATATTTTGAAAAGATTTAAGCACTGAAGAGTAGCCAGAGTGTTTGAATGTTAGCATTCCCAGGCAATACAGAGCAGGATACTATTACAAACCTCTCAGAGGCAGCAAGAAATATCTTACTGGCAATGGATAAATCAAAACTGTACTCAGGCCACTTTCCAGCTTCAGGAAAATATGGGACAGTGAGACCAGCTTGTTTGATGAATGATTGGATTATGCCTTTAAACTTTGCCAGGATTTACTTGTGGTTATTTTGTCAGTTGCTGTATTTTTATTTATGTTTTCTCTATTTGGAACATTAATAATTCAGAACCAAAAAGTTACAAAAAAAATTAATGTGAAGCCCAGTCGTCCTACAACAATAAATCCTCATTTAGCAATCCTTGGAGAATGAGTGTATCAAGAAAGTTAGATATCTTTTCACAGCAAGAGTTAAAATTAAAATTAAAACAAAATCGTAAGGGTCTATCACAGACTATGTCTAATAAATTAGGGTTCTATGTATCTATTTTTCATATAGATCTGTTAAGCGATTTTTTATTTAAGTGTATTCAGCATTTGTATTATAGCAAAAAAGGAAAAAAGAAAATAACCAATTTCAACTGTGTCCTACCTGATATAAAAGGAATCTCAAAGTTGCCAATGATCTACAAGTCAAGCCTTTGTAGACCTATTCTTTGTTGTTTTCCTACAGATCTATA
Organism: Terrapene triunguis; assembly: GCF_002925995.2. Lineage (NCBI taxonomy): Eukaryota > Metazoa > Chordata > Testudines > Emydidae > Terrapene > Terrapene triunguis. Next base: position 7,170,795 of record NW_020664530.1, on the reverse strand, counting down.
GTTGTTGCATTTGAATGAGCATATATTTTAAGGTTTTATCAGGTATATTTTTTCTTTATCTCTTGCCATTTTTACCACCTGAAACTTTTCTGGTAAGTTTCCAACAATCTAATTATGATTGCGATATAATAAATGTCATTGGAGTAATAGATTTTTGTTTTAATGTAAAAGAAGGAAAGGGCCATTGCATGTGGGATCATCAAATAAGGGGATGCTTTCAAATTTGCATTCCTTAATAAAATATTGACTTCAGTACAGCTTATGACGTCTCTTCTGGCCTGATGCATGAACTATTAAATTAATTTGTATTGATGAACCAGGTAAAGCCCACAACATATTGGCTTATTGGTCTCCGATCTATCCAATTTAATTTATTTGCGATTCTAAAGTGTCTACTGCAGTAGTAGTGGCTGGGCCCTGTACATGGATTATTTTTAAAAGAAACTGTCCAACTGTCAGTCCTGCACCCTACTCTTGTTTAATTGTGAGCTGTGTGTTTTGAGTGTGGTCCAGTTTATCAAATGCTACGGTTCTTCAGGAACACCATGGTGAAGGGTGATTTTTACAGTGTTACCTCAGAATATTAAACAATGCTTCCTGAACTCTCCTTTAGGCGATCCAGAGCCTTGGGCCTGCTGTTAAGAACGCTGATCACAGACTCCTTCTAATATGTGTTTGGACTCTGCTATACATAGGGCTTGTTTTCACTGCAGAGTTAATCCGGGGTCTTATACAGATGTTGGCCCTAAGCTGTCTGGTCTGATGTGGTGGTACTTTACATCAAGGTTAGGTGGCCTACCCTATAGGATAGCTCAGTGGGTTGAGCATTGGCCTGCTAAACCCAGGGTTGTGAGTTCAATCCTTGAGGGGGCCACTTAGGGATTTGGGGTGAAATCAGTACTTGGTCCTGCTAGTGAAAGCAGGGAGCTGGACTTGATGACCTTTTGGGGTCCCTTCCAGTTCTATGAGATAGGTATATCTCCCTCTCCATAATATATATATATTAAACTTCAAGCGCTGCTAATATGTGAGCTAGTAACCATCCCACTTTGCAGTGAGAACACAGGTTAAACCACTCACTGCCTTCCCACAATTCCTCCAGTGTGCCCAGAAGGACAGACAAGTTCTCTGAAAGAGAATCATACAACAGCTCAGAACCATGGAATATGACCCCACAGGTCCTAACGACATACACCAGTAAGTGCAGAGCCAGTAACTCCAGTATAGCTTTGCAACATGGCTGCTTGCACCCAAGCTAGGCTAACCCAGGTGTTCCTCACCTGGGTTAGCTCTGCAGTAATGACATACACTTGATTGTAAAGAACCCCTTGAAAATATGAACCGAGTATATTGGATGCAACAGTGTCTGAATTTGCAGAGAGCCTGAAACAGTAGCTGAGGGCTGAGAACAGCCTAATTCTTTTCAATTGGTGCTTCAGTAGTGATACTTTAAATGTCAACACTTACCTATTTCAGTGCTCATCAAAGCATACAAGACAGAAGAGAAGGTACCAAGAAAAATCTACACAATCTACTGAGTGACAGCTCATTTTGGGTAGGCCTTTAAAAACATCACACTAGTGTTTTTTATATTCCTGTAGGAGAGTTCCATTTCCCAAATTTTGAGAAGTCTTGCCTTATCACTTTCAGGGCTTTGTAAATTGGTTCCAGAGCTTGAAATGGATGTGGTAGTGAATAGGAAGCAAGTACAGTTTGAAGTTTTTGCCTCATCTTCACTCTTTAGCTTGTCCTTTTTAGGAGATTTTGGTATTATTTGCCTCAATACATAATTTCTAGTCTTCAAAATATTTCACTTTCAGAGTTTTTAATCTAGTCAATATGAATATGAAGCCAAACCCTGAAGTCCACTGGTAGCATGCCATTGAGGTTAACTGGAGTTTTGCCTGATTAAGGACATCAGGATTTAGCCCATCCTAAGTGCCTGAAAATACTGATACCTAAAGAGCTCTATGTAGCTCAAAAACATGCGTATTCCATCAACAGAAGTTGGTCCAATAAAAGATATTACCTCATTGACCTTGTCCTTCTGAAAATATTGCAGTCAGATAGAAACAGAAATAATAACAACTGTGCATTTAGTGGCAAGTTCTATCCTCTCCTGAAGCAGAACTGGATACTCCTGGAGGGAACTCTGCACCACTGTGCATATACAAAATTCATGTCTCCCACAGATTTTTTTCTTCCGCCACACAATATAGATTCTGCTGGAGAGGTGCTGCAAGTACACCTTTCACCCACCAGGGGCTGCTGTGGCACCAGAAGAGAGGACAGCCAGCCGGCAGAGAGGGAGGGAGAGAGGCTGCATTCCTCACAGTAGGGCCAGGTGAGGAAGCATAGGACAGATGGAGCAGGGTACACAGGGATGCTGAGGGGTCACAGACTGAGGTTCAGAAGGGCTAGTGGATGGGGGACAGACTGGGACATGGGCTTAGAAGCTAGTGGAGTGACAGCATTGAGCCAGGAGCTGAACGGGAGGGGGGCTTCGGGGCCACATGGAGAGAGGGGCTAGGGTGCAGGGCCACACATGGACGGGGGGAGGAGGAGTGTAGGGCCACATGGGGATGGGAGGAAGGAGGGATGCAGGACCACACAGGGACAGTGGGCTCAGGGGACACACAAGGACAGGGGCAGATGTGTCTAACTGAATGGGAGACGCTAGGGGTATGTATGGGGGGGGGCTACCCAACTCCCTAACAATCCCCCCCCCCAAACCTGTTCCATACTTCTCCCACCCACACGCAACAACCTTCCAGGTTCACTCCCAGGCTCCTTCCCTCTCCCTTAGCTCCTCCATTACCCCTGACTCCCCCAAGTGTTTGAACGGCTTCTGAGTGGGGCGGGGAATATGGTTCTGTATTGTACTTTAAATGAATTACTCAAAGTTCTGTATTAATATGCCTAGTAAGGAATCTATGTGTCAAAAAATAATTTCCTGAACCTTTTTTTTTTTCCTCTATTGTTACAGACACACTTACGGACAGGTATTTTGAAATAAATTACCAAACGAATTGAAACTGGCAGGATTATAGTGTGTTATTTTGATAAATAAAATATGCAGAATTTTAAAATATTGTATGGAGAATTTTTAAATGTTTGGCACAGAATTTTTAATTTTTTGATTCAGAATTCTCCCCGGAGTAACTGGTGTAGTTTCACTGTGCATGAAAGATAGGGAGCAGGATTTGGAAAGGGTGCACAGGCTGCATGTAGTGCCTTCATGCTGGAGGGCCCAATTCTGAGGAACTCCTACATAAAACTCATGAAAAGGGATAGAAATTGCTAGGTTAGGGCAAGGCTAGAGTATAAATATCTTGCAGCCTGTTAATCTCTAAGATTCTGCAAACAATAAAAGTATGAGACAAGTCATTTATAATTATATAAGCTACTAAAAAAATCTCTAAAAATGGTTTGTGATTTCTGTAAGAGTCTAATGCTGGAGGTTAAGGAAAAAAATTCTCTATATAGAAAATAATCAGTTCCATAATCAGTGAGCAATAAGAAAAAAAGAAATCAGAAGAACTGTTATTGTGCCAGCTTGTTTTTAACATAATGAATATTTAATATCTTGACTGGACTGTCATCAAGTGAAAACATTGAGAGATAATTGCAACTGGCAATCCTATCCAATAGGCTTTCAGTTGTTAGAAAATAAAACCAATATGATGGTATGTAATATGTGACTCGATAGTATGAAAAAACAGCATGCCAAGCAGGGCCAGCTCCAGGGTTTTGGCCGCCCCAAGCAGCCAAAAAGAAAAAAAAAAAAAAAAAAAAAAGCCGCGATCACGATCTGCGGCGGCAATTCGGCGGGAGGTCCTTCGCTCCGAGGCGGAGTGAGGGACAGTCCGCTGAATTGCCGCCGAATACCTGGACGTGCCGCCCCTCTCTGGAGTGGCCGCCCCAAGCACCTGCTTGACAAGCTGGTGCCTGGAGCCGGCCCTGATGCCAAGATGAATTCATTTGCATATGAATAAATTGACTAGCCCCAGTTCCTACCATACTGACGAGCTAAGGCTTTTGAAGCAATTAAAGATTTATTCCAGGGATAATCAATTGATAGTTTGTAAAATAGAGTCTTCTTGTAATTTATAATTATAAAGCACTTGGAATTTTAATAGTTTTTCAGCTAATAGGAATCCTTGATTAACTGAATAACCTATCTTTGATACCTACCTTGATCAACATATAATGAAGAGTTTGAGTGGCTCCATTCATCAAAAGGGCAAAAATGTCAGTTATGGTAAAACAAGCAGTGGTGAGACTGATGTTAACCTTACCAATTGCTAGCCTGTGTGTAGTCTCCCATTTCCAGAAAAAGTATTTGAGTGGATGGTAATGGATCAATACCAGTTACACTTCAAATCCACAGATTTCTTGGCTCCACATTAATCTTATTTCAAATCTGGGTATGGAAAAGATATTGTAGTGAGGTGCTTGGTTGATAAGTGAAGGAAAATGTAAGGTGTGCATGTTGATATTTATTAGAATCACACTGTGTCTGTGCAATTTATTTTGGGTCATATACCAGACCTATGCAAAAACTATTCTCACGGTTAGGGTGCTATTGGATCTACCTTTACTCTTGAATTTCAAGATTTTGGTACCTTATGCTATAACTAGGCAAGCAAGTGATCCTGAAATAAAACTGTTGCTTAAGCATTTTTTTTTAAATCACTGGTCAGTTAGGCCTGGTCTACACTAACCCCCCAATTCGAACTAAGGTACGCAACTTCAGCTACGTGAATAACGTAGCTGAAGTCGACGTACCTTAGTTCAAACTTACCGCGGTCCAGACGCGGCAGGCAGGCTCCCCTGTCGACTCTGCGTACTCCTTGCACCGAGCAGGATTACCGGAGTCGACGGCGAGCACTTCTGGGTTCGATTTATCGCATCCAGACAAGACGCGATAAATCGAACCCAGAAGTTCGATTGCCTGCCGCCGAACCAGCGCGGTAAGTATAGACAAGCCCTTAAAGTAACTAATTTCAACTACTGTTTTCACTGAAACAATTTAAAACAAGTTAACCAAAACATTAGTGTTATCAAGTGATTTAAAAAACTTAATTGCAATTAATCGCACAATAAAAAAAATTAATCATGATTAATCATGCTTTTAAACAATAATAGAATACAATTTATTTAAATATTTGTGGATATTTTCTACATTTTCAAATATATTGATTTCAATTGCAACACAGAATATAACATATACAGTGCTCACTTTATATTATTTTTCATTACAAATATTTGCACTATAAAAAACAAAATAAATAGTATTTTTCAATTCAACCAATACAAGTACATTAGTGCAATATCTACCATTAAAGTTGAACTTACACATGTAGAATTATGTACAAAAAATAACTGCACTCAAACATAAAACAATGTAAAACTGTAGAGCCTACAAGTCCACACAGTCCTACTTCTTGTTCAGCCAATCACTCAGACAAATTAGTTTGTTTACATTTGCAGGAGATAATGCTGCCCACTTCTTACTTTCAGGTGACATTGGAAACAAGAACAGATGTTTGCATGGCACTGTTGTAGCCGGCGTTGTAAGACATTTACGTGCCAGATGCACTAACAATTCATATGTCCCTTCAGGCTTCAACCACCGTTCCAGAGGACATGCATCCATGCCGATGATTGATTCTGCTTGATTACAATCCAAGTGGTGTGGACTGATGCATGTTCATTTTCATTATCTGAGTCAGATGCCACCAGCAGAAGGTTGATTTTCTTTTTTGGTGGTTTGGGTTCTGTAGCTTCCACATTGGAGTGTTGCTCTTTTAACTCTTCTCAAAGCATATTCTACACCTCCTCCCTCTCAGATTTTGGAAGGCACTTCAGATTCTTAAACCTTGGGTCGAGTGCTGTAGCTATCTTTAGAAATCTCACATTGGTACCTTCTTTGTGTTTTGTCAAATCTGCAGTGAAAGTGTTCTTAAAATGAACAACATGTGCTGGGTCATCATCCGAGACTGCTATAACATGAAATATATGGCAGAATGTGGGTGAAACAGAGCAGGAGACGTACAATTCTCCCGCAAGGAGTTCAGTCATAAATTTAGTTAACACTTTTTTTTTTTTAAACGAGCATCATCAGCATGGAAGCATGTCCTCTGGAATGGTGGCAGAAGCATGAAGATGCATACAAATGTTTAGCATCTCTGACACGTAAATACCTTGCAATGCCGGCTACAAAAGTGCCATGCGAAAGCCTGTTCTCACTTTTAGGTGAAGTTGTAAATAATAAGGGGACAGCATTATCTCCCATGAATGTAAACAAACTTGAGTGATCGGCTGAACAAGAAGTAAGACTGAGTGGACTTTTAGGCTCTAAAGTTTTACATTGTTTTGTTTTTGAGTGCAGTTATGTAATAAAAAAAAAATCTACATTTGTAAGTTGCACTTTCATGATAAAGAGTTTGCACTACAGTACTTGAATGAGGTGAATTGAAAAATATTATTTCTTTTGTTTATCATTTTTACAGTGCAAATATTTGTAATAAAAATAATATAAAGTGAGCACTGTACACTTGGTATTCTGTGTTGTTATTGAAATCAATACATTTGAAAAATGTAGAAAAATATCCAAGATATTTAATAAATTTCAATTGGTATGCTATTGTTTAACAGTGTGATTAAAAGTGCACTTCAATTAATTGCAATTAATTTTTTAAAGTTAATCGCATGAGTTAACTGAGATTAATTAACAGCCCTACAAAACATACATAAGCTCACTCCTATTACATTAGCAGAAGTAAACAGTGATATACAATTTCTCCCCTGTGGGAAATCTTCAGGACCTGGCAGTTGCTCTATAGACTTCTAGCAAAAATAGAGTGCCCGGTTACCATGTTTACTATCCTTATGGCTCTGAGAGATATATAAACAGAGTAAAACTCTAACTGTGCAGCCTATATGTCTTTGCCACTAAACTTAAATAGGGCCAGTCACTAGTGGGGCAAGAACACGTGAGAGTGCACAATTACCCAATTAAAACAGATTTATATAGAACCAAAACTCTGGATCCAAACACCCCCAATTCCCTTGCAGGATCAAGGCCCTAAGTAGTTTACTGTGTGCACATCACCATAATATCAAAGCACTTAGATTTCCAGCTACTCTAGAAACCTCTCTGCATTCACAATACTTTTTATTCAGGAGAAAAAAAGGCAAAATCATTCATTTTAATTTGTGCAATATTCTTTAAATATCAAAGAATCAGAATATAGTAAAATTAGCTCTATGCAACATCACAGGTTTTATATTTGTTAGTGGAAAAATAAATCAAACTTCAAATATTTTAAATTTCCTTATCTAAAAGTTAGTGAAGGGCTGTTAAAACATGCAATTTAGACACCTTTTAAAATAAATCTGATTAATTCACTATTTTAAAAATAACCACTTAAAACACAGAAGTTAATGAAACCTGAAGTTCATTTGTTGCTGATAGCTACTTTGAAGCTTGTGGAGAGATTCTGTATAGAGTACGGTACTTCTGCTGACATCATTCTTTTTAGTTTCTCTCACTTTCCAGAGCCTACCCAGGGAGGGGAAGTACTTGGAAATGTTCTGGTGAAAATAATAGACTAAAGTCCTCCTGTTGGCATGGAGACAGGAATAAAATGAATCCATTGTAATGGAAAATTTGTCAAAAAAGTTTATTCTCAGCATACTTTGGTGGGCGGCCTCGTTAAGAATTGTAATCTGTTGTCTTCCATTAAAGCATCACAGCTTTCAGGGACATCATTTTCAGTCTGTGTACTTTACTTTTACTTCTATCATTTTTGTTCTAGTGGCAATCTAAAGCACAACTAATCTCTGACTAGAAGTTTTGAGTAATTTTATAACTTATGCTCACTACAAAGCTAAAGGGTCCATCATGAATGCTGCATTTGTCAACACAGAGCAGATTTACTCCCAACTGTTCTTTTTTGGTGGAAGATACCTGCTGCTTCCTTGAGGATTTTTTTCTTTTCTTTTGAACGTTCCTAGCTTTGAGCAGGCTCTGTTCCCCCAACCCCCAATTGTCTACATTGCTTTCTTCTGAGGTGACTTGTTACATTACTTTTGGCTGGAGACCCCTCCCCACAATTCTTAGACTAGTGTAAAAAATTGTTTTGCATAGGGCACCCTATCACATTTCTTATTTATGAAACATAATACACCTTAGACTTCATCCTGTGCAGTATGTGGTGTAATAAGTTGGAATTCATCACCCTGGTTACTGCTAAATGATACTGGTCAGCAGGACTTACCCCTGATCGGACCCAACAACCTGTATCATAGAATCATAGACTTTAAGGTCAGAAGGGACCATTATGATCATGTAGTCCGACCTCCTGCACAATGCAGGCCACAGAATCTCACCCACTCACTCCTGTAACAAACCTCTAACCTGTATCTGTTCAGGTCAGGTCTGAAAACAACCCAACACTCTTGGACGTGGGTTGGGTCATCTCTGATCACCTCCTCCTGCCCAGGGGATTGGTGCAGCAGCAGCTGATTGCCCTGTTCCTGCCAGTTGCCGCCATCTTGCTAAACCCTGTGTGCCAACACGTCATAGTGCCTCTACTCTGCAGCGTGCAGAGCTCAGCGAGATAGTGGTGCCTGGGGGAGCCGGTCAGGTGGAGGCGATTGAAGATGAATCACAGGCACATGGCCTGGGAGCAGGAAGCTCTCACCAGGACAAGCCCCACAGATAAGGTGGCAGCAGCAGCACTGACACAGGGGAAAGCGTTGTGGGGAAAGCGTTGGGGTCAGCTCAGTTGTTAAAATGACTGGACACTCAGATCGGGTTTGGGTTAGCTGTGCTCAGGTCAGGCTGGGCTTTACATTGGGACCAACCAGACCTCTAATCCCTGATGCTCCTAAAAATACTCCTGAAGACCTTTTGAATGAAACAAACTACGTCAGTGTCAGGTATTTTCAAAACCATTTCCAAGAAATAGTAGAGGAGAATACTGCTTGGCTCTCCCTTTCTGACTTCCCATTACACAAGCTATATATGTTTGTTTGCAAAGTGGTACAATCTCCCTCTGCCTGGTTATGAATTTTTTAAAATGGAAAAGCAAATAAATAGATTCTCCAGGTCCTCACCCCTCCTCTCTGTGCTCAAACTAGGGTTGGGGAGCTATCATAAATTAAGAGGTAGGAATTTTTGTGGAAGTCTCTTGTTAAAATGGTGGTAGCTCATCACTGGATTGAAAATCATTACCATGTGAGCCAATGGCCATGATGGTCTATATTAAATAAGTTGAAGGTCAGTTTTATAGTGGACTGAAGTCTACATTATCACCCTTCTAGCTAGCTGAAGCTGAACAAGGATTAAATGGATTTGAAGACTGAATGACCTTCTCATCCCATAGATAGTATCTGTCAGAGTTCAGGCACAATGATGCATTCCTTCCTCTCAGGAAAACTTCTACTGGTAAATTTAGTTTTAATCTTTCACTGGAGCACAGAACTGTTTTTCAAAGGCAATTGTAGTGACACTGAATGAACTCATATTTAGTATCTGAACGTCAGTTTGGTCACTTCAGCTTTCCACTGGTGTTTTCCTTTGTAAATACGATGGCTCCACCCCGTAAAAACTCCAGACTCTAAAGGTGACTGAATGATCATAAACGGTGGAGAGACACCATCTAGTGGTTTAATGTTTAATACTCATGTTCTTCAATGAGTGCAGTAGCCATTGTTCTGCATTTTATATTGATTGAGTAAAGGAAGAGAAGGGTGGCTCAGAATGTTTGGCCTTACGGGGGAGAAGGCACAGGGAGAGGCAAATATGCTTGTTTCCTTACTGAGTTTAGCAGGTTTTGGGATTGTGTGCATCTGATTTCTTATTACAAGCATATCAATACTTTTCAACTGTAATTGATGTCAGATTTATGTTAATGCAGATTCTATTCTTACATACTAGAACATTTTCCAACATGTGTTTCTACTATCATAGTATACATGGAAATTGTATTATTCCTCCTATTAGGCTTGGTAGAAGTGACACTCAGCATGTAATGGTCTAATGGATTTTAGAAAAAACACAGAAATTAGAGACAGAATCGGTACTGGAACATCTATTCTATTCCGCAGCTAATACAGTTTCATCCCTTGAGGTACATTTAGTAGTGCTTTAAAAAAAAAATCACAGAAAGTGATGGTCCTATACAAACATTCCTATTAAACATGGCTGGTTTCCTGATTAGAGAGAGACTAGTTGGATCCACTCCAGTCTAAGTACAGTTTGTTTTAGATGAAGAATCGAATTTGAGACAATTACGTGTTCTTGAAAATCCTTGTAACAACTTTTAAGGAAAGTCCCATTGTGGTTAAAAAAAACCAAAAAGCATTGGGGTGTGAGATGGGCATGAATTATAATTGCTGCCAGGATAAAAGACTTTTTGTTGATCTGTGGCAGTAATATTGTAATCTATAGCACATTACCCTGTGAGTTGCCTCATTTATAAAGAAATCTGCAAACAATTCTTACTATAATGCAGGGCTGGTAGCATCACCCATTATGAAGGTAATTAAGACACTTTCCACTGTAAGACCCTGTTTTCAATTGCTTAGGTTTGCCAAACTTAAGCCCTTTGGGCTGAAATTTTCCATGCCAGGTTGTCTGCCTCAAGCTGACTTTTTAAAAAGAATTTCAGTCAAAATAGTTCAGACATTCCTGGGAAGGAGGCTAGGGAAAAATATATGGTTTTGCCTGTGCTAAAAAATTCTGGAAAGTTTTTTTTTTTTTTTTGGGGAGAAGTTCTAGTACACCTTGCTTTAGAGAAGGGACTTGAAATTTGGCTGGGAGGTGACCTTTTTGTCAGAGATGTGCCTTTTGCCATCCATGTGAAAATCCACATAAATTTGGCCAAGTTATAAACCTTTGAAAAATAACAGTTTGCAAATGCTCACTAGAGCGTCACATCTGGAATCTCCAAAGACTCTATCTGCATTAGACATGATCCAGCTCAGAGCTGAGCAAGACTTTTCCCTGCAATTACAACTCTGGGCTGCAACAGGCTATGCCAGGGCTAGTCAGTGGAACCATGAGTAGGGAGCCTACATCTTCTGTGCTCTCAGTGTTCACTTGATGATGTCCAGCAGCATTGGATGAAGAAGCTGCTTGACTCAAATGCAGAGGGAACAACAGGAAGACCAGGTGGGCCAAAGTAAATTGGGACAAGGAGGCTGGAGGGATTGGGACTTAAAGCAGAGAAGGTGGACACTAGGACTGACTGAGCAAGGAAAATGGGACTGGGAGCCAGGGAAAGAAAGACTGAAATCAGATGGGGACCCAAGGTAGGAGACTGGGACTAGGAATGGGTCAGGGGTAGGGAGGAGACAGATTTGGTGAGTGTGGGGGTGAGCTGGGATTTGATGGAGAATGACACCGGGACAATGAGCCGGTGGGCACTGAGACTGGACCAAGAGCTGGGGGTGGGAGATTGGGATTGGGAACTGTGATCATGTAACTAAAAAAAAAAAAACCCGAGAAGTACTTGTAGCACCTTAGAGACTAACAAATTTATTTGGGCATAAGCTTTCGTGGGCTAAAGCCCGCTTCATCAGATGCACGCAGTGGAAAATACAGTAGGAAGATATATATATTATATATACACACACAGAACATGAAAACATGGGTGTTGCCATACCAACTCTAATGAGACTAATCAATTAAGGTGGGCTACTATCAGCAGGAGAAAAAAAAACTTTTGTAGTGATAATCAGGATGGCCCATTTCAAACAGAGACAAGAAAGTGTGAGTAACAGTAGGGGGAAAATTAGCATGGGGAAATAGTTTTTACTTTGTATAATGACCCATCCACTCCCAGTCCTTATTTAAGCCTAATTTAATGGTGTCCAGTTTGCAAATTAATTCCAGTTCTGCAGTTTCTCGTTGGAGTCTGTTTTTAAAGTTTTTTTGTTGAAGAATTGCTACTTTGAGGTCTGTAATTGAGTGACCAGGGAGGTTGAAGTGTTCTCCGACTGGTTTTTGAATGTTATAATTCTTGACGTCTGATTTGTGTCCATTTATTCTTTTGCGTAGAGACTGTCCGGTTTGGCCAATGTACATGGCAGAGGGGTATTGCTGGCACATGATGGCATATATCACATTGGTAGATGTGCAGGTGAACGAGCCTCTGATGGTGTGGCTGATGTGATTAGGTCCCATGATGGTGTCCCTTGAATAGATATGTGGACAGAGTTGGCAACGGGCTTTGTTGCAAGGATAGGTTCCTGGGTTAGTAGTTTTGTTGTGTGGTTGCTAGTGAGTATTTGCTTCAGTTTGGGGGGCTGTCTGTAAGCAAGGACTGGCCTGTCTCCCAAGATCTGTGAGAGTGAGGGATCATCCTTCAGGATAGGTTGTAGATCCTTGATGATGCACTGGAGAGGTTTTAGTTGGGGGGCTGAAGGTGACGGCTAGTGGCGTTCTGTTACTTTCTTTGTTGGGCCTGTCCTGTAGTAGGTGACTTCTGGGTATTCTTCTGGCTCTGTCAATCCATTTCTTCACTTCAGCAGGTGGGTATTGTAATTTTAAGAATGCTTGATAGAGATCTTGTAGGTGTTTGTCTCTGTCTGAGGGATTGGAGCAAATGCGGTTGTATCTTAGAGCTTGGCTGTAGACAATGGATCGTGTGATGTGGTCTGGATGAAAGCTGGAGGCATGTAGGTAAGTATAGCGGTCAGTAGGTTTCCGGTATAGGGTGGTGTTTATGTGACCATCACTTATTAGCACTGTAGTGTCCAGGAAGTGGATCTCTTGTGTGGACTGGTCCAGGCTGAGGTTGATGGTGGGATGGAAATTGTTGAAATCATGGTGGAATTCCTCAAGGGCTTCTTTTCCATGGGTCCAGATGATGAAGATGTCATCAATGTAGCGCAAGTAGAGTAGGGGCGTTAGAGGATGAGAGCTAAGGAAGCGTTGTTCTAAGTCAGCCATAAAAATGTTGGCATACCGTAGGGCCATGCGGGTACCCATAGCACTGCCGCTGACTTGAAGGTATACATTGTCCCCAAATGTGAAATAGTTGTGTGTGAGGACAAAGTCAAAGTTCAGCCACCAGGTTTGCCGTGACAATATCGGGGATACTGTTCCTGACGGCTTGTAGTCCATCTTTGTGTGGAATGTTGGTGTAGAGGGCTTCTACATCCATAGTGGCCAGGATGGTGTTTTCTGGAAGATCACCAATGGATTGTAATTTTCTCAGGAAGTCAGTGGTGTCTTGAAGATAGCTAGGAGTGCTGATAGCTTAGGGCCTGAGGAGAGAGTCTACATAGCCAGACAATCCTGCTATCAGGGTGCCAATGCCTGAGATGATGGGGCATCTAGGATTTCCAGGTTTATGGATCTTGGGTAGCAGATAGAATACCCCCTGGTTGGGGTTCTAGAGGTGTGTCTGTGCAGATCTGTTCCTGTGCTTTTTCAGGGAATTTCTTGAGCAGATGGTGTAGTTTCTTTTGGTAACCCTCAGTGGGATCAGAGGGTAATGGCCTGTAGAATGTGGTGTTAGAGAGCTGCCTAGCAGCTTCTCGTTCATATTCCAACCTATTCATGATGACAACAGCACCTCCTTTGTCAGCCTTTTTGATTATGATGTCAGAGTTGTTCCTGAGGCTCTGGATGGCGTTGTGTTCTGCACGGCTGAGATTATGGGGCAAGTGATGCTGCTTTTCCACAATTTCAGCCCGTGCACGTCAGCGGAAGCACTCTATGTAGAAGTCCAGTCTGTTGTTTCAACCTTCAGGAGGAGTCCACGCAGAATCCTTCTTTTTGTAGTGTTAGTAGGAAGGTTTCTGTGGGTTAATGTGCTGTTCAGAGGTGTGTTGGAAATATTCCTTGAGTCGGAGACGTCAAAAGTAGGATTCCAGGTCACTGCAGAACTGTATCCTATTCGTGGGGGTGGAGGGGCAGAAGGAGAGGCCCCGAGATAGGACAGACTCTTCTGCCGGGCTAAGAGTATAGCTATATAGATTAACAATATTGTTGGGTGAATTAAGGGAACCACTGTTGTGGCCCCTTGTGGCATGTAGTAGTTTAGATAGTTTAGCAAAGTGTGTGTGGTAAATGGCTTGTCTAGTTTTTGTAAAGTCCAACCACAAGGAAGTTTGTGTGGAAGGTTGGTTTTTTATGAGAGTATGTGTGATTTTAATGAAAGCAATGAAATTTTGATTTCACTCATGGTCTGAGTGAGCAACCAATACAGTAAAATGGAAACTATTCCTCTCTCTACTGTTGCTAGATTCACAAGGGGGAAACACAGGTGTTGCAATGCTTAACTTTCAGGTGCTCAGCTGCCTAGTGGAATTCACAACCCCAGGTTAGGCACCCAGCCTCCCCTTGCAGGTATAGGAAAAGTTAGGGCCCTAAAGAAAGGGATTCACAGAAGCCAGCAAGCTGAGCGGGCAGCCACTTAAACTAGCCAGTAGAAAAGAAACAGCAAGGAGAGGAATGTGGCCTAAGCTCTGTTCCTCAAAGGTGCACAGCTGTGAACCTTCCCCTGCAGTTAGGTGCCTAAACCAGGGTCAGTCCTTTCTCACAAAAAACCTAGGAGGTGGAACTTTCTCCTTACACTCAGGGCTCTGTGTAAATCACAGTTTTACGGAGAACATGGAAATTGTGAAAATCCCCCCAACCTGTGATCTTTTATTTACATATTGTTTTAAAATGTTTACAACGAAGTCTTGAATACAAAAGATACCATAACTAGTCAATTTCAAGGATAGAATGAGTTTTACAACTAACTTTAGTCAACTTCAAGGATGGCTGTTCATGTACTGATTCAACCACTTAAATGTAACTTATTTGGGTCTTCAAGTCAATGCAGTACACTAGTAGCCATAATATAGCTGAGCTGCATACATAGCTTTAACTCCACTATTTTTTTCATAGTGAGGCTCTCTTACATGGTGTGCAAGTCTTAGGGTTTGTACACACTCCCACTTATGTTGGTATAACTTAGGTTGCTCAGGGCTGTGAATAAGCCACACCTCCTCCCAAGCGACGCAAGTTACACTGCCCTAAGCACCAGTGTGGACAGCGCTATGTTGGCAGAAGAGCTCCCGCGGACATAGCTACCGCCTCTCACAGCAGTGGCTTGATTATACTGACGGGAGAGCTCTCTCCCGTAGGCATACAGCGTCTTCACCAGACGTGCTGCAGCTGCGCTGCTGTAGAGCTTCGAATGCAGACTAGCCCTTAACTATCATTCCGAGAGAGACTGATTTATGGTTACTCCTTTTGCCAACTGTAGCAATTCAGACAGGCTGCCTGGTACACTGTCTTTTCAGCCAAAAAGTAGCCGCCTACATGTCATTTACCTTAACTAAGTGGCAGAAAGAGAAAAGCATTCCCAGCCGGAATATAAAACCAGAATGCAATACCCTTGTAAATCTCTTGAAAGACCGTAAGTAAGGTACTTCTGCACTTTAGTCTTCTCTTAAAACCCTTCCTTTTTGCTTTCATTTGTAGCTGATTCCTACTGTAAAACATTAGGGGAAGCTTTTTCTAAAGGATTCTACATAAAAGCAAACAGCATTATGTCATAACAGAGGATCCTATTCTGTAACCTCATAGGAAGTGGATTAAGCTAACTCAGAGAAAGACATTCTGGAACAAAAGTGTTTCCTGGGGAATTACTCTGGAATAATTATTCTGGAATAGCTATTTAGCTAAATTTCCAAGTGTAAACAGACCGTTTGACTATTTTTTTTTTAAAAATGGAGTCCACAGGGTTCCAATTCCTTTCTTGAGGACATTACTGTGAAATAACTGTTCAAATTCACCTTTGGATACACCCATGTCACAGTCAATCATCTCATAGTAATGCCTATAATTGTGGGGAGTTTTGTTTTATATTTACCCCTAAATTTTCAAGTAAGAATGCAGGTATTTGGCTGTGCAACGTCAATGAACAATAACTCCTTAGACTGCTTTGCAAATTTATCACTAAACGGAAGTTCAATTCTAATCTTACCTATATGAATCACTAGGTTAATTGAAAATCAATCACATGCAGTGATGAAAGTCTGCAGAGGAGGTGTAACTCAACAGCTCTGTGTGTGGAAAATCTTAAATTACCTTGTTTGTTTATAATCCATCCCTGTTTAGTAGTTATCCTCTCTAAAGGTGCTCCTTTATCTTGCAAGGCAGAGGGAAAGTAAGTTAAATGTAATAAAAGGGCTTCTCCTTTAAAAGCCATTCTTAATTGAAAGCCGTAGGGAAAGTAATTAAATCTAATTGAAGCCACAGATTCAAAACTATTATTTGGTAAACAAGAATAAGTAATCCACCCATTATAAATGCTAAAGTTTTAACTCATTAAGTACAATCACATATCACAGCAATGCCTTTAATCCATGAGGGATAGCAATGTTGTCAAAAAACAGATTACGTGCATTTCTTGTTACTACAAATGCAGCATGATGTACTTGTTTAAACCAGTATAACTTGTGGGTTCAGGATCTAGAAATTTGACCTTGTGGAATAAATACTTGACAGATTTTAAAAATGATTTCTACACCTACACAAAGTTTTCTGCACAGGATCTGGCCCTCAGTTTAACTAGCTCTTCCTATTTCCGTGTCCGCTCACTTTAGCTTCCACCCCCAGACAGTGGTTCTCAACCAGGAATATGTGTACCACTGGGAGTCTTCCAGGGGCTACATCAACTCATCTAGATATTTGCCTAGTTTTACAACAGGCTATATAAAAAGCACTAGAGAAGTCAGTACAAACTAAAATTTCATACGGACAATAACTTGTTTATATTGCTCTATGCATTGAAATGTAAATACAATATTTATATTCCAATTGATTTATTTTGTAATTATATGGTAAAAATGAGAAAGTAAGCAATTTTTCAGTAATAGTGTGCTGTGACACTTTACATGAACCAAACTGTACCATCGAATCTCTATGGACAGTAATTCCATGCTCTAATAATAAGAATATAGCAGTAGGGATATACTACCCCTGGGGGATCGCCTAGTGTGTGGAGCAGGCATGGCCACCTGGAAAAATGCACTGACACTACTGCATGCATCACCGAGCAAACAGGAAGGGAACTTTCAAAAGTCCAAAGGAATTTACGGGGTGGGGCGGACAGTTGATCACCTGAGGGTAGGGCAGTAGAGTTCAAACTGATGACCAGAGAGGCAAGAACAGGCATTGTGGGACACCTCCCGGAGGCCAGTCGCTGTGCTGTAATCGACCAGGATGTCTAGGCTGGCACCGTACCCCCGGCCTGAAACCAGCAGTACAGACGGGGGAGGCACTGCTTGGGTGTGTGGAGAGCCATGTAGGGCACATATACTAAGGTTCTGGCTTGTCTTTACTCTGTGTGCTTCACCATCTACACTGCTATGTATACCACACTAGAGGTGTGTGCTGTGTATGCGGGGCTGTCCCTAGCTATTTTGGTGCCCTATGCAGCCCCCCCGCAGGGGGCTGTGTGGGGCCCCAGGCCTCCACGTGAGGAAGGGCTGGCTCCAGGCCTCTGCAGGGGGGCTGTGTGGGGCTCCGCCCCAGGCCTCCGCAGGGGCGGGTGGGGGGGAAGGGGCCTGGCCCCAGGCCTCCATGAGGGACTGGGGGAGGGGGGATGGCCACTTCCTGCGGGAAGTGGAGTGACCTGGCCCCAACCTGTTCCCCTGGCTCCCAGGCTTGGGGGGAGGGGGGAACTGCCTCGCAGCACTCGTCGGCGGTGCAGCTGGGAGCCAGGGGATTGGAGCAGGCTGGGGCCGCTTCTGGAGTCCTCAGGGAAGTGGGGGCAGGGCTGGGGCGGGGGCAGGAAGAGGCAGGGCAGGGGCCCTGGGGAAGAGCCGGAGCAGGGGCTGGAGCAGCATGCAGCTGTGCAGGGCACCAGGAAATTTGGTGCCCCACGCAGCTGCGTACTTTGCGTATGGGTAAGGACGGCCCTGTGTGTATGTACTCTCCATGCTTCTGTAAGTGTAGACCTAGACTAACAGCTATTGATTCAGAGTCTCTGCAAAACTCAGGCAGATCTCTGTGTTAAATGACCCTCAAGTCATGTTTTCAATATTCTTTTGGCAAAGAAAACAGAGAGAGTCTCCCGCCACCGTCTACATGTGAGCCAAGATTATTGAGAACAAGGCAGCAACATGGGAGAGGAGCCAGGATGCCATACTGCTGTGTACTGTCCCAATTAGAGCCCCAGAGGCATCTGATTGAATTAACATCAAGACAAGCCATATATTTTCTGAGAATTGTTGCATATATTAAATGTATACAATAGCTCTGGTATATAATTGGCAATATCAATATATTAAATATACACCATAGCCTGATCTTGAAGACGAGTATATGAGTAAAATTATTCCCATGCATAAGTCTTTGCATGATTGGTCCTATAGGCAGTGTGACAGCTACAGCAATATACAGCACTTTCCTTGAGAAATCCTACTGAATTAAGTTAAATCTTACTGAATTACATTTAAGTAGCTTTAAAATTTAAATGGAAAGTTTATGTATTATTGTGGGTTACTTCTCGGGGGTGGGGCGGGAGGACATGACTAATGTAAACCATGGGAAGTGTTCTGAGCTTCAAAGAACTATTTGAAACAAAGGGCCAGACAAGTATGAATGTTTAAAGTTGTGTGTTTCCCCAGGAAATCTCTAGAGGGATGTGTATGCAAACATGCCCCCTCTGGTTATGCAAAACTCAGCCTTTTGAAACTTCACTTTGAGGCGGTGACCTTTGTCTACTGATCAGTGGCCCAAACTGCATAAAAGAGTGACTCTCAGATACATGACTGTGCTTGTTCTCAGTAAAAGGTGTTAAACTGTGTACCACAGAAAAAGCCCTTGATGGGGGTTGAAGGATTGACATCTGCGAGAGCCTTTGTTGGAGTTGGAGTGGTCTCAGGAAAGCTTATTAGCATGCATATAGATTCCTTCATTGTTTTCATGTTTTTTCTGTAATGCTCTCACCTTAAGAATAAACATGCTTGCTTAGAAAGAGCTGTGCGGTAACTTAATTGTGTGCAATTATGCTGTTTATAACATCTGAGGAGAAAGCAAAGCAGGCCTGCTTAGGCAGCCAGACTTGCTGTGAAACTCACAGTGTAGGCCAGGGACTATGCAGACTGGGAAACACCCAGTAAGGAGAGAGACAGCCATGTAGGTCCAAATGACAGTGAGGAGCTGGGAGCCTAGAGTGGGTGCCCTTGGTGGACCATAGAGGGCAAATACAGGTGCACTTGCTCTGAATTATGACAAGCAGCACATTAATTGGCTGACAGTGTGGAGGCTCCAATATGGTAATTATGTAGGATGTATAGATAAAATAAAAAGAACATGTGGTGATGTTTGAGTAACTCTCGTTACTAATCAACTAGATTTCAGATCCTCAGATCAATAATGCTAGAGTCTCTTCGGTGTTACATGCCATTTCCTGTCCTAAAACGGATCTCAGGAACAGAAAGCCTGGGTTTCAGAGTGACTTGGCTTTTAATGTGGCCTTTTACAAGCTGGAAAGCACAAAGTTTGTTAGAAGGGTTAAGTGATGCATGACTGTGACACAGCAGGGTACAATCAAATGAGCAGCCGTGCCACCCTTGCTCTGCAACTTTGGGTGCCTTACAATGCCTTGCTGATGTAGCTCCCACCTGGGCCACTCACAAACAGATTTCCAGCATGAAAGTCACATGCTGGGTGTCTGTGTGTAACTGCAGCCTGCCAACCACTCTTGGGTTACACTCGAGCTCTCACCAGCCTTGGTTATACTGCAGGGTGACCCTAACACACCCCCAGTCTTAGATTTTCCTCCAGAAATTTATGTCCTATACTACCAAGCCCTCTCCTGGACAATACAAGTTCTATTAAATCCGTTATTTCTTTAATAGAAATATGCACATAACTTACCCAACACAAATGGAGTTTCCAAACACTTCAATTTAAACACACTGGATTAAATGAAACAAAACATATTTATACACTACAAAGATATATTTTAAATAAGCACAAGTAATGAGGCATAAAAAGCCAGAAATGTTTACAAGAAAAATAAAGATTAAAATGCAACTGGTGCCTAACTTAAACTATGTTAAATTCAAAGTAAAGTTCTCTCACCATATACTTTTAGCAGTCTTACTGATCAGACTTCTTAGGTTAGGGCCCTTTCTTCCAGAATTCAACAAATGCTTCATTTGTCACTTCAGGGTCCGTGAATGTAATGGGCAGGGAGCGTGAGAGGGGTGCCTTGGGGTGTTAGACCCTCCTTTTTATAGTTTCGGTCCCTCTCTTAAAAAAAATTACATTTCCAGCTGGGCACCAGGAAACAAAAAGTCTATGGGGGAAGGATGTTCCCTGCTGCTTTTTTCTCAACTGCTTGCTCTTCCTTTGTTTCCCTTCCTACTTCATGATTCTGTTGAAATGCAAATTAAGCAGAGCATACATTTCCTTGTTTAAGATAGACTTGTTTGCCAACCTCAGTTTGGAACATGTGTTAACAACAACATACAGTGGAATCTTACAACTTCACATACAATGTTGCCACACATATGTTAACCAAGACATGAATGAGCAGCCTATTGAGTTTTCAAATGATACCTCACAAGCAGGGTTCCCTCTATTTCCCCCCCACACGTGCAGAATGAATGTTATGTGTGTGACGTTGTGCAGTCTACATGGTTTTATAAAAATATAAGTGAATGTAAGGTAATTGGGATATGCTTCATGCAAAAGGTCTCTTGTAAGGTATCATTACAAAGCTCATAATCTACTGAGTGTGATCATCCTATTTGTAGAAATGTACCACTCTTGTATCTAAAACTAGAAATATAAAACATAACTCTGAGGGCCTATTGTAATTATGTAAAGTGTGGGCCATTAATGATGGTTTGGAATCTTGATGACTCCCATTAACAAGGACCATTGTCTACAGATGACTGTGTTTACCTGTGAGTCTTCCTGTATATGTGTGTGCTGGCAAGTGAGTAATGAAGTCTTGCAGTGACATGTGATCATGTCACCTGAACTGGAATCCATCTTTAACCTGGTGCTTTTCCAGTGAGGGGGGGTGAAAACCCAGAGGGACAAAGAGTTCCCGCCTTATGCAAAAGATATATAAAGGGGTGGAAGAGAACAGAGAGGGAGAGGAGCCATCATGGAGAAGCCCCCAGCTAACACCTGAGCTGGAACAAGAGCTGTACCAGGGGAAAGAATTGTGCCCAGGCCTGGAAGGTGTCCAGTCTGAGAAAAACTTACTGAAGCATCTCTGAGGGTGAGATTATCTGTATTTAGTTTGATTAGGCATAGATTTGTGCATTTTATTTTATTTTGCTTGTGACTTACTTTGTTCTGTCTGTTACTACTTTGAACCACTTAAATCCTACTGTCTGTATTTAATAAATCACTTTTTATTTAGTAATTTACTCAGAGTATATATTAATACCTGGGGGAGCAAACAGCTGTGCATATCTCTCTATCAGTGTTTTATAGAGGGCGAACAATTTATGAGTTTGCCCTGCATAAGCTTTATGCAGGGTAAAACGGATTTATCTGGGTTTAGACCCCATTGGGAGTTGGGCATCTGAGTGCTAAAGACAAGCACACTCCTGTGAGCTGTTTTTAGGTAGACTTGCAGCTTTGGGACAAGTGATTCAGACCCTGGGTCTGTGTTGAAGTGGACTGGAGTGTCTAATTCAGCAAGACAGGGTGCTGGAGTCCTGACCTGGCAGGGAAAACAGAAGCAGGGGTAGTCTTGGCACATCAGGTGGCAGCTCCCAAGGGGGTTTCTGTGATCCAACCCGTCACAATGTGCACCAATATGGAGGTGAGGTGTGACACATTACCTTCATATTGGTGCACATAAAATTCACGTGGTGGGGGTGGTGCCGAGGCGTTCGGAGTGTGGGAGGGGGCTCAGGGCTGGGGCAGAGGGTTGGGGTGCAGGGGTGTGAGGGCTCCGGCTGGGGGTGCGGGCGCGGGGGGGGGGGGGGGGATGAGGGGCTTAGGGCTGGGGCAGAGGGTTGGGGTGTGGGGGGTGAGGGCTCCGGCTGGGAGTGCGGGCTCTGGGATGGGGCTGGGAGGACTCCCCCCAGCTCTCTCTCCCCACAGCAGCACCTGGGCTGGGGGTGGGGGGGGGGGGAAGAGGCACCCCTCCCCACTGTGGCAGCCCCGGGTTTGGGGCCATGGGATAGGCACTCCTACCCCGGCCGCGGCAGGCCTGGTCCGGGGCTGGGGGAGGGATGCCTCTCCCCTGGTCGCAGCAGGTCCGGGGCTGGTTAGTTGTAATGCATATGTTTGCACATCTCATACGTCTCTTTTTTATATGCAGATAATGTAGCTCCAGCTGTACTGAAGAATCCCAGAGGGAAAAAAAAATATTAAAAGGCACTGACTACGCCAGGTTCCTAGGAAGCAGAAGTGGAATATACTGTTTTGTGACAAGCTTCATAGATTTTAGTGACTAGTTAAGAATGATAGGGGCATAGACACAATTGATGGCCTTTTCACTTGACTGCAACCTATCGTTTTCAAGCAGCAATGCTTAAGAGTCCTTTCCTCTTACGTCCATGTTTTCAGACTGTTAAGCTGTTGGAAAGTTTGAATATGCAGTCATTGAAACAGTTTGTATTACTGGTTATGCTTTACTTCTTGAAATGCTAACCTAAGAAGTAACTTCAAAAAAAAAAAAATCCCCCAGAGACTTCTGTTAGTTGGGGAATCACGGACACTGCATTAGGCTAAGATTGCCAACGGTGATAGTATCCACTCAATGTGCAGCGGTCATCAAAAAAGCTAACAATGTTAGGAACCTTTCAGAAAGGGACAGATAAGACAGAATATCTCAATGGCAGTATATACATAAATCCACATCTTGAATGCTGCATGCAGATCTGTCACGCTATCCCACAAATAGATATATTAGAATTGGAAAAGGGCAACAAATGATTAGGAATACGGAAGAGCTTCCATGTGAGGAGAGATTAAAGAAAAAAAAAACATGACTGGGACTGTTCAGCTTAGAAAAGAGATGACTAAGGAAGGCTATGATTGAGGTGTATAAAATCTCAATGGTGTGAAGATAATGAATAAGGAAGTATTACTTACCTCTTCACATAACACAAGACCTAGGGGTCTCCCAATGAAATTAATAGGCAGGAGGTTTAAAACAAACATAAGGAAGTATTTCTTCACGCAATGCACAGTCAACCTGTGGAACTCATTGCCAGGGGATGTTGTGAAAACCAAAAGTGTAAGTGGGCTCAAAAAAGAATTAGATACGTTTTGGGGGAATAGGTCCATCAATGGCTATTAGCCAAGATGGCCAGGAATGCAACCACATGCTCTCGGTGTCCCTAAACCTCTGACTGTCAGAATCTGGGACTGGATGACAGCGGATGGATCACTCGATAATTGCCCTGTTCATTCCCTGTGAAGCATCTGGCACTGACTACTGTCAGAAGACAGGATGTGGGCTAGATAGACCATTGGTCTGACCCAGCATGGGCATGCTTATGTTCTTAGTGCCAGATTCCCCAGACCAAATGTAAGAGTCTGGATCCATCTAGCACTTCGCACCAGCACATGTAGCCATCTTGAGGCAAGAGGGGGAATGTATGCTGTATCTTCTTAGAGGATGTCAGAGCTCCTGCTCCACTGTATGCTCTACCAGATTCCCCTGAGTGCATTCTAACCTTACATTTGAGTTAAAGAAGAATCTCTACTAGATGTTAACAGTGTAGCGCTTATGGCACACAGTTGAGCAGTTTTTATTCAATGCAAAGGACAGTCACACAAAAAGGAGATACATCTGGGCAAGTCTTTGCTAGCTACTTCATTGAGGGAGCCCATTTTGATTTCCATGCTCTCTTTATTCTTCTTAGTGTCACATTTTAGAGTGCAATCCGGACTAGTAAGGGGTTCTGCCACTGCCTGCCTGTAACCTTGGGTGCCTTAAATGCTCTGCTGCTGTGGCTCACAGCCCAGCCACCAGCAGTCAATAGACAAGCATGTAGTATCTTAAGTGTCTGTGTGCTGTGCAGTCCTGGTTCAGTGCTCTGACCTCAGCAGCAGGTCACAACACAACAGCCCAACCTGGGTTCCACCAGCTTTGGATACAACTGGTAAGGTGACCCCAACACACTTCCAGTCCTGAATTTCCCCTGAGCACTCATCATGTCTGAGTGTTCCAGGAGAGGGCTGAGTTTTGTTTGCTCCTTTAAAGAGACAATAGGCAGCAGCGTGCCACATGAAGTAATTGTTAACTTCAGTTTAATTCAAACACTGCACTGGGTTCATTTAGATTATAATAAAACAAGTTTATTAACAGGACATAGGTTAAGAGAGGGCAAGTAAAAGAAATGACTGTAGAGATGGTTACCCCCAGATAAAAGTGAAAACACCCATCTAAAAGTCCAAAACTTAATCTAGCAAGGCACCATGTTTATTTAAGATGGTTTTGCTTACCAGTTACTCTTGGTCCAGCATGGTTGACTGTCTCTCGGTCAGGACCTTCCATAGAAGCATGAGGTGCTAGTTTCCCTTGTCTTCTTAGGTGAATGATAAAGATGGGCTCCCTCTCTGTTCTTTATATTCCCAGATAAATGTTTTTGTTCTCAAAGTTAGGCAGGCCCCCTGGGGAGTCAGTCTCCTGTATCTCTCTGGTGTCCAGGAGCCATGTTAATTCTCTGTCTCAAAGTCAGGCTCAAGACAACCCCCAGTGGTTTGCTTGATAACTAATATGTAAATTGAGGTACACCCACATTCCTTTGTCTAGGACAGACCTACTTATCCCCTTTACCTAGACTAGGCTGTGTTCTTGCACATGTTCTAGTGACATTATAAAGAGGGAATTCATAACTTCACATATAATGTTAACACATGCATTTTACAATGATATTAATGACCAGTGCGCTATTAGTTTTCAAGTGATACCTTACAAGGCACTTTTTGGATAAGCAGCATTGAAACAGTGTCTGGGGTGTGAGTACAGGGGTATTTAGTTAGTACATGCCGCCCTGAAGAAGCTCCACTTTTCATATATATTCCCTTTCATTTGTATCACAGCAGGGACTAAAATGTGGTCATTGTAGAAGCGACTCTGGTCAGCCACAAGGAGGAATCAGAGCAGGGCAAAGCATTTCACTTTCTGACACCATGGTGAGAGCTGCATTCAGGGCCGGCCTTATGGAAAATGGCACCATGGGTGAACCTCTGCAACTTCAGCCCCTCCCCCAGCTGGGAGCTGGCTCACCTGCCTGCCCCCCTGGGCAGGCTCGGACACCGTGCAGGCCCTGGTGCCCCCTGCAACTTCAGTCCCTCCCCTGGCTGGGAGCTGGCCCACCTCGCCCACCCCCTCCACCAAGCCAGGACACTGCACAGGCCCTGGCACCCCTCCTGACCACAACACCCTGGGTGGTCACCCTTGTTGCCCACCCCTAAGGCCAGCCCTGGCTGCATCCAGGGAGCCATTTCCAGCACATAACACTCTCACTGAACCTATAAATGCTATTTATTCCCCTGTGCAGGTAGATGGCACTCTTTAGATTAGCTACCTCATTACAGACACAATAGAGCTGACAAAGACACACTGTGTTTCAGGGACAAAAATGATAAAACAAGATTAACTGACATTTGTCCACAAGATTTTTTACTATTTTTTAAAAATGACACAAAGGCAAAAGAGTTTTTGGATTTTTGTCATTTTGCCCCCATCCCTCTTTCTCATCCCCCTCTCCCCCCCAATCTTACCTCTCTGGCATGGAGCTGCATCTGCTATCTCAGTTTCTCCTCAAAGATGGTCTTCCTAGCTGGTAGGATAATCTTGCCAGCTGGGCATGGGGAGGGGTGTCAGCTTCCTCCTATCCTCTTTGAAAGATGCAGACTGGGGCTCCTAAACAAGAACAGATGCCAGCACCAGGCCTAAAGCCCACACCAGTACTGTGATGTTCCAGGCCCTGTTTTGCAAACCTTTCCTAGGTCCTTCTATATCCCATCTCTTCACAGGTATTTTCCAACAGCAGTTCTGTGGGTGATCATGTCCCCTATATTCTTGATAAAGAGCTCTACTCATTCCTTCTTGGATAGAAGGACGGCTGCTCCTTATATTCCCTGGTACTCCTTCCCAGAATGCCCTGCAGTAGTTTACAATCACATGACCCTCTGGGGATGATAATTGCCAGGATACCAGTACTTAAAGGGCTAGACATTGAAGCAAGCATATGTTGGCCCAGACCTGCTTTTAAAATCCTGTGACATGGCCTATAAGTGTTCCTTCAGTTCTGCTTATGTTGTGGGGTAGTTGTTCCTTGTGAATGTGGCTCCCAAAGCATGCTAAGGTACTGTTGTAACACACACCCATTTGTAACACACACCCATTCAGTATCAGAGGGGTAGCTGTGTTAGTCTGGATCTGTAAAAGCAGCAAAGAGTCCTGTGGCACCTTATAGACTAACAGACGTATTGGAGCATGAGCTTTCGTGGGTGAATACCCACTTCGTCAGATGCATGACAGTGTGGCACTTTGTCCCCCCACTAGTGGCAGCTGGGCCACATATGGAGATTGCTGAACCTGCAACAGTCTTGGTTAAGAGAGGTCTTTTAGTATGGGCAGCATAGATTTATGCACCCAGAGCTGAAGGTCCCAGGTTCAATTCCTGTGGGCAGCAACCCACCCGGGGACATGGTGTCACACTGCAGTTTGAAAAACAACATGCTGATTTCTCTTAATGCTATTTTCTGACAGTTTCTTTCACAGATCTCTTTGGTGACCTTCTGGCTCTCCAATAAGACAGACAGTTTGTCACATCCATTTGTCATGTGACAGTCTTGTCATTCTGCCTTGGATGCAAAAGACCCTGTAGCGCTGTGATTCTTCATTGGTTTGCTGTGGGTACCACCATTAAATAAAAAAAGCAGATGGCCCACCTAAATTATTTTTCTTATTTGAAGCTGTGAATTTTGTCTATGCACTTCCACACAGTGAGGCAGATGATATTGAATGTTTGTTTAATATAATTAGGGAAACCAATGGCTTGTTGAGCAATTAACCTGACGTATCTGTTACTACAGAAAATGCTGCATGCAGATCAGAGCACATCAATGACATTACATATCATGAGTTTACTCCAACCGAACCTGTATTGCAAAATGTAAAGACTGCCCCATGACTTAAAATAATCATCTTCACAGATTAGCAATTGAATGCTTACTGCTAGGAAGACTATGTTAGTATTGTAATTGTTCTGAAAGAGTATGGCTTTGTTTCTGATTTCACTCATCCCAACGCTTGTAGAGTTACAGAGGTAAATGAAATCAGAATTAGACCCTTTGTCTCTTACTTTGTTAAAAGACAAGAAAAGATCTGAAATACAAATTACAGTAGTTTCTTTAAAGCAAAGATTAGGGCCCAGATTCTGCTGTCAGTGACATGAGTGTAAATCCACTCCATTAAAGTCAGTGGTATTACTCTGAATTTACTGACGTGTGACTAACTGAGACAGTATTTGACCAATGTATTTTATACACAAGGGGTGAGGTTAATGGAAAAACTAACATTAGCTTCAGTGGGGCTAGGCTTTCACCCAAGATCCTTAGCATACAGTAGATCTGTGGTTCTCAACCAGAGGTCTGGGGCCCCTGGGAGGGGCTGTGAGCAGGTTTCAGGGGGTCCTCCAACAGGCTTCGTGTTAGACTTACTAGGGTACAGGGCAGAAAGCTGAAGCCCCACGGCATGGGGCTGATGCCCAGGGCTCCAAGCCCTGCCACCGGGGCTGAAGCCGAAGCCCGAGTAACTTAGCTTTGGGGCCCTAAGAAATTGCCCTGCTTGCTACCTCCTAACGCTGGCCCTGTCTTTTATATGCAGAAAAACTGTTGTTGTGGCGCAGGTGGGCCATGGAGTTTTTATAGCATGTAGGGGTGGGGGGAGGGGCGGTTTAGAAAGAAAAAGGTTGAGAACCCCTGCAGTAGATAACGGAGACAGTCACTTTTTTGAATTGTGTTTGATAGGAAGTTTTTCATTAAAGCTTCATAGTGTTACTTATTCTTACACCAAAACTTGCCTTAGAATTCAAGTTACTCAAATGTAATTCCTCTCAGAAATGGTACTGCTATGCCACCGCAGAGCTTAGGAGCACTCTGTGCAGCAAATGGAGGTGGCACTGGAAGTATTTGGGCTGACAGAGAGCTGAACACATTGAGGAGAAGTCTCTGGTGATAAGAGCTGTCTCTTGGTATGTTAGGTGTGAAGGGGATTTGGTGCTGCTAAGCACCTCCAGTAGCTCCTAAATATTCTCTAGACTCCACTGAACTGACTCCAGAGTGCAGTCAAAGCCAACTTGTATCACTTTTGATTTTTCTATTCTATTATCTCTCTCCATTCTTCTCTTAGTTCTCTCTTTTTATCCTGGCAAATCCCTTCTTACTTGTGCCCTTTCCCATATATCTTGTACCCTAGTTGAACCTTTTCCTACCCTCTTTATGGTCTCTGCAGGGTCAGGAACCTTCTACATATGACAGACAGACTGCAAAAAGAAGCAGATAGCATCCTAGGCCATTTCCCTTGCAGCACCTTTCAAGTGTAAAGCCTTGTTGTTCTGACAGCAGAAAAAAACTGATTAGGATTCATCATTTTCTAGCCACCCCAATTCTTCATTGTTCATTTCTAGTCAACTGTGCTTTGCCATCAACTCCCTGTATAAAGCACTTGATGCAGAAATTGTCTAATACCACAATTTTTCATCGGCAGCAATTTCTTTACACAGGAAACATGTTGTTAGCTAAGAGGTCAGTGAGGTATCCAGAATCTAAGAAATAGATCTTACAGTTATGGACTGAATCCTCAGCTGGTGTAACTCATCATAGTCCCACTGAGATTAATGGCATTATGACAATTTACACCCGTACACGGAATTCCTTCTGTCCTTGCTACCCTCTGCCTTCCTTCTTGACGCTGCTCCCTACATCTGAAACAAAATCCCACTTCTTGGGCACTAGGCAGCTTTACTCTCCACCTTCAGGCCCCTCCTCACCTTCCCACAATTTCCGCTGCTGCCTTCAAGACTTGTACTACCTGTGCCTCTCTGTTTGCCCTGTCTCTGCTTAAAAAACATCAGAACTTATAACACTCACACTATTGCTATGGTGACTCACAAGAGCCTCCTTCCTTTTCCCCCTATCTCTTCCTTTGTCTGTTATCTCAGCTTGCTAGCTATGACTACTTTGGGGACAGATTTTGAAACTCTTATTCACACTGAGTTGTTAGTTACCCCTGTGTGAACTGAAATGAATGGACCCTACTAGTGGAGCGAGGTATTATTCAACATGAATAGGGGAGGCAGAATCTGGCCCTGAGATTGTTCACTCATAGGGGTAGGGACTGTCTCATTTTTAATCCCTCCAAAGCAATGTGCAAATATAAAAGTTTAATAATAAATGTCATAACAATGAAGAGAAGACGTGAAAAGAATCCAGTGATCTGAATGCATCAATAACTTAAGTGCAGCCTAATTTATAGAACCAAGCAAGACGTCCATTCTTTCCTTAGGCAGGCCTGATAACATCAGTGTTGCTGGGGCAAGACCAAATCATTCATAATTTTTACTCACGCAAAAGGTAATTGGACTGCTAATGTGATATCTTGGGGATTGTTAGTGTGCGTTTGGTACTGAAATCAATTGTAACCAAATGTAAAAAAACCCCAAAACCAATGCATTTTGTTTTGCTACATCAAAGTGAAAGGGTCGCCTTAATTCTGCTATTTTTCTTGTATAGTGCTAAAAGATATTCATGTGGAGCTTACAAATGGTAGAAAATTGGGGAGGCATATTAAAGGGGTTTCAGACATTTGTTTCCTTGTTCCTTTGTAACAGCCCTTTAGTGGAACTTAAAGGCAACAATAGGAGACTTATTGAAACATTTGCTTTATTAAAAGTATTCCCAGGATGCTGTTTTCCTACTTTTGGATAATGTACATTCTGCCATTGACATTTGTATGCTTTACTTACTTACTTGTGGGGTTTCTAACCAGACTGGAGAAGACACTGTCATTTGCTGGTCTGGCGCTGACTCGACCCTTTTCACATGTTGAGCCCCGCAGAACGCTTTTTTTTTTTTTTTAATGGAAAAATGGAGCTTGCACTGTAACATAGATCTGCAAATCTAACAATCAAGAGCCTGATTCTGTTCCCGGCTACACTGCTGCTTTGGGGAAAACTGGTGCTGGAAAGCTAACATCTCCATGGGGATACAGTTAAGATTTGGGTGGTGTGTAATAGTTTTGGTAATAGTAAATAGCGTGGAGAATGAGCATTATGTACGATTAGGTGGTATAACTCTTCATCTTCTTGCTTTTGTGATGTTGTGTCAGGAATGTTAGCTATGTGGCAACCTTAACTATTAAGCAACAGAGGTGTTTTTTTGGGGGGATAGGTATACAGTAACTCCTCACTTAACGTTGTAGTTATGTTCCTGAAAAATGCGACTTTAAGCGAAATGATGTTAAGTGAATCCAATTTACTTTCACCCCTGCATACCAGCTACACTCTGTTTTTCATCTGCTTATTTTGAGCCCTTGTCTTTCCAACACATCTCGCCATTTATCATTATCTTCTTTTAGACTTTTGCCTCACTGCATAGAATATCATCTGGAAACAATGTGCAACACAGTGGCATCTTCTGTATATTCCTTGTGAGGGTATCCAGGATGATGATAAACAAGAAGGGGCTCAATGTTGAGCGCTGATGTACTCCCACCTTTACCCAGAAGTTAATATATATACATAGTAAATAACTCCCAAACTAGTCTTTAACTCTTCAAAAACCAAACCCCCAAACCCACCCCCTCCAAATAACCCCAGAAAACAAAACAAAACAAACAAACAAACAAAAAACCCCCACTGCACTTAAATTGTTAATAAATAAAACAAATTTCAGTATTAGACCTAACATTCTAAACAGCAAAAAAATAATTTATCATGCTATCAAATACCCAACATGCCTGGTTTCATTAACCACAAGCCAGCACAAAAAAAACATTCTTCTCTGGCAGGAGACCATTTATATAAAATATCAGGGGAAAAGAGCTTAAAAAAATTAGGATGTTTGTGAGGTTGGTGGAGTCAGAATTACAGAAGTATGGTAATGCTATAGCCTTAACTATGCCAGCAATGCCATGACACCATAATCCATAGAACAAGTACAGCACAAGCAGTGGCAGCAGTAACTCCCTCCACTCCTTATCTCCCCTGCCATTGTGTGTCCATCCTGACCCGGAGGGACTAGATCAGCCTTATTGCCCAGCTAATCTCTGACTGAACAGCTCCACCACAGATTTCTGTGTGACCCTGGGCAAATCACTTAGCCTCGGTGTGCCTCAGTCCCCTATCTGTAAGAATGAGGATACTAGCACTTCTTTACCTCTCAGGCATGTTGTGAGGCTAAATACAATAAAAGAATGTGAGGAACTCAGATATTACAGTGATTGGGCCCATATAAATACCTTAGTCAGTGATATAGCTTCATTGCCAGTGGTGGTGGTTTTAGTAATGTGGACAGTTGGGGTGTGTGTGTGTGTGTGTGTGATAGAGAGAGAGAGAGAAAAAAAAAACTTTGGAGCCATGAACAGATAGCTCCATGGAGCATTGAAGGCACCAGCGTGAGTTGAATAATGCAAAGTGCATTTCATGTGACCCCAAAATCTAATTTTTACTTGAATACCTTTTGGCATATTGTATTTTCCTATAGCTATGCTTAAATGAACAAACAACCAAGCGCAAGTGAGAGAAATACATCATAGATTACCATGATAAACAATGAAACTTGCATAAAAAAACCCCACTTCCACTAGAATCCTAGAAATTTAGGGCTAGAAGTGACTTCGAGAGGTCATCTAGACCAGCTCCTGTGCTGAGGCAGGACCAAATATATGTAGCCCATACCTGATAGCTGTTTGGCAAATCTGTTCTTAAAAAACCACCAGTGATACTGAGTTCACAACCTCCTTTGGAAACCTATTCCACAGATTAACTGTCCTTAATATTAGAATGTTTTCTTAATAGCTAACCTAAATCTCCTTTGCTGCAGATTAAGCCAATTACTTCTTGTTCTACTTTCAGTGGACACGAACAACTGATCACCATCTTCTTTATAACAGCCCTTAACATATTTGAAGACTGTTATCAGGGTCCCCGCCCCCCAGTCTTCTTTTCTCAAGACTAAACATGCCAGTTTTTTAAATCTTTCATCATAGGTCAGGTTTTTTTTCCTAACACTTTTATTATATTTGTTGCTCCCCTCTGGACTCTCTCCAATTTCTTCACATTTTTTCTAAAGTGTGGTACCAAGAACTGGACACAGTACTCCTCATCAGTGCTGAGTAAAGTGGGACAGTTACCTCTCATGGCATACATATGACACTTCTGTTACTACACTCCAAAATGCGATTAGCCTTTTTCGCAACTCTGTGATAGTATTGATTCATATTCAATTTATGCTCCACTATAGCCACCAGATCCTTTTCAACAGTAATATTGCCTAGCCAGTTATAGCTGTGAATTTGATTTTTCCTTTCTAGGTAAAGTACTTTGCACTTATCTTTACTTTATTTTATTTATGTCTCAATTTTATTTTATTGATTTCAGACCAAGTCTCCAATTTGTCAAGATCATTTTGAATTCTAATCCTGTCCACCAAAGTGCTTGGTAAGGGGGTGGGGGTCATCCGCAAATGTTATGAGCTTACGCTCCATTCCATTATCCAAATCATTAATGAAAATATTGACTAGTTCCAGGACTGACTCCTGTGCATGCCCAGTTTGACAGTGAACCATAGATAACTACTCTTTGAGTACAGTCTTTCAACCACTTGCGCACCCACTTTATAGTAATTTACTCTAAACCAGATTTCCCTAGTTTGTTTATGATACTGTCATGTGCAACTATGTCAAAAAGCCCTACTAAAAGCAAGACATATCACATCTGCTGTTCCCTCCCGTCCAGTAGGACAGTAACCCTGTCAAAGAAGGAAATTAGTTTGATTTGGTGTTATTGGTTCTTGACAAATCTATGCTGGCTATGCCTTATAATCCTATTATCCTCCAGGTGCTTAGAAACTGAGTGTTTAATAATTTGTTCCAGAATCTTTCCAGGTATTGAAGTAAGGCTGACTGGGCCGTAATTCCCTGGGTCCTCTTTGTTCCCCTTTTGAAAGATAGATGCTATGTTTGCTCTTCTTCAGTCTCTGGGACCTCACCCAGACAATTACTAATAGCTCCAAGATTGCTTCAGCTAGTTCCTTAAGTCCTTTAGGATGAATTTCATCAGGCACTGCTAACTTGAAATCATCTAACTATTCTGTAACCTTTCTGGGTTGTGTTCCTTCCACCGTGTTGATAATATTAATTGTATTAATTATCTGGTCACAATTAACATTTTTATTGAAGATTTAAGCAAAATGAGCACCTTGGCCATCTTGATGTCTGTTATTGGATCTCCTGCCCCACTCGTGTTCTTAAAGTATGTATAGAACTTCTTCATATAGCCTTTTATATCCCCTGCTAAAGTTACTCATTTTTGTTCCTACATGCTTGTGCTATTCTTTTGTACTCCTCCTCAGCAATTTGTAGGATTCCTTTTTGACTTTCAGGTCATTAAAGAGTGCCTGATGGCCCCATATTAGCCTCTTCCTAGTCTTCCTGTTTTCCTCTTCACATTAGGATCTTTTGCTGTTGTGCATTTGTTTTGTCTCTTTGAGAACCTGTCAGCTGTCATTTTCCCATAGGTAAGATCACACAAGAAGAAAATGGATCAGTCTTCTGAATTTGTTAAAGTTTTCTCTTTTGAAATCCATTGTCCTTATTCTGCCGTTCTCACTCCTTCCTTTACTTAGAATGATAAAATCTGTCATTTCATGCGCATTTACATACAAATTGCCTTCAACCATTACAACCATTCTTCCTTCCAGATTCAACTCTCCCTTGTTGCTTCCTCCACCTTCTGAATCAAGAAGTTGTCCCCAATACATTGTAAGAATGTACTGGACATTTTGTGTTTTGCCATGTTTCCAACAGATATCTGGGTATTAAAGACCCCACCATTATGACCAGGTCTTTGGGTATTTCTATTATTTGTCCCATTAATGATTGCCAGCAAGTTAAAGAAGTATGGGCTGGATGAATGGACTATAAGGTGGATAGAAAGCTGGCTAGATTGTCGGGCTCAATGGGTAGTGATCAATGGCTCCATATCTAGTTGGCAGCGGAGTGCCCCAAGGGTTGGTCCTGGGGCCGGTTTTGTTCAATATTTTCATTAATGATCTGGAGGATGGCGTGGATTGCACCCTCAGCAAGTTTGCAGATGACACTAAACTGGAAGGAGTATTAGATACGCTGGAGGGTAGGGATAGGATACAGAGGGACCTAGACAAATTAGAGGATTGAGCCAAAAGAAATCTGATGAGGTTCAGCAAGGACAAATGCAGAGTCCTGCACTTAGGATGAAAGAATCCCATGAACTGCTATAGGCTAGGGACCGAGTGGCTAAGCAGCAGTTCTGTAGAAAAGGACCTAGGGGTTACAGTGGACGAGAAGCTGGATATGAGTCAACAGTGTGCCCTTGTTGCCAAGAAGGCTAACGGCATTTTGGGCTGTATAAATAGGAGCATTGCCAGCAGATCGAGGTACGTGATCATTCCCCTCTATTCGGCATTGGTGAGGCCTCATCTGGAGTACTGTGTCCAGTTTTGGGCCCCACACTACAAGAAGGATGTGGAAAAATTGGAAAGAGTCCAGCGGAGGGCAACAAAAATGATTAGAGGGCTGGAGCACATGAGTTATGAGGAGAGGCTGAGGGAACTGGGATTATTTAGTCTGCAGAAGAGAAGAATGAGGGGGGATTTGATAGCTGCTTTCAACTACCTGAAAGGGGGTTCCAAAGAGGATGGATCTAGACTGTTCTCAGTGGTAGCAGATAACAGAACAAGGAATAATGGTCTCAAGTTGCAGTGGGGGAGGTTTAGGTTAGATATTAGGAAAAACTTTTTTCACTAGGAGGGTGGTGAAGCACTGGAATGGGTTACCTAGGGAGGTAGTAGAATCTCCTTTCTTAGAGGTTTTTAAGGTCAGGCTTGACAAAGCCCTGGCTGGGATGATTTAGTTGGGGATTGGTCCTGCTTGGAGCAAAGGGTTGGACTAGATGACCTCCTAAGGTCCCTTCCAACCCTGATATTCTATGATTCTATGATTCAGCCACTTCCTCTTCTTGATTTGGTGGTCTATAGTAGACTCCTACCAGGGCATCATTTCTTTCCACACACCCCCACCTTTTATCTTTACCCAGAGACTTGCAACTGGCCTGCCTCTGACCTTCTGGGCCAAACAAGTGTTTATATTCTTGATGTACAATGCAACAGCTCCTCCCATTTTTCCCTGCCTGTTCTTCCTGAACAAGCTATACCGCTCTTCCAGTCATGAGATTTATCCCACCAAGTTTTGGTGTTGGCAATTAAGTTATAATTTAACTTATGTACTAATATTTCCAGCTCTTCCTGTTTATTCCCCATACTCTTTGCATTTGTATATAGCCATCTAAGAAGTTGCACTGTTTTCCCCACTGTTTACCCTCTTCTGACCCTCTTGTAATTTTCCAGTCCTCTCCCCCCTCACCTCCGACTCCCCAACTTCTAGCCTTCTGTTAAGGTCACCTATTTTTTCATACCTACCTGTGGTCTTTGGTCACTGCTCCTTTTGAAACTAGTTTTTAAAGCCCTCCTCACTAGGTTGGCGGTACCTTTACAATAATCTCATACAGTTCCTAGCACAATTTTGCTAGCCTGCTATTTGACCACCTCTGCTAAGTGAATATTTGCCTGTGGGTATGTTACTGAGTTTTGTTCCCTCATGTTCCCTGCACCCTCCCACTGATTCTCTGTGGGTCAGATTGCCTTTTTAGTTGTTTTATTATATGTTTTATTATATGCTCACATATACTATCCTATCCTTCCATGGAGGTATTTATATAGCCTCCGTCACGATAGTATCTGAGTTAGGTTCCAGATGCCTTTGGCTACTGAGTTCATTAATGAATATTAATGATCATTATTGCTGATCCCTAGGGATCGTCACTTGAAACAAGTTCACACCGAGTAAGTTAATGAGGTTTTTGATGACATCCTGGTAGTCATAAGGGCAAAGCTTAAGCACTTTGGGACAAATACCTACTGACTGCCTAATCATTGGCTGAGACAAGAGTCAGAGACTCCGTTGATTTGCTCTCTTGATGGGTTGATTCCTGCAGCAACATGGCATGCAACCAATCCTGCAGTCACTTGTGTACCCGGGTAAATTAACTTAGGAAAGTAGGCCCATTGAAATGAATGGGACTATACAGAACAAGAGCGTTTTCAAGATTGGGCCCACAGTGACTCAGCCCCACATTTTCAAAGGTGTTTAGGTGTCAAAAGGATAGGATCCTAGCGGGACTTTCAAAAGTACCTAGGTGCCTCACTTCCATTGATTTCAATGGCCTTCAGGTGCTTTTGAAAATTGCACTGGGTGCCTATCCACAGCTTTAGGCACTTAAAGACCTTGAAACATCCAGCCCTCAATGTCATCACTGAATGAGGCGTTAGGCTTGAGGAAGGTGTTCACATTTTACAACTGGCTTCTGGAAAGTGCTACCTTCTGCTCGGAGAAGTGCTACCCACTTAATCTCAGGTTGAACATTTTTATTCACCTCTGGTTTTGGTTTTTGTTACGCCAAGAACACTAAAAGAAACAAAAACACAAGCACACAATACAAGCCTGATCTGGCAAGGCTCTTTTAATGTTGTACTTTTACCAAACCACAGTACATACTTCAAATAAGGCCTAACAGATTATGCTCTTTATAAATTTACAAACAATTTCTTCTCCTTAAAGAGACAGTATTCTTTTATCTGTCTTGTGTACTTCAATGAATTATATGTTTATTCAAGCATAACATAGCAAACATAGCTATAAATTTGTAGACTAAACGCCTGTAATGGAGGAATCTCAGATACCACTATACTCTTGGATCGGGGTTTATGTATTTATTTAAAGGTGGTAACCATAATGTCCTGATTACACTTTGGGGAAATTGTACTCACTGAAAAGGCCAGCAGATTAGAATGATTGGAAATTGATGCCATCATGTTTCACCAACTAGTTAGGGTGTGCATATCAGTGGTTAGGTCAGCTTTGCAGGCACATCCTCCTTGGCACGACTTTCTTCCTGATTCTGAGGGAAGAGGTTGAGAGATTGGTTCAGTTTCCCTGCTAGCTGATGGCCCTGTTCCTCTTCCAGGTACACACTGCTTGTCAGTTATGTCATGAGAGGTGTGAGACTAGTAAACATGAGGCACACGTCTATGTCTGAACAAGAAGAAGCCGAGTTAGTTGAGCTTTGGCCTGCCAGTGAGTGCAGAATGGCTTACACATGGCATAGAACCCAACAGAATGCAAAAAAGGAAAACAGGAAGTGAAATATTCTGTGTCAATAATGATTCAACAGTTTCCTGCAACTGCAAGATCTCTTGTGTCTATGCAGCCAGCTGAAGTTTGAATCCTCATTCAAACCTATTCTCTGCCACACCCTTGTCTCCCCCACTCCAGTCCTGTGCAAACAAAATCCACGTGTCACCATCTTGCTGGGCAAGAACGGAGACACCTGAATGTATCACCCTGCGAACAGAAGTGAGTTCTGAGGTCCCAGAGAATCTAACAAAGCAACTGATTTACAGGGGGCCTCACGCCAATGGAAATCACCGAGAGTGCAAGGCAGCTGCTGCAGTAGGAATGCACAATACAAAAGGCTGCACTCCATCTCTTGGAGACTGAGAAACAGGTTCCTGCTCTAGCCCAAAGTACTCCTGCCAGAGCAGCCATAGTTAAAAGAGGAGAAAAAAAGACACGGGGAAAGAGAAGCAAATCCAAACCGTGCAAATGATAACTGAAAAAAATCAAACAAAATACAAGCAGAAATTCCCTCTCCCCAAACCCAAAGTGCAACAATGATAAGACGCCACCTTCTCAAGGCTGCAGCCTAAGCCCCAGCCCTTCTGTTGCTTCTAAACAACACCAGCCTGGCAATAGTTAACATGCACAATTAAAGGCTAAGACAGGACAAAATAAAGGCCACATATAAAACATCTCCATAAAAATATCTGTACATCTGTCATTAAAAGTCAGGAAGTAGATTCAGACTGAGCACAACCCAAGTGTTTTGCTGCAAAAGCACTCAGGCAATCCATTCAATTCCCAACGAAATGAAGCAAGAGTCATTTGGTTTAACATTTACATTTGGGATTAACTCTGTACAGCTCATTTCCAGGAGGTTTAGCATCCCCTAATTAGCAACATTCAAATAGGAGTGGTGGGGGTGACAGAGTTTTTAATTAACAGAATCCTTGCAGATATAGAGTTGGCCAAATTATGCCTTTGCACTCAATGAATCTCCCTGGAGTCCTTCCATGCAATAAATAGCTCTCCCAGAGTGAAGGTATTTTATGTCACAACTACCCAGGTTGATCCATGTGTTGAGCCAGTGAACATGAGACCTGGATATAAGACCTTGCTAAGTCGCCTATGGAGTGAAAGTCACCTCTGTGCAGGCAAGTTGCCTGTACAGGGCCAATGAACCATTTCAGTCTTCTAAAATAAGGCTTAAATGGGACTCAGTTAATGCTTTAGCCTTGCGCATGCTGTCTGCACAGGAAGGCATTTTGGGCCATATGTGATGTAACGGGTCTTACGCATAGTTTTGGTTCTCAATGGATCAGACACAACATGAGCAGGGTGATTGGCACAGAGCAATCTCTCAAAAACTCCTGATACAGAACCAGATTTTGCTCTCACCTGCATAATTGAGTAAAGAATCTGGCCCGCAGAAAATAAATTCATACATAAAACTCCCTTTATATTTCTTGGACCTACCAGTAACGTCTTAAAAGCAGTTGGGAACAATCCCTATTGAGATGGTCCTCTACAAATGCAGCAAAGTACCTAAACCATTTAGGATGAGCTAGTCAGTGCTCTTACGATTTTA
The DNA here is from genome assembly GCF_002925995.2 of Terrapene triunguis. Taxonomy (NCBI): domain Eukaryota; kingdom Metazoa; phylum Chordata; order Testudines; family Emydidae; genus Terrapene; species Terrapene triunguis. The sequence continues at coordinate 7,131,747 of NW_020664530.1, read as the reverse complement.
CTTTATTCACTTGGAAAAAATAACCAACCTTTTTTGTTGCTGGGGGAGGGAGTAGAAGGGCTGGGGAGAGGATCACACAGGGAGGTACAGCTGAGAAGTAATCCTGACATTTTTAGGGATATTGTGACAATTCTCCACTTAAGGGAAATAAAAAGTCTATTTCTCCAGGCATTGCTTTTAAAGTAATAGAGCTTGAGGAAAATGAAAACTAAGCTAAGATCTAGTTAGTCTTACAAAGAATGGGTCTAATATATAGGCGCTCTCTCTTTGACACAGAGATATGGTTTTGACACAAATAGGAACACTTTATGATAGAGCTGCTTTATAGAACTTGGTGACGTAAAATTTTACTTTCAGGCATCAAGTGCTATACATTAGAAAAAGCTCTGCTATTATGAACCAAGCAGTGATTTTAGGAAATAGCAAATAACTTTTTCACTGGGTCATTGGCACAAGACAGAACCCATGATACCAGAACTAAGCAGCACTGTTGGCAATGGTAGAGCAGCTAGCATGTCAGGATAGTGTTGGATGTATTTGTATGTAGGAGAGGAGGGGATTTTTGATTAGGAGTAAGAGCTGGGGATAATAGAGCACATTCTTTGCTGATTTATTTCCTACGCAACCCCTCTGAAAGCAGTGGGCTTGTCAGTCTGTGCAGCATTTAGCTCCTATAGCAATAACTTTAAAAGGAAAAGGGCTCAAAATTGGGATTCAGCAAAATGACCCATTGGGAATTTTTCAATGCTGCTACTATCCTGTTGCAGTGGATTGTGCAGCAGATAAAACGTTGTGCTTCTGTGCACTGCATGGTTTGAAACAAGCCTGGGAACTCTTCCTTTTATAGCAGAGCACGTTAGTATGATCAGCCACTTGGCATGGTCCACTCATCTCAACACATTTATGATGACATGCAGTATATCTATTTTTAAATATTCATCTAATAAACATATTTTAAGACCTAGTACTCTTGAGTGGTTGGACCAGCTTGCACACTGAAACTATTTCTGGGCTGCTCCCCCAAAGAACATACTGCTTCAGTGACATGCTAATAGTAAGTGTGACTTTAGAGGGGGCAGACATGCCTGAATAAGGTATGGCTGCTGATTGAACACACATGGAGACTAGTTCACTGGAGGCCATGCTGATGTTTGCTGTCTGGGCAAGTTAAGGAGTTTACAACGCCAGTTGAGTTCCACTTGTGAAGCCAGTCAATGTTTTCAGGGCAATGGTCGAAGAATTACGATTTTTTTGCATAAATGATGCCAAAGATTTATTATTCGCCCATCCTTAGCTAGTCTGACACACACAGAGAAATTAATCCTTTAAAGAAATATTCACTTTAAAAACATTTGTCTAGGTGCACTCTTGATAACCAAAGACACGCTTGTGTGTAAGAGAGCTATTAGTGTGCACTCTCGGGCTGGGAATGCTGCAGAGGAAGCACACGCAGCCCCTGAGGGAAGGGAGTGACTCATCACTGTGGTGATCATTCAAGAGCAGTATTGACTAGCTCCAGAAAGAGCCGCCACCAGCTCACCTTGGGCAAAAGAGCAGTTGCAACAACGTGGGGATAGAGCGGAAAATTGGGAAGGACACCAACTCTTCTGAGAACTGCCTCAAAGGCAGAGAAGAAGGGTTGTCTCCTGGTTAGGCCACTGGCCAGTGACTTAGGATTCCCTGCTCCACCCCAAATTGTGTGTACGAGCTTGAGCCAGTGTCAGCTCTCTGGCTGGAAAAAGGGGAAAGTACCATACGGAGTGGTTGTGAGAATAAATGTTTGTCAGGCGCTCACATACTCTGGTAACGGGGGCTGTATAAATTAGCTAGATCTATCTAGTTTGAAATGAAAGGGTGGATTTAAAAAAAACAATCTATCAAACAACAAAATTCCATCTACCGAGGTACTTAGAGGGTCCTGTCAGCGTGGTATTTGAGCACTTCACAAACAGTGGTGAACTTCTCCTCACATCATCCCTATGGGGTAGAAAGATATGAGTCTCCATTCCTAGATGGGGAACTGAGGCATAGAGTGATGAAGTGACTTGCTCAAGATCACACACAAAAATTGGGAAAGAACCAGAATTTTAACCCAGCACGCTAGCCCTTCAACCACATGACCGTCTTTCCTCTCTGCTCTCAATCTGACCTGCATATAACGGAGCCACCATGCAGAGCACTGTTTTGTATATTCCATGCTGATTATGTCTGCAGAGTATGCATTACACAGATACTCTGAGGAGAACTGTCTTGCTGTACCTAACAGTTCACACTACTTACTGGAGAGGAGAATGCTGACTAAAGACTCTATAAATGCATAGCTCATCCATTAGCTAGCAAAACAATCCCACAAACATCAAGTTATGTTTTTGTGTTTCGTTCAGATCCACTAATTCCTATTTCTTGTTTCCTAGAAATCTCAGCCACCTGATTCAATGTGCCGGACAAGAGCCTTCATTAAATATCAATGCTCATTACCACAATTATTTACTGGGCTCAGGAATGGCAGGGGCTACTCTATATTATCACCAATCAATATCTCTGCTATGTTTCTAATGAGTTAAATAATAATGTCACTGCTCCAGCTTGTGCAAAGGGCTGAATTAACTCTGCAAAAGGTAATTTACAGCAACTAAATGTGTTGGTAAAGCAAGAGATACACACTTTTCTCAAGTCCTGGCCGATAAATTTAGATGCCCAACAGGGGCCTAAGCAGTCAATATCACAGCCTGGCATGTTTCAGAAGGGAACCGGATGAAGCAAATTGGGCACCTGATTCTATTCACAGCTTCAGGGTTTGTTTGTTTTTTTAATTTCAAAGCTGCAGTGCTTTGCTTGTCTCATTTGATGTCTTAGAAACAGAAAACCTCATTACAATCAAAATAAATGTTCTCTGTGCTGAAACCTCTTCGCACCATGCTCTCTTTTTACAGTGCCTGACCTGGTTTTGTTTTTGTTGCCTCAACAATTTTCCTTCTCTCTCTTTGACTCACTAAAGTCCCTGAAAGTTTAGTTTTAATGCTTTTTGGCAGGAGAATTGTTTGTATGTGAAAAGTGGAGTCACATTCATATTCAAAGACAGAAGTATGGTGCTGAAGGAACAGGAGACGTAGAATTGCGGTGGTGCAGCTCTGCTGCTGGAACTCTAGCGTAGATGCATCCTACAGAAAGGGAAGTGTTTTATCCCATCACTGAAGGGAATCCACCTCTTGGAGCGGTGGAAGCTAAGTCAACGGAAGCACTCCTCCATCATCCTAGTTGTGTCTACATTAGGGATTAGGTCGGCACAGCTATGGTGCTTAGGGTTGTGAATTTTTCACACCCCGAGCAACATAGCCATGCCACTCTAAACTTTTAGTATAGATCAAGCCTTCAGCTGTATTTTGGATGGCCAAAGAAATGCAGTTCAGGGTACTGGGTCCAGCCGTGTTCTCATTTAAGTCAACAGTAAAATTGCAGTGTGGGCAAAATTGAGTGCCTTTTTCTCCCTCATCCCACTAAATTTAAAGATAGACAGTTATCTCTATCACCTGATACTTTTCAACCCTGCAATGGTTCTGACATAATCCTCATTTTCACTTTGCCACACTCACACACTTTAAAGTCTTCAGAATGAAGCGCAATTGTGAATGCTTATTCAATAACTATACACATCACACTCAAAATGATCTTGTATTTTACACACACACACACACACACACACACACACACACACACACACACACA